>NW_020455519.1:697822-701587 GCF_003342845.1 Nothoprocta perdicaria
GGCACTGGGGCTAGGAGAATCTCCAGTACTTGGGTTCAGAGCATCCCCAGTGCTAGGAGCATCCCCAGCACCAGAGATAGGAGCAAACCCAGTACCAGGGCTCAGAGCATCCCCAGCACCAGCGTTCAGAGCATCCTTAGCACCAGCACTAGGAGCATCCCCAGTCCCAGGGCTCAGAGTATCCCCAGTACCAGGGCTCAGAGCATCCCCAGTACCAGGGTCCAGAGCATCCCCAGCACCAGAGCTCAGAGCATCCTTAGCACCAGCACTAGGAGCATCCCCAGCACCAGAGATAGGAGCAAACCCAGTCCCAGGGCTAGGAGCAAACCCAATACCAGGGCTCAGAGCATCCCCAGCACCARGGCTCAGATCACCCTTAGCACCAGCACTAGGAGCATCCCCAGCACCAGGGCTCACATCAAGCCTCTCCCAGGACAGCCCACCCACTCCACAACCCTGAGCATCCCGGATCTCCACCGCCGTGCCACCAGACCACCCAGTTTGCCGAAGGACCAAAATTCCACAGACAAACACGGCGTCTTCCCAAGCGCTGCCCACRCAGGTCAGCTCCATCCCCGCTCCACGGCACTGGGCAGCGGGGAGGCCAGGCAGGTTTTGCCCTCAGCCCTCCACAAGGTTTAGCACAGGGTACAGCACAGGGTGTACGAGCTAAAAATACRCCGTGACTTTTCTGCATTTGCTCTAATGAGTCATTCTTTTTAAGTAATTTATTGCTTGTTACATAATCACTTTCATTTTCAGTGCTAGAAAATGGATTTTTTYCCCCCGTCTTTTAATGAAAAGGGCAGTTAGCAAATCCTACAGTCACACAATAATTAAACATTTTCCCAAACTTCTCAGCAGATGAAGCCAATAATTTTTTTTTCCTTTYCCCCCCATTTGCTCCACTTTTGAAGTGCAAACAGCTCCAGGGACAAAGGGGCCTGCAGGGACAGTGGTGACGCTGGCTTTGCAGCCAGGTGAGTACCAGGGCTGCCCCTTCATCCTTCTGGATGYTGGGATACATCCCAGATATATTCGGGACCTCCTCTCCATCTCCCTGCTCACAGCCACTCCACAAGAARCGTGGAAACAGCCTGACCTGCCCTTGTCCTCCTCCTCCTCCTCCACCTCCTCCTCCTCCTTCTCCTCATCCTCCTCCTCCTCCTCCCCAGCATCCGCTGCCTCTGACGCCAAACCCTCCCCAGCACCCAGCATCTCCGGGGACACATYCCACCCCTCTCCATCCATGCAACCCCACCGCCCATTTACATACACATATATATTTTTATATATTATATATATTCAAATGCGCATATAGGCGAACATACCCATATTGGCCAGGGCAAGAAAGCACCATCAGCCCACGGCACAGAAGGGAAAACTGAGGCTCTGGTGAGGCCACATGGAAGGCAATGGGAGACRGGGATGGCGAGAGGGACCACTAGGGTCTCAGCAGACCCTGCACCAGCCCCTACCTGGAAAGCAGAGCCCTCGACACGGCTATAAATAAGAGGAACTCGGTGGCTCCAAGCCCATCGATTTCCTGCCGCTGCCAGCGAGAACCTCTTAAGAGCACAGGGATAATAGAGCCTGGGAACAGACGGGCCGGCGCGGGAGCAGCAGGACCCTGGAAGGAGGCTGCTTTTTATTCCTGGAGATGAATATAAATGGAGACAACGGTGGGAGACGGTGCCCGCCGAGGGCTGGCTGCAGCCCGGCCGCCGGAGCGCGGTGCCGGCGACGCTGCAGACGAGGAATTACTACAGTCTTATTTGGGTAGAAATGCAATTATGCTAATTAAAGCATATCCGTAATTACGGCACTTAGTGGTGGCCCGTAAGTGTACGAGCACGAGCGACTTGGGAGAATACGGGGGGGCTGACTGTCCCCCCCCGTCACCTCTCCACTTGCTGAGACAGAGGGTCTCCCATGAGGGTTTCCCATGGGAAAAGAGGCTGGATGGGTGCAGGGAGCTCCCTGCCACCACAAGTGGATGGCGAAGCATCCGGAGCAGCCTGGGATGGGGAGGGAAAGGGGAAGCAGAGCGGGACCGAATGCACCGCCCAGTCCCGCGCATGCAAGGGCAGCTCTGCACCAGGCTGCAAACACAGGTCAAAAATAAAAGGTTACCCCTAATTCTCCCACAAGTTGCTCTTGGATGAATGCAGTGCCATAGCCTTGGCCAACTCATCCCTCGATTAGCAGGTGGAGCCGATAACCGGGAAAGGCAGGAGCTGGCGGCGGCGCTTCACGATGCGTGCTCCACCTTTGCAGCCGCCGTGTTTTGCTCTCTCTGTTTCCCTCCTCCCCTTTGCTAATGCAAAGGGCAGACGCCGGTTTTGCTCGCCGCAGCACCGCAGGAACGCAAAATATCAACGGGAGCAGAGCCAGCTCCGGAGYCTGGGACATGCAGGAGGGGAAAGGATGTGGTTACGAGTCTAGTGGCACCTCAATATGTGAGGAGGAAGGATGGGGAGACTGGAATCCGTCTGGGGAAATGGATTGACCCCAGCTCAGTGCAACGTGTGCTTGTTCTCACCGCCGTTCCCAAGCTGTTCCTCCTCAGGCCACTGCCACCGAGCTCACCCAGTGACCTCTCCGAGGTCCCAGATCCAGCCACTCCATCAGGGACCAGATGAGCAACAAGTGGCTCCTCTCCCAGAGCCAGCACCATTCCTGGCATTGCTGCTGCTGTGCTCCGAGTGCACTGGAATATCTTGTCCCTTAACATCCCATCCAAGCCCCAGCACCAGCACGGTCCTGCTCGCCCWCCCTTTCATGATGTGAACGACCAAATTCTGCATCAATTCAGGAGATGCTTGACCCCGATCAGCTGCCTTTGCATTTGGAAGCCCCGTGACACCCCCCATCTGCTTCCACCCGCTCCACGCGGAGCACGTATCCCCCTTCCCATGCAGGCTYGCGGATAAGCGGGAATTGGCGCCCGTAATCGCCGCCCGCCACCAGCCTGGGAATGCTGAGCCGGGGATCGAGCGGCTGCAAGCAGGGATCGACCCCGCTGGCGAGCAAGAGCGGGCTCGTAAGAAACCCGCTAATTAACACATCGCGGGAGCCCCAGCCTTGCAACGGGAGGGAAACCGGGGAAATGAGAGAGCAAAAATTTAATTAACCCGGGTYGTWAGTGCTCGCTGCTCAYGCTGAGCGCTGCTCGGGTTGCGGCRGCGGTTTAGCTTTCCCGACCCGCTCCGGGGGCCGAATTTGCAGGCGTCAATCCCCGTGGGGGCTGCGGGTCGATGCGATCCCACACCGGCGCGGCTGGAGGCGGTTGTAGCCTCGGGATGCAGCTGCGGGATCTGGATCCCGCACGATGCGGATGATCAGCGCCCATCACCCTGGTCTGACACTGTCCAGTCAAGGACAATCCCTGGCCTTGGAGAAGCCGCCGTCCAAAGGTCCGGATTGGCACAAAACACCCAATGTTGCAGTCCCCGGGAGAGGCAGGGAAGGTGCCAGAGCTGGAACAGCCCCAGGACACAGTTCCCAGCCCCATTCCAACCAGATGGATGGTAAAGTGGGCACAGAGAGTGCTCACCATCCTGGCCATGCTGCTTGAGGCTGTGCTGGGTTCCCCACCCCAAGGAACCCTCATTGTCACCCTAAACTTGATCCTCAGCCTAAGTCCTCATCTAGGGATGGACCCTCATCCTAACCTTCATTTGCCTCCAGATCCTCACCTGGACCTTCATCCTCACCTGGACCCTCATCCTAATCTTCATCCTCACCCTGAGCCTCACCTGGACC
>NW_020455519.1:701611-701690 GCF_003342845.1 Nothoprocta perdicaria
CTCACCTGGACCTTCATCCTCATGTGCACCTTCATCCTAACCTCCATTCTCACCCAGACCCTCACCTGGACCTTCATCC
>NW_020455519.1:702358-728027 GCF_003342845.1 Nothoprocta perdicaria
CCTCACCTGGACCTTCATCCTCTCCCTGACTGCCCTCCTACCCTCCACCCTCACCCTGGCCCCACACCACCAGGAGGTTCCACAGCACCCATGGGTGGCTGCTGATCCCTGTCCAGGGATCAACAGCACCCGGTCACCCCCGAGTCGCCGCTTGGCCGCCCTCCCTCACCCGCCTCCGGTGGCTGCTAATAAAATCATTGGGAGATGTGTCATCTTTCCCGGAGCCGGGAGATTAAAGCGGCTGCCGATGCTGGCACCTCCCTCCATCCACACGGATTCGCCTTGCTTTTCCACGCTTGGAAAGGATGCTCCGCTCATCCACAGCGGCCGTCACTCCTCCGATCCCTGGACCTGCTTCCCGGCCTCTATCACCTCATGGGAAGAGGGGGAAAAAAATCCCTTAACCATCGTTAGCCGTTCAAATTCTCTTTATAAACAGCTCCCGGTGGAGCTGCTGATTTTTCCTGCGTTTCTCAGGCGAAGCTGTTTTCTAGCTCCTTTGGGTGGGAAAAAAAATGTAAATTAAATTAAATGAAGGGATGTGTAGATTCTGAAGCGTGCTGCCGTCCGCGTTGCATGAAAACGCAGGTGTCGAGCAGATCACTGCCCACACCTCCGCACGCCAGCAGCCCAAATGGAGAAATAAGCAGCAGGATTTGGTGATTTCTCTAAAAAAAAAAAAAAAACCCCATCCCTGAAAGCAACCCTCACATGCACACTGCTTTTTCTGCTCAAGCTGTGATGAAAAAGCCAAACCGGCGCATTTTCTGCAGCCCAAAATATGATCCCTGCGAGCAAAACGCTCRCAACTTTTTCAATTCCCTTCAGCTCTCCCCTTTCCATTTTTCCCGATCGGTCCCCAAAAACAAGGTCGCCACCATGAAAAAGGCCTGGGGTCATGCGAAGAGCTTCCCACGGCCGGTGGATGTTCTGGTTCCGTGGTCCGGGAATGGCCAAGAGGGAGATGCAATGTCCCCAATGCAGAGGATGCAACATCCCCGATGCATGGGATGCAACATCCCCCGATGCATGGAATGCAACATTCCCTGATGCAGGGAATGCACCATCCCCGATGCAGGGGATGCAACGTCCCCAATGCAACACCCCCGATGCAGGGGATGCAATGTCCCCGATGCAGGGGATGCAACATTCCCGATGTTGTGGGTGCAGCATCCCTGATGCAGGGGATGCAACATCCCCGATGCAACATCCCTGATGCAGGGGATGCAACATAGCTGATGCGGGGGATGCAACATCCCCGATGCAACATCCCCAATGCAGGGGGTGCAACATCCCTGATGCAGGGGATGCAACATCCCTGATGCAGGGGATGCAACGTCCTTGATGCAGGGGATGCAATGTCCCCGATGCAGGGGATGCAACGTCCCCGACGCAACACCCCCGATGCAACATCTCCCTCCCGCTGCTGCAAAGCGCTGCCCATCCTCGCTCCCATTGAGGACGGGGGACATGAAGTAGGACAGCTCGGCCCTTTGCCGGAGGGAGCTCCTGCACYGCCCGGCTTGCTTCCCTGGCTCCGGACCAGCGCGGCCCTCGGGGAGCCACGTGGGAGCCGGGAAGGAGACAAAAGCGAAATCGAGTAAGGGAGTYGAGAGGGAGAGAGCGTGCCGAAGGATTCCCGGAAAGGGGTGATGCATCCCTGGCTTCCCCGAGGGGGAAACCCAGTATCCCCCAGCTGGGAACTGCCGGAGCGCTGGAGATGTTCTTCAGCCACATGAGGATGAGGATGGGGAGATGGGAGGCTTTGAGGGCCACAAACGCTATCCAGATTCCAGGTTTTCTGGCAGTAAACCAAGGGGATGATCCCAGACAGGGCCGGAGGTGCTGCTGGAGGAAGGATCCCCTCCTCRTCTGGCCCAAGAGCCAGGGCCAGCTCTGCTGCTGGAGCAAGGCCACCCCAGCAGATCCCTTGCACTAATTAGAGCATCAGCCAAAGCGGGAGGTGAGGAGCTGGACCATTTGGCCCCGTTTTGCCCTGTGTAAAGCCCGGGCTTTGCCAAAAACCTCCTAGATTCACAGCGCCCCTGGGAAGCGCAATGTCGAGCCTGCCTGCAGCAGGGATGTGTTGGAAGCCGGGACGGTTTGCAGGCACGTTGCGCCCTCCTGCAGCTCCAGTTCAGCGTGCTCGAAGCACACATGGCCTGCAGGGTCATGGACCAAGACACCCGGGTGACGCTGACGTTCTCCAGACGCTTCCCGGCTGACAGGAGCCGCGGGGATGTCGGAGGTGCTCACAACCTCAAGCTTCGTGTCAGCGCGGCATAAATTCAGGATAGCACTGCTGAGTTCACGTGTGAGCCGCGAACCCCCCCAGCCGCCCTCCTGAGCGTCGGGGAGATAAAATGGGTGCATCGGGGGCGGCGCATCGTGCAGCACCTTTGCACAAGTAATAACAGGCCACACAGCGGGGCCCTGACATTTGCTGAGTGCCTTGAATAGCAAGTGCAAATGTTAAGGCATTCTCGCGACGATGCATAAGGAAACGTTGCTGTCTGCGCATCCCGGCCCCTGGAATCCCCGGGGATCCYGGCCCCAAGGGATCCCCGTTGCATGGTCAGATCCCCATCGTGTGGCCAGGTCCCCATGGCCAGCCCTGCATGCAGGGCAGGACGGAGCCGTCCCTCGTCCCAGCTGCAGCTGGAGCCCGATGCAAGGTCTCTCCTCCACCACGTGCCTGGCACGGCCGTGCTCACAGAGCTGGCAGCGGAGCTCAGCACGCTGCAAGGGCGCTGGTGGCCTCAACCACATCCGCAAGTGGCTTTTCCTGCAGCCCTGCTGCTTGCAGCGCCTGTCCTTGGCCTCCCCAAGCTTTGCTTCCAGCTGGACTTTCTCTCCAGCCTGGTGCATGTGCTGCATGCGCGTGCATGCCAATGCAGCACGCGCTGCTCACATTGCACGCAGTGGCAGAGGGCAGCGAGAAGGAGCAGGGTGCTGCTAACAAGGCCACTTTGCATTCCCATCTCCAATTAAATCCACGCTCTCCAGCATCCCCCTCCACGAGCAGGGCTATCCGTGATGCCCCWGCGTTGTAGGATGCAGACGGGATCGTGGTGCAGGAGGGGCGCTGGGGAGTGCAGGCTGGCAGCAGGTTCACCTCCCGTTTTCCACGGCACCCACGCATGCAGTGCACCGCTAACCAGGTCAGGATGCGGAACACACCTCCCGTGGCRGGGAAAGCACGGAGGAAACGGGTTCAAACGTGGCCTGGATAACGCAAAATGGCACTTGACTGGATGTYGCATCCCCTGAAATAAGCCGCAACTTCACGAGGGGGCTGCGCTACGCACGTGGAAGGCGAAGAACGGGCGAGCTGAGATGGCAGCTTGCAAGCACCCACGGAGAGTCCCCACCTCCGCCGAGCAGGGACGCAGGAGCGGCGCTAAGCCTGTGCAATCCACCGCGTCACGCAAGGCTCCTGCTGCTTTGCCCTTCCTTCCCCGTCCCCCAGCACTTGCAAGGCTCTGTCTCTCCCCGAAGCCCGGCGTGATGCAGGGCAAAAGTCTGCAGGGAGAAGGCAATGGCATTGCTGTTAAAGCCTGATGGGGTGCAGGAGGGTGGGACGGGGCACCATGCAACTCCTAGCACCTAGCAAAAGTGCTACCCCAATGCGCCTGGACACAGTTGGGAGCAAAGAGGAGCACGGAGGGATGGGGAGTACCAGAGATCGCCGGCGTTGGGGTGAACGTGCACTGTGCACAGTACTGCTTGCATGAGCAAGGACAGCACCCAAGAGGGCTTTGTATCCTCTGCGTGCAGCCCTGGGGTGCACACGAACATGGACCTCCTAGCAACAACGTGAGCAAGGTCTATGGGTGCAAGTTATATCCTATATAAAAAGGAGAATCCTTTGCTTCATCATGCACCACAGATCCACCCTGTTCTGCCCTGGTTGGCTTTTGAGAGCCCTGTCCACCCAGCTGCTTTAAGTTTCAGTAACATTTACCTTTCTGAAAGGCCATTAAACAGCAGCCACAAGCAACAAGAGGGTTCCCAGCCGGAGGGAAGATGTGGATAGCATGGCATTTCGAGACCTTTGTGCAGTTTGCTCACAGAAAAGAACATGGGCGCATGTTCTGACGGCAGCATGAAAGTATCTCCGTGGGGGAYGGAGCGCACAAAGCAGCAGAGACCAAGCTGGAGCAGGCAGCAAAGGAAGGACCTGCATGGGAGGCTGGACCCAGCACCCAAGGCAGGGTAGGGGAGCTTAGTGACCCAGGGCGAGACCCTGCTATGGACATTTATCCCTTGCACAGCTGCAGGGACCTAGGCAGGAATGATGCTGGAGGATATTTTCCCTGCTGAAAGGCAAATTTTCATCTGAATGTGACCCTGGGGAGGGTGTGAAAACGTGGCGATGCAGCGAGGTTGAACGTGCTCTGCGCTGTTCCCCGGGGCAGGGGGGTAGATGTTCCACTCGCCCTGTGCCCTGGCTGTGCTGCGCTCCAGCTGCAGAGGCACATCTGCGCATGGAGCCCTGCCAGCTCCTCACATCTCCATGCCGTGATGGAGCGATCCATCCCTCCTCAACGAAGGGGTCCCAGGCAGGGCAGGAGCGCTCAGCCTGCCCGATGCCTGAGCACGTGGAGCTGGCGGTGCCAGACAAAGGAATCCAAGCACCGAGCCACGTTCCTCCCAGGCTGCCGAGCCGCGCATCTCCTTCCCTGCCTGATCAGATCATCTCTCCRGCGATGTGGGATCTGCAGGGTTGTGCAGCGACTGCCCGGGGGACGAGCGACTGACTGGGGCAAGAGGAGAACACCCAGCACCCGGGAGGCAGAGCAGCCACGTACTGCAAATCGCTTGTGCACAGCCTGCTCCCATCAGCTGTGGTGCCTCGTGAACGCTGYGCACACATGCTGCCAGAGCCGAGGGGTCTCCAGCAGCACCAGCAAAGCCCGTGGGTGGTGGGAATTAAGCCACCGCATGCTTCCCRTTAGCCACCTCAGCCTCTCTCCCCACGTGGGCTCGGGAAAACATCCCCCTTTGCCTCTTCCAGGGAGCACTGTCATCCCAGAGCAAGGTCACCCCAGGCTCACACGCAGAGTCCCCTTGTGCCCGCAGCAGTGCTGGCAGGGAGAGAGCCCCGCTGGCCCCCGGAGCCCCTTCCTCATCTTGCATGCAAACAGGCGCAGCAGCACGGGGACCCCAGACCTGTTGCGTGGGTGTGTGGGGGGCAGGTGGCTTCTTTGCTTCGTGTGGAGCGCCAGGCACCGTGATTCAGAGGCCCGACCTGCACTTTACAAAGTCACCCCGCACCTGCCCTGGTCCCCCCACAGCCCATAGCCATGCTGGAAGCCCTCCATGCCCCCTGGATAACGAGTGCCTCAGGAAACACAGAGATGCTGTCGACACCAGCCTTCCAGCACTGAGCCCTCCAAGCAGCCACCAGCAGTGACCTGTTCCTGGCTAACCCAGTTGGTCAGCGGGGGGGATAACGAGGGAGAGTGGGGGTCATGGTCACTTGCCACTCCCTCGCCACCCCGCAATCCCCCTTCCCCTCCAGCTGTCAGGCAGGAGGAACTTTTCCCTGCCTCCTGTCACCACGATGTCTCCCTAAGGCTCCCTTTCCCCTGGCCCAGCATCACCCCGCGGAGCATCCCCTCCCTTGGAACCGTCCCCCCAGCCCCGTTGCCGGCCGCAGGGGACTCACAGGTCAGATGTGGTCGCCTGGTAGGGCTGGCTCCGGCAGAGGATGGAGTGTCCGCAGCCCTGGCCCATGGCTCCGCATGCTTCGGCAGCCTCGCGAGGCGGGCAGCGGCGGGGCCGGGGGTGTCAGCGAGGAGCCCCGGCGGCCGCGGGCAGCCAGGAGCCGCCGCCGCGGCGCTGCCCGGCAGCGGAGCCTCCCGCGGCGCTCGGCGACGGCGTCTCCAGCCGGCTGCTGTCACGGAGCCCGATGCAGCGCGCCGAGGCGTGCGGAGAGAGGGCGGGGAGCGAGGGGGGGGTGGATGGAGGACGGTGGGGGGGGCGCCGCTGATTGACGGCGCCGCCGCTGCGGCTCGGCGGCCTCCGAGCCGCTCCCGCCTTGGAGGGGCCGAAGGGGTCGCACCTGCCGCGCGCCGCCCGCCCGCCGCGCGCCGCGCCCGGCCTCGCGCGCCGCGCCGCGCCGCTCCCTGCGGCCGCCGCCTTTGTCTCGCGGACCGACCGCGGACCCTCCGTGCGCGCCCCGCTCACCGGCCTGTGCCAGGCCGCAGCCGCCGCCTCCAGCCCAGGCACCGCCGGAGCTCGGTGGAGCRGCCGGCCCTGCCCGCGCCGGGCCTTTTCCCACCGGAATGGGGCATGCARGCAGATTGCTGCCCGGCCCGGCTGTGCGCACGGGCAGCTCCTCCTGCTCCAGCTGCACCAGGCCTGCAAGGAGGTCGCTGTTCTGGCTGCACTGAGTGGTACCCGGCAGCACCGGGTGGCACCAGGTCTGCAGACAGGTCCCCAGCACTGGGTCTGCAGACAGGCCCCTAGCACCACGCAGCACGCAGTAGCAGGTCTTCAGACAAATCTCTGTCCTGGACAGCGCTGGACAATATCTCACTTTGCAGGCAGATGATGTGTGCAGCTGCAGCTGCAGTACCAGGCAGCACTGGGCTGCCCAGGGCAGGGCTGGGCAGCACTCGCTCYGCAGGCAGCTCCTTGTCCCGCTGCGCCAGGGAGCACTGGGACTGCAGATGGATGTCCCAGCCCTGGCAGTGCTRGACCTGCAAGAGGTCCCAGTCCAGGCAGTCTGTGTACCAGGCACTTGTGCTGCTTGGGCAGCTCCACACTGATTGTGCTCCCCGATTGTCCCTGCATCACAGCAGCACGGAGCCCCGATGGCTCTCTTGGCCATGGGATGCTGCACTGGCAGAGCTCTGTCCTGTGCAGCCTGGTGAGGATRGGATGGTGGGTATCTCCGAGCCCTCAGCCATCCTGGCACCCAGATTTGACTTGTCCGCCCCACAACCCAGATCCAGGCCTCCCTGATGCCTTTGGCACTGCTCCGTGCCCATGTGCATGTGTCCTCTCCCAGAACAGCACAAGCTCCGCTCTGCCAGCCTTACTGTGCCCTTTGCMTGTGTGCATCACCAGGCACCACAGGGCCCGTCATGCATGGGATGAAGGAGCTGATGCATCATCCATTCAGATACACAAGGCAATGAGCAGGGCCGTGGACACACTGGGATCTCCAGCCTTGGGCCTCCCTGTCCCAGGGAGCTGGCAGGATGAGTCAGGGAAGGCGAAATAAAGGCACAGGTAGCTCCAAYGCCAGCCCCGAGGCCTGTTCTCCAGTGGGGCTGATCTGCAGCAGCTGAAGATGCACTGGAGCTCTGTTCCTGGCAGCAATCTGGGCAAAGGGCATCTTATGTTCAACCAGGCTGGTGCCACGTCTCCTGGCACCGGATGAAGAGGGAGTAGGCGCAGAGCGGACTTTCAGAGGTATTTAAGTGCTCCGTTTCCTTCCCATGCAAGGACAGCAGATATCAAGTGAAGCTATCAGGGACCAGGACCCTAACGAAGAGGAGGATGTTCTCCCCATGAGGGGAAGATAAGGCATGGGACTTTCTGCCTCAGGATATTGTAGGTGGTAAAAGTTTACAGGGCTTAAGGGCAGCGTTTTCAAGTGCACAAGGGTTGTTAGTGGTACAGCAACACCTCCGGACATCCGAGAGCAGCAAGTGGCCAGAGGTCAGGAGTGCACTCAGGGGAGCTTCAGATGTACTTGCACTCCCATATCCCCTGGGCACCCGCTTTTGTCTTTGGTGATGAGGAGTGATGGACCTTTGATTTGACCCGTTGTGACGTTATTTGGATGCTGCCAGAAGAAAAGCTGTTTGCAGCAAGGCCCCCCTTCTTCCRAAGTCACTGCAACAGCAGGCTCTGGGCAACTGCTCTGAGGACTTCTTGACAGTGAGGACTTCTTCTCTGAGGACTTCTTGCTCTTCTTGACAGTGAGGGTGACAGAGCCCTGGCACAGGCTGCCCAGAGAGGTTGTGGAGTCTCCTTCTTTGGAGATCTTTAAAACCCGCTTGGATGCAGCCCTGTGCCACATGCTCTAGGTGACCCTGCGTGAGCAGGGGGGTTGGACTCGATGACCTCTGAGGTCCCTTCCAACCTTTAGCATTCTATGATTCTATGTCTTGGAGGCGTTGGAAGCCACCTATGGTAGAGCCCTGATCAGGCTGGTGCACGGGGCAGAGTAGACACCAGCAGGAGAAGTCAACTGAGATGCGATCTGGACCCTGGGTGCTGCCTGGCTGGGAAGGGACCTAAGGAGCCCTGGAGCATCCTTGGATCAGTGCCAGGGTTGGTCCTTGCAGGGCCGCTTTGAGCAAGGAGAAGGGAGGTCTGAACTCGGAAAGGGAGGCTTAAGTGACAGTGCTGACATTCCCATGCTGCTTCATGGACTCACCAGCTGGGACTTTAGGGACCACAGTAGATATTAAGCACTCAAACCACATCAGCCCCTGTAAAATTCACAGGGATTAGTACCCCATCGTTGTTGGAAATGGAGAGAGYGCCGTATAAATAGACCAGCTCTGCTCTCTGCATTGCCCAGAAGGGCAAACTGTGGCCTGGAACCAAGGTGACTTACCCAAGCTCATCTCAGGTGCCAACAGTCAGGTCACGGCTCATCGAGCCACGGCTCAAGCAGCATCACTTTGCTTCAGCCTCAAGACCAGGCCTATTTTCCTTCCTTCCCAAGTTGGAGCTTGAGCAACCATTGGAATGCTCTCCTTCCCYGCCTGAACTCACAGGGGTTTTGGAGAACATCCCAAAGACCCACCCTCAGCCAACGGGGAACGTGTCTCTGCATCATGGGGAGAAGACGAGGAACAACCCCGTCCTTTGGCTCATCTGCTGCAAGATGAGGACCTCCAGGGGTCCACGCACCTCGCAGCAACGAGGAGAGGGGCAACCAGCGCTGGCCGTGGATGGGGAACRTGCGTAGACAGGTACTCCTGTAGCTCTCGCGGCAGCGGCTGCCGCAGTGACTCAGAGCCGGGGCTTCTGCTCGCTGCTGTCTCGGCGCTGGCAACTCTGGCAGCCGTAACCGTGGCACGTTTGACAGCGCGCTGCCGCCCGCACACAGCCTGCCACGGGCGCCCCAGATTCCCCCCGCCACCCGTGCCCCGTGCAAGCCGCCCGCTCGTCCTGGTGCCACCGCCAAGCCCGCACGGCCATCCCGCAACCCGGCGATTTTATCTGTCACCCTCATTCTTTCATTTCCCCCTTTTTTTTTTCTATGTTGTTATTATTCGATTTCCTCCCACCAGCCTGGATCTTGGGGGAAAACGACTGCTCGATGGCTTTTCAGCGCAGGCAAGTTTAGCAGGCTGTCAGCGCGCCGTTGCTCTTTAGTGTTGTTATTAATGCATCCAGACTGCAGCGACTTTCAATCTTCGCTCCGTTTCTGGGCTCCGGTGGAGGTGTAGGCTGTGCGTAAGGACTGGCACTGGGCTTGTTTTCCTCTCCCACCGCTCACAAGCCTCTTAGGAGGCACCCGGAGGCCTCCAGCCAACCTCAAAAGCGCGGCTGGAGAGCCGGCAATGTGCAGCACTGGCCTGGGCGGACATGAGCGGAGCTCTGCGGACGCAAGGGGAGACCTTGGGAGCAAAATAAACTCTATTCCCGATGCAATTCCAGCTCGGTGCATGGTGCTCTGCACGCCCCGCCGAGGTGTTGGGAATGCACGGCGGGATACGGAGCATCCACACAAAGTTCTCCACACTGAGCCAGCCCTTCCGCAGAATCTTGGCCCTGAGACCTCTCCGGGAAGCCCTCTCCTTCCCATGAGGGCTGCTTCCCATGGCTGTTTATTCCCGTYGTAGACAGCATGTCTCCCTCCCGAGTGGAATTTGCCTGGCGTCATCTCCAGAAAGAAGCTGCTGGTGAGATCAGAGAGATTTGGGGTGCACAGGGCATGAAGGACCCCCCCTCAGCAACGAGCCCAGCATGTTCCCAAGGAGACATTGCATCCAGCCTGCTGGTAACCCCTCCATGCAGCGCCCAGATGTCTCTCCTACCCAGGCATCACCCTCGATGCTTAAACGCTGCATTTTTGTCTTTTTGTGAGCAGATCCCTAACATTTTCTCCTCAAGGGGAAACTTAGTCCAGCATCCAAGCAGCTTAGGATAGTCCTGCAAGCTGGAGCCTGAGCTCTTGGGGTCTCTCGCTGTTGGACGTATTTCCTCCTTCCAGCATGTGCAGCCCCTGGAGCATTCAGAAATTCCGGGGAATTTAAATAGCCCGATGAAACACTTCCAAAATATGCAAAAATGCATATTTTGATGCATTTCATTAAAACAGGCTCTTTTTTTTTCTTCTTTTTCAGGCAGCTCCAGAGAAATGCCTGCTCGCTCTTTATCATTTAAAAGCATCCCGGTGTGCAGCGGATGGTTGGAGGCTTTGAGGAGATTTTCTGGGAGGTTTTGTAAGCAATCACGGGCCGCCGTGTCCCCATCCAGGGCCAGACACATGTTAAAGGGTAGATGTTAGAGGTAGGAAGCTCTGTCAGATGCCGGATGAGAGATGCTGAAGGCAGAGGAACCTCTCCCTTTCCATGTCCATAACACACCTGGAGGAGGTTTCTTAGCAGGCTTCTTCATCACCCATAAACAGTGAGGTCTTTGCCTCTGCTGGAGCTCTCCATCATCATGAAGGATGCGTCTGGGGCTCTGGTGTCGTGGTTCTGCTCTCACCTCTGCATTTATTGGGGCTTCTTTTCCTCCAGGCATTGCACGTTGTGGCCAAATGCATCTCCCTTCCTCCAAAGCTGTTGGTCCTACTGGGGCCACCGTGGGAGACGGCTTGTCSCCTGATGTCCCCCTCACCTCTGTGCCGTGGTGGACCCAATGCACAACCTGTCTGCCCTTCTATGAAGGCTCTTCTCCCACAGATCTGCATTAGTGGTATCTGCACCACCCTTCCTGTAGTTCTGCTAATTAGGAGGTGAGAACGGGCACACGTCCCACTGAGCAGCTCCGAGATCCTCTCCCCATTGATCCCTCAGGAGCCGACACTTCCCAAAGACACTGCCCCTCAGCATTGCCTACCAGGCGTTCCCTGCAGCAAAACCCTTGGATATTTGCAAGCATGCCCAGGTCTCCCGGTGCAAACACACACCGTGCACCGGTTCTGCTCCCGCTGTGCTCGCCTTGCACGCAGCCTCTGTGTGGGCACCGGTGTCTGCTTCCATCTGTGCGGGTCCACGTGAGGCCGGGCTCGCGTGCGTGGGAGCGCTCCCCGCCTCTCTCTGCTCCAGCCTCTTCCCTGCTACCCCCTATCCTTTCTCCTACCACATTCCCTGCGGGAATGTGAGCGCTGCCGCGTCCTCGCTACCCGCAGGATGCACGGGGAGGTTTGCAGGAGGGTCTAGAGGGTTGGTGCTTTGGGGAAGGTGCTGGATGTGGTGGCTGGTTCCCCTCTGGACAACGGGGCAAGCAGGAGAGCTGCTGGTGCTAGAGCCAAGGAACAACCCTGGGCACCTCTGCTCCTTGCCCTCAGTCATCGTGGGTGCAAAGACTGAGGGGTTTGGGCAGGTTAATGACCCAGGTGGGTGCAGCAGCTCCTGTTGTGCCCATAGGATCATCACGGATGCTGTAAGGGGTCTCAGGAGGGCTCTCCTCCTCCCTGCTGCTTCAGCAGGGTCAGCTCTGAGCTTGGGCAGCTTGTGCAGGCTCTTAAAAACCTCCAGGAAACGAGATGCCAAAACACTTCTGGGGACCTCATCCACTGCTGGGCTATCCTCGTGGTGGAAACGCTTTTCCTTCTATCCATCTGAAGCTCTATGTCTCTTGTCCTCCTGCAAGGAACTTGCATCTTCTGTGCAGTTGTGCAGGGGAGCAGGGCTAGATAATCCCCAAATCCTCCCAACCTCAGGATCCTTTGCTGATGTSCCCAGGGCTGTTGGGTCCCCTCGAAGCCACCTCTGCTCCAGGCTGAACAAGCCCAGCTCCCTCGGGCAGGTACTCCAGCCCGGACCATCCTGGTGGCCCTTTGCTCTCTTGTTCCAGCTCCTTGACGTCCTTCTCATATTGGTGGSACTCAAAACTGGATGCAACATCCAGACGGAGTCTAATCCCATCCGATGAGATGGATTCAACCCCGTTGCTGCTGGACATTGCACACACTCTGTGAACATCCACCTAAGTCCTTTGCTTTGCTGCTCGAGACCGCGGCCTGTGTTAAAACCTCATCCATTATAAATTCAGCAACCTTTAATCCCTAAAATGTCAGTGCAATTACGCTTCGAAATRTCTTGGGAGCAGCCCTAGTCCTGAACCGCGGCTGCTTAAACCTCGAATACGCAGGGGGKGCATTAAGTCACCGGCTCTCAGCTGGACTCCTCCTAAATTTCCTGCTGGGATTCATGTGCTGCATCTCATGTGGAGACCTTCCTTGTGCTGCGGAGAGCCCGGCTCCCGGGTCACCAGTTCTCAGCTGTGTAATTCCTGCATTTGCCAGCTTTAAATTACCTCATTCGGCAGCTGCGCTTTATTAGGCTTGAGCATGCAACCTGGAATTAAGGCAGCCCTCAGACCAAGCACTCTTATCCCCTTTTAAGTGACAGGCACCTCCTGATGTGCCMTGTTCCTCGAAATATAGGCAAGCCTGGGGAATATATGCACGCTCCCTGTGCACCAGGCTCATGCCGTCCTCTCCTCGGTGCTCCCTGCTCCTCGTGACAAGTTTGGGACTCCTCAGGGTGCAAACCCTGTCCTGGGACTCTGCAAATCTCGGTGCAACGCGTGGCATCCTGAGGAACCCGAGCTGCCCTTGATCCCTCCAGACCCCTCCAGCTCCTGGCCTTGTTCCAGGCGGGATGCAGGGGGCCCAGACAAGGCTCTTGCTGCAAATCCCTCTTTTTTTCATCTGTGCAATGCCGTGTCGGACACCACGAGCGCCCTTGCAGCTGAGTTCATGGGTATCCACGCTCTGGGTGCCGACACGAGKGTCTCTTTCTCATCAGGAAAAGGTGTTTAAGGCTTCTCCTTACACCAGCATCTCATGCACGGACCGAACCTTGCTTTCGACTTCGGCACAGTCTCCTTAGCTACGGGATTGGATTCCCGAGCTCCGAATAGCGGCGCGTTATCCTCGGGCGCTCCATGAGAGCCACTCGCGGGGCTTGCAGGCTCCCCTTGCAGCTTGCAAACCATCCCCTAAGAGCAGAGCACGGGGCGTTTTGTCCAAAATTCTCCCTAAAAACACCCTTCCCATTCCCACCCAAGTAGCACCATTCTTGTCTCGCTACAGGCATTTCTGCAGGAAAATCCGATTTCTGCAAGCTTTCCTCCCCGCCCCGATGTTTTTTCCCACTCTTTTCCCCAACGCACTCAAAAAACCCCAAGAAAGGCTTTTGAGGGAAGAGGGAAGAAAATGGTGAAGCAGAGAAAAAGCTTTTCCATTTTCCATGCCACTTATCAGGGGAGCAGGAAAAAAAAAAAGAACAGAAAACAACACCCAGAGGAATCGGCAGCGTTGTTTTCATCACAAGGTCGGAACAAGCTGTTCTCAGGGAAAAAAAAATAAAAAAAAATAAAAAAAAAAAAGGAAGAAATTCTCCACGCACAGGAAAAAYGATATCCTGCATCTGCAACAGGTTTGCCTGCAACGTGAGCGTGGTGGGGTCCCCCCGAATTGCAGCTTGTTTGCAAATATTTGCAGCCTTTTGCAAGGGCTGCAGGTTGCGGTGCTCGCCCTGCAGCACCCCAGCAGTTTGGGGTGTTCTGGGGAGAAAGGGAGGATTTTGAGGGAAAAGGGGATGGGGGAAAAAGAGGAGAAAAGAAGGGAAAAGGGGGGAAATGGGGAAAAGAGGAGAAAGGGGGAAAAGGGCAAAAATGACCAAAAAAAAATGGAAAAGATGGGAAAGCAAAAGAAAAGGGTGAAAAGAGGGGAAATGGGTAAAAAAGGAAAGGGGAAAAGTGAAGGCAAAGCAAGGGGAAGAGCTCAGGAACAGCAAGAGCAAAGGGAAAGGAAAGGAAAGGAAAGGAAAGGAAAGGAAAGGAAAGGAAAGGAAAGGAAAGGAAAGGAAAGGAAAGGAAAGGAAAGGAAAGGAAAGGTGAAAGGAAACACCATGTGGCCCTTTGAGCTTGAGTGGTTTTAAGTTTTCCTTTCCTTAATATTTACTTATTTACTAGCATTATGTAGCCTTTCTGTGACATTTTCCAAGTTTTCTTGGGAAGCCACCTTTTTTTCTTACTCTCTCCCTCCAAAAAGGAAGCAAAACATTAGGGGGAAAAATATAAATATATATCTATATATAGATGCAATTTACTCCTGCAATGGGCTGAGCGTTGCCCCAACAAGAGCAGCTGCAACACACAGTCCTGATTAGAAGGATAATTTGCAAAACTGAATGACAATATGAGGCTTAGCAGAGCATGGAGGATAGTGCAAGGCTCAGCAGGATGCTTTGCAAAACCGGACAGTGCAAAGCTTGGTAGGACACTTTCTAAATGCAAAGGATGGTGCAAGGCCCCATAGGACACTTCCCAAAGCTGAAGCTCCGTAGAATGCTTTGCAAAACTGAAGGACAACACAAGGCTCAGGAGCAAGCCTTGCAAAACTGAAGGACGGTGCAAGGCTCCATAGGAAGCTTTGAAAAACCGAAGGACGGCGTGAGGCTGGGTAGGATGCTTTGCAGAACCAAAGGACGGTGCAAAACCCTGTAGGACACTTTGCAAAGCTGGAAGGTGGTGTAAAACTTGAGAGCACTCTTTGCAAAGCCAAAGGATGGTGCAAAGCTTGGTAGGATGCTTTGCAAAGCTGGAAGGTGGTGTAAAACCTGAGAGGACTCTTTGCAAAGCCAAAGGACGGTGTAAAGCCCTGGAGGACACTTTGCAAAGCTGGAAGGTGGTGTAAAACTTGACAGGACTCTTTGCAAAGCCAAAGATGGTGCAAAGCTTGGTAGGATGTTTGCAAAACCTAAGGAAGGTGTGAGGCTCAGCAGGGCACTTTGCAAAGGCAGGACAATTTGCCATTGCAAAGACAAGCCAAATAAACTTTTTTTTTCCATCTTTTCTTTTAAATTCCTGCTTTGAAAAATCACCAGATGCCATCACGGTGAGGATTTAAATGAGAAATGGCAGCCAGCTCCCCAGCCTCCCATTGGGCTGCGCTGGTAGCTCCTCTCGAGCGAGCGACCCGCATCGCTCCAGCAGCACTAGAGGGGAAAAAGAGGGAAAAAAATCCAGATCCTCGGAGCATCCGTCTCCGCCGCACTTGCACACCCAGCAAAAACCCCCGCGAGAGGCGCCCGGGGTGCAAGGGGCCGCGGTGCCGGTGCCGGAGCCGGCGGCCGGCGCGGCACGCGGCTCCCGGAGCCATGGCAACGGCTCGGCGGGATGCTGCACCGATAAATCGCCCAGCTAGAGCAACTCGGCGCAAAGAGCCTTGCTGGTGATTAAGTCCTACCATTTTTCTTTTTTTATTTTTCCCTTTTTTTCCTTTTTTTCTACCATTTTTTCTTCTAATTTTTTCCTTCTTTTCATTTTTTTCCTTATTTTCATTTTTTCTACCATTTTTTCTTTTCCTTCTTTTCCTTCTTTTCCTTTTTTCCTTCTTTTCATTTTTTTCTACCATTTTTCTTTTTTCCCTTCTTTTCATTTTTTCCTTCTATTCATCTTTTCTACCATTTTTCTTTTCATTTTTCTTCTTTTCATTTTTTCCTTCTTTTCATCTTTTCTACCATTTTTTCATTGCATTTTTTCCTTATTTTCATTTTTTCTACAGTTTTCCTTTTCATTTTTTCCTTCCTTTCATTTTTTCCTTCTTTTCTTTTTTTTTCCTTCTCTCTTTTTTATTTTAATGCTCTACTTTTCCTGTTTAATTTGAGGTCTGCAAAATTGCTGCCTGCTGGCAACCTTGCGCTGGAAGAAGCCAAGGGGGTGCGAGTTCGGGGCGCATATTTGGGGCTGCTCAGATCCCGTGCATGCAACGACTTCCCTGGGATTTATCCAAGGATGGATTTATCCACACCTACTGCAAGAGCTGCATCATATGGGCTTGCATGTGCATGCTGCATTGGTGCATTGGTGCATTATGCATATGTGAATTTGCAAGGAACATGCGCATGCAAGGGCCTGTGCAAGTGCATGCAGATGCATGCAAGCATGCAGACTCCCACATGCATGCATGTGTCGGCAGCAGTGCTGTCCCAGTCTGCAGGTATGCAGGGTGYTCCTGTACCCAGTCTGCGTGGGGCAACCGGGAGAAGCTGCCGCTGAAGTCAGCCGCGGAGATTGAAAGCCCTGTTATTTTTAAATAAATGCAAATTTGACGTTGTCTTAATGGAGAAAGACAAGCCGGTCTCCTCCTCCTCCTCCTCCTCGCTGAGAGCACCGCCAAGGCGGGCGACAAGCAGCCCCCGAGCCGCTGCACCGGGCAGAGCAGCAATGCCAGGGGCTGCAGCACCCTTCCCTGCAGGACGCGCACCCCAGACACCGCTCCTTTTGGCACAGGGCATGCACGGGGCATGCACGGGGCATGCACGGGGCATGCACGGCCCCGGCTGCAGCAGCAGCAGCAGCACGGGGTCCTTTCGTCCGCGGGGTCCTTTCGTCTTCCCTTTCTTCCTCCCGTTACGGCGGGAGCAGCGCGTGGGCGGCTAATGGGGAAGGAGGCCGGGCGAGCGGCCGCAAGCCGCGGGGCCGCGATCTCGCCGCGCGCTTCAAAGCTGCCCGGAGCCTTTTATCCCCCGCGGGGGCCCGGCCTCCGCGGCCTCCACGGAGGACAGCCAGGGATGGGGATGCTGCAAGAGCCAAGGTTGCCCTGGGAGAGGCGGCTCTGCCCTTCCTCCCCGCCCTCCTCATCCTCCTGCTGCAGATTCAGGGGACCCCCCCCCTATCTTGATGTGGGGGGGCAGGATGTGGCCCCCGACCCTCTTTTACCCATAGGGGAACTGGAGGTGAAAGGCAGGGGATGATCAGACCTCCATGGTGGAGCTGAGGATGAAAAGCTGCAGATGGGGGGAAACAAAGGGGAGGGAAAGAGATTTAAAAAAAAAAAGAAAAAAGAAAAAAGAAAAAATGGGAAAAAAAAGCAGGGAAAAAAAAGCAAGAAAAAAAAAGCGCCCATGACAGTTTAATGGGGCTGCTGATGAAATAATGACTGTTTTAAAGTCTGCCGGAGTGCGGCGGTGCCTCAATTAAGGCCAGGCGCCGGTGATGCCGAGTCCATTCCCAGCTTGGGGAGCTGCCTGTGCCAAATTGCCCTCCCAGCCCCGGCTTTGCCCTTGGAAAACGGCGGGACAGGGTGCGGAGGGGCGAGAAACCCGTGCGCGGGGGGCCGTGCAGAGAGAAGAGGGGCATTAACGAGCTGCTTGCAAATGACGCCGCAATTAATCACTTGTCTGTGCGAGGTGTCACACGGCGCTCGCCTCCGCGGCGCTATACATAGCGGGGAGGTGTAGGTAGGATCCACGCAGCCCCCTCGGCGGAGACAGGCTCTTGGCTCGGCTTCCTCCCGTCACAGGTCCCAATGGGAYGCGGTGCCGGCTCGGTTTGGTGCGGGGCTGCTGCAGGAGGGGCTGCAACGTGGTCGGGACCCTCCTGCCCTGCTCATGCRCTTGCTGCATGTTGCRGGAGCTGAGCACRGGCAGCTCGTTGCAAASRGTGCTGCTTTGGGCCTGGGTCRTTGCAAAGGGTGCTGCTTTGGGCCAGGGCTCAGCATGGGGACGTGAGGCACTCGTGCGAGTTTTGAGTGCACATTGCAGCCGCCAAGCATGCAGCGCTGCCATGAAGCACATGTGCAGGCTCCGTACCCAGGTTGCAGATATTGTCTGCACATGCAAGCCGAGCACCCGTGCAGGCATGAGTGCATGTGAGGACTCCACGTACAGAGACACCGAGGCCACATTGCAAACGTCAAGCCAGTGCATGCACATGCAGCCACCACACACGCATGCAGAGGTGCATGCATGCAGACTCCAAGGGCAGATGCATGCCCAAGCTCAGCACATATGCAGGCCATGAAGCACACATGCAGGCACCAAGCGCACATGAGGACTGCAGAGACACCGAGGCCACATTGCAAACATCAAGCCAGTGCATGCACATGCAAACACGATGCACGCATGCAGAGGTGCATGCATGCATACTCCAAAGGACGCGTGCATGCCTAAACTGAGCACACATGCACGCCATGCAGCACACATGCAGGCACCGAGTGCACATGAGGACTGCAGAGACACCGAGGCCACGYTGCAAATGTCAAGCCAGTGCATGAAGATGCAGACACCATGCATACATATAGAGGCGCATGCATGCAGACTCCAAGGGCAGATGCATGCCCAAGCTCAGCACATATGCAGGCCATGAAGCACACATGCAGGCACTGAGTGCACATGAGGATTCCAGAGGCCACGTTGCAAACATCAAGCCAGTGCATGCACATGCAAACACAATGCATGCATGCAGAGGTGGGGCTGTACAGATGCATGGGGCTGTGTTCACGGGCTGTACATGTGCACAGGGTGGTGGCACACATGCATGGGACTGTGCATGCAGCTGTGCAYGGAGGCATAGATGTGCGTGGGGCTGTACATTTTCATGGAGCTGCACATAGGCACGGAGCTGCATGCGTGCATGGAGTTGCGGGCATGCATGGAGCTGCACATATGTGTGGAGTTGCRTGCATGCATGGAGCCGCACATATGCCTGGAACTGCATGCATGCATGGAGCTGCACGCACGCATGGAGCGGCGTGCCTGCATGGAGCTGTATGCATGCATGAAGCTGCACACATGCATGGGGCTACACGTGTGCATGGGGCTGCATGTRTGCGTGGAGTTGTGTGCATGCATGGAGCAGCACATATGCATGGAGCTGCATGTGCACATGGAGTCGTGTGCGTGTATGGAGCTGCACATATGCATGGAGTTGCGTGTCTGCATGGAGTTGCACATATACGTGGAGCTGCACATGGGCACGGAGTTGCATGCCTGCATGAAGCTGCACATATGCACGAGGCTGCACGTCTGCATGGAGCTGCATGCATGCATGGAGCTGCATGTACACAAGACCTGCAGTCTCTGCCTCTCTGCATGGCTGCAGGGCGAGAGCAGAAAGCCTCGCGTTGCCCCCCGGAGCCGTTCCGCAGAAGAGCTGCAGCTCCGTACAGCCCCATGTCCCCCGCTGCAGCAACCGCGTGCTCGCYGCGGCCAGGCTGCGGCGCACAGCCCTCCAACGCTGCTATAAATAGAGAGGCTGAAAGGTGAGCAGGAAGCGCCGGCGACCGCATGGGGCAGAGGAGGGTGCCGCGCTCCTCCCCGCATGCGGCTGCAGAGCCATCCGGGTGCAGCAACAGCATCTGCTGCATCCCCTCCAGTGGCGGGGTTGGGATTCTTGGAGCGGGGCAGGAGGCAGGACAGTGGAGGTGTGTGTGCATGCACATAYGTTCTTGCACGGGTGTATGTGCTCTTGTACCTGTGTGCATGCAGGTGCATGCATGCATGTGTGGATTCATGCACACATGTTGTGCATTCCTGTACACTCRTGCATGCACATGCATGCACACACACAATCCCTTCACACATATTCACACGCCTGTGCATGTGATGTTGCATGTGTGCAAGCACAAGTATGCACTGTACATGCACACTGACTTGCATGTGCATGCACATGTGTGCACTCACAAGCATGCACATGTGTTCTTTTTCATGCATGCACACAAGTACAAACTGGTGCACACATGTGYGCACGTGGCCTTGAACATGTGTACACACAAGTAGGCACTCTCACATGTGTGCACATGCACACATGCTTTCCTGTGCATGTCTGTGCACACGAGTGTGCAATCACACGTATGTGTGTATGTTTGCATGCGTGTTCTTACACATACGTACCATTCCCAGCTCCGRTGCTTTCCTCTTCAGTCCGGGCAGCCCAGCTGATGCTTTGACACTGCGCTCAGCCTCTCCGGCCCCACCGTTTTTTGCAAAAACCCAGGAAAATTCCTTATTTGCCTTCATCCTGCCCCAGGATGCCCCAGATGCCCCACCATTTATTGCAAAAACCCAGGAAAATCCCTTATTTGCCTTCATCCTGCCCCAGGATGCCCCAGATGGGCAGTGGGACTCCCACACCAGCAGCAAAGACCTGGATGCCTCCAGCACCAAATTTTTCCAAAAAACGTTTTCCCAAAAAAGTTTTAATATTCACAAGAGATGGGGAAGCAGGGCCCGTCCCGCCACCTAATCCGGTCCCACGGACACCGTCGGAGCGATGCAGGGAGGCCAGGCTCCTGGGGCCTGGCCACATCCCGCAGGGTTTGCAACCGGAGGGTGGGCAGGAGGCAGCGCCCCGAGGCGGCTCCCTCCTCTCCGGCCGAATTCCCGAGCGGAAGAAGCGGAGCGGGAAGCGGCCGGTCCCGGGGAGCACTTCCCCGCCTGCGGCAGTCCTGTGGGTGCAAGGGGAGCAAGCAGTGAGCGCGGGGGACAAGGACCACGCGTCACCATCGGAGGAGGGATGGGGATGCTGCAGGGCACCCCGTGCACCCACCTGAAGGGTCAGGCCTCCAGCTCAGACGTTTCGCAGGAGCTGGGATAAGGAGGGATGGGAAAAGCCWCGGTTAGCACCCAGCACCCGCTGTGCTTGGATACAGCGCTGTCGCCACCACCCGGCCCCTTCTCCTGCACCAGCGGASCCAGGAGTGCGCCCTGCTCCTGCTCGCACCCTTGCTCCCATTGGGCATCCCATGGGGATACACCCGGACCCGGCTGTAGCATCGCCCAGCACTGCCGGGGGCACGCGGGCTGCAAAGCGGAGCCTCCGCCACGGTTATAAACCGGGGAGCACCCATGGGTGGCATCACCCGGAGCGACGCTCCCRCCGGTACCCGACAGGTTTATAACGGCAACAAGGACCCGCGGGAGGTCCTTGTGGCTCCAGCGGGGATTCGGGATGCTGCAAGTGGGACACGGCCGCCCTGCAAGATGCCAGCGGCGGCGAGGCCGGCCCCGGCGGCGCTCACTCACGGTCAGCGGGTCAGTAGCGAAAGCGGCCACGCTGTTCCTCATCTCGCTCTCATTGCCGCGCAGCGGGATGAGGGAGATGTTACCCAACCTGGAGTCCTGCGGCGGCCGCGCCGCCCGCGTCCTGGAGCTCTCCGAGGGCCACACGGCCCCGCCGTGCTGCGGGCGACACGGGGACCGTTGTGGCRTGGGGACCGCCGTGGTAGATGCTGCTGCATCCTTCGTGGTGGGATGCCGGGAGCGCTTCCCGCCGGAGCGGGAGCCCTTGGGTGGCCTGGTCCCTACCTGCGCGTGGAGGAAGGTGGCGAACCATTCCCGCAGATCCGCCTGCGTGTCGCAGCACAGGTACCTGTGGGAGGCAGCGCGGCCCCGTGAGCACCACGGGGTGCGTTAGGGATGCGCCGTGGGGTGAGCTATGGGATGAATCGTGGGATGAGCTATGGGATGTGCCGTGGGATGAGCTATGGGATGAGCTATGGGATGAATTGTGGGATGAGCTATGGGATGTACTGCGGGATGCACTGTGGGATGAGCTATGGGATGAATCGTGGGATGAGCTATGGGATGCACTGTGGGATAAGCTATGGGATGCACTGTGGGATGAACTATGAGATGTACTGTGGGATGCACTGTGGGATGCACCATGGGATGAGCTATGGGATGCACTGCGGGATGCTCTGTGGGATGCACTGTGGGATGCACCATGGGATGCGCAATGGAATGCACCATGGGATGAGCTATGGGATGCACCATGCAATGCACCATGCGATGCACCATGGGATGAGCTATGGGATGCACCATGGGATGAGCTATGGGATGCACTGTGGGATGAGTTATGGGATGAATTGTGGGATGAGTTATGGGATAAATTGTGGGATGAGTTATGGGATGTGCTGTGGAATGAGCTATGGGATGTGCCCTTGGATGAGCCCTGAGATGCACTGTGGGATGAGCTATGGGATGCACTGCAGGATGAACCATGGGATACACCATGGGATGAGCAATGGGATGCACTGTGGGATGATCTATGGGATGTGCCGTGGGATGAGCTATGGGATTCACCGTGGGATGAGCTATGGGATGAATCATGGGATGAACTATGGGATGTGCAATGGGATGAGCCCTGAGATGTGTTGTGGGATGAACTATGGGGTGCAGCATGGGATGAGCTATGGGATGAATCATGGGATGAGCCCTGAGATGCACCATGGGATGAGCTATGGGATGCACTGTGGGATGAGCTATGGGATGCGTCATGGGATGAGCTATGGGATGAATCGTGGGATGAGCCCTGAGATGCACCATGGGATGAGCTATGGGATGCACTGTGGGATGCACCATGCGATGCACCATGGGATGAGCCATGGGGTGCACCATGGGACGAGCCATGGGGAGCACTGCAGGATGCACCACGGGAGGACCCAGCATGCACCCCTCACTACCCCTCTGCCTGGAGCCAGGCTCCCCGTTATTTTATCCAGGCACTAGAGAGTTTTGCAGCTCCTGACGGGTTCCTGCTCCAAGGAAAAGCCCGGACAGGAGGGCAATGCACCCCAGACGGCAGCCGTGTTCCCCCCGCCATTTCTTACCACTGCTGCTTCTCGTGCTTCTCGTTTTCATAGAAGACAGTAAAGCCCCAACTGGAAGGAGAGAGGTGAGAAGATGAAGAGCAGCCTCCCCCTCTCTGCTGCCCTTAGCTCCGAGGGCTCCGTGTTAAGTGTCCCAGCAACTGCTCACATCCCAAAAAGCCACCCACATCCCTGAGATGCTCCTACGTCCCTGTGATCCTCCTGCATCCCTGAGAT
Organism: Nothoprocta perdicaria; assembly: GCF_003342845.1. Lineage (NCBI taxonomy): Eukaryota > Metazoa > Chordata > Aves > Tinamiformes > Tinamidae > Nothoprocta > Nothoprocta perdicaria. The sequence continues at coordinate 725,127 of NW_020455519.1, forward strand.
CCTCCTATGTTCCTGTGATCCTCCTACATCCGTGAGATCCTCCTGCATCCATGAGATCTTCCTACATCCCTATAAGCCACCCATGTATCTGAGACATTCCTATGTCCATACAAGCCACCCGCATTCCTGAGATCCTCCAACATCCCTGTGATCCTCCTGCATCCATGAGATCCTCCTACATCTCTGTGATCCTCCTACATCCCTGCAAACCACCCACATACCTGAGACCTTCCTATGTCCATGCAAGCCACCCGCATCCCTGAGATGCTCCTACATCCCTGTGATCCTCCTGCATCCATGAGATCCTCCTGCATCCCTGCAAACCACCTACATGCTTGAGACCTTCCTATGTCCATACAAGCCACCTACATCCCTAAGATCCTCCTACGTCCCTGTGATCCTCCTACAGCCCTGCAAACCACCCACATACCTGAGAGCTTCCTATGTCCATACAAGCCACCTGAGATCCTCCCACATCCTTGAAAACCATCCATATCCCTGTGGTTCTCCCGCATCCCTGCAAGCCACGTGTACCCCTGAGATCAAGGGGCATCCCTGTGATCCTCAACATCCCAAAGAACCACCTGCATCCCTGCAAGCCTCCTGCAACCCCATGCAGCTGGACACCCAGCGTGGTTCCCAGTAGGGCTTCCCCTGGGCTCTTTGCTTCAGAGCAACCAGGTGGGCTCCAAGCTTGGCCCAGGAGCCTGCTTGGTCCCTTGTGATGACCACTGAGGAGAGGAGGCGTTTTAGCTTCATCTCCCTTTAGCTGCGCTTTGCAAAGCTCATCTGTCAGCAAAACAGAGCCGCAGCCACCACGTACATCAGGGGCTTGACAGAGCGGTTCAGGGCCAGTACAGCCCTCAGAAACTGCTCCAATTCCTTCCCATTTTGCACCAGTTTGCAATCCAGCAGGATCCTCCCAGGCACTGCTATCTGAACCGGCCTTTCTGCCTACAGCTTTGGTTTCATGCTCCTGTTCTCCCACCTTCTGCATGGCTGCAATTGTGGCAGGTTTCTGCTGATGGGACATTCTGCAGCATGGTCAAACCACCAGYCCAAGCAGGTCTAGCTCCCCAGCATTCCCGGGAGCTCAGTCCTGCCTAACTCTTATTCCTCCTGCAGCCAGGCTTGCACTTGGGGAACAGTGCCTGCTTCGCACATGCACATGCACATGCATGCACATCTGTGCACACATTCACACGCGTGTGCACGCGCACTTGTACTTTGCAATGCATTCTTCCATGCACACACACTAACTGGTGTGCAGTATTGCATGCACGCATGTGCAGCCTGGAATGCCTGTTTGCATGCAGACACACACACGTGCACATGTGCATGCACACACAAGCATTCTGGAATAACCACTTGCATGCATGCACACTCACACACATGTAGTCAGGATTGTCCACTTGCATGCACATGCACACGGGTGCACACAGGCATGCACCACATGCAATTTGGAACATGCACTTACATGCATTTACACCCACTCACACATGTATGTGCACACAGACTCCTAGGTTCATACCTGCATGCACACACATTCACATGTATGCTTTTGAATGCACACACGGACTTACATGCATGCACACATATGCATGCACACCCCTGCATGCACTCACATGCGAGCACACCCATGCATGCAAACATTTGCCCCCCAATAATTTGTAGCTGTGAAGCAGATGTCCTTGAAGCTTCCCAGGAAGCCTTTGGAGCTCCCCGTGATCACATATATGCTCACACACGTGTGYACACCTGCATGCTCATGAATGCGCCACATTGCAGGGGCTTCCATGCACCCATTCGGATGGTCCACACCACATCTCCTGCCCAGCACTGTCTCCTTCTCCCCTGTCCCCCTTGCACCGGTAGCTATCGCGCCACGAGGCTGCTCTGACATCTGGTGGCAAGCAGCAAGGCTGGCAGCATCCGTGTCCTTGCCACCAGCGCTGTCCCCAGAYTGTCACCATCCCTGTCCCTGCAACAGGCTATGGCAGCTACCCTGCCCCCTGGGTGCTGCTCACCACGTGGGCGGCCGGAGCTTCTTCTTGATGCCAAGGTAGATCTTCAGGTTCTGGATGGACCATTCCTTCTCCGGCTTGTGGCTCTGTAGAGACACAGGGGCCCGGCAAAGTGTCGGGGGGCGGTGGGGCTGCTGGGGCCACTAAGCCCATCGCTGCAGCCCAGGTGCTCAGGGCCACCCACTGCCWGATGTGGGTCAGCCCCATAGGCATGCAAGGGCAGTGCATGCTTGCAAATCAGCTAAGCACAGGGTGCTCACCAGYCCCACAACCGTGCAAGARCAATGCATGCTTGCATGTTTGCAAAGCAGTTGAGCATGGGGCACAAGGCATGGACCTGCCCCATAGCCATGCAAGGACAATGCACACTTGCAAAGCAGTCAAGCATGGGGTACCAAACATGGGACAGCCCCACAGCCATGCAAGAGCAGTGCACATGTGCAAAGCAGTTGAGCATGGGGTGCTGACCAGCCCCACAAACGTGCAAGAGCAATGCATGCTTGCGAAGCAGTTGAGCGTGGGGTGCTGATCAGCCCTACAACCGTGCAAGAGCAATGCATGCTTGCATGCTTGCAAAGCAGCTGAGCATGGGGCACGAGGCATGGACCAGCCCCATAACCATGCAAGGACAATGCACACTTGCAAAGCAGTCAAGTGTGGAGCACCAGGCATGGGACAGTCCCACAGCCGTGCAAGGGCAGTGCACGCTTCCAAAGCAGATGATTGTGGGCCACCAGAAGCTCTCCAGAACCACAGTCATGCAGAGGCAATGCACACTTGCAAAGCAGTTGAGCACGGGGCACCAGGCACGGGACAGCCCCWGGACCATGCAAGGGCAATGCACGCTTGCAAATCAGTTGAGCATGCAGCACCAGGC
>NW_020455519.1:728484-741290 GCF_003342845.1 Nothoprocta perdicaria
GCAGCACCAGGCGCTCTCCAGCCCCACAACCATTCAAGCACAATGCACACTTGCAAAGCGGTCAAGCATGGGGCACGAGGCATGGGACAACCCCATGACCATGCAAGGGCAATGCGAGCTTGCAAAGCAGCTGAGCATGGGGCACCAGGCATGGGACAGCCCCACAACCATGCAAGGGCAATGCGAGCTTACAAAGCAGCTGAGCATGGGGCACCAGGCACTCTCCAGGCCCACAACCATGCAATGGCAATGCAAGCTTGCAAAGAAGCTGAGCATGGGGCACCAGGCACTCTCCAACCCCAGGACCATGCAAGGGCAATGCATGCTTGCAAAGCAGTCGGCACCAGGCTCTCTCCAGCCCCACAACCATGTAAGGGCAATGTGTGCTTGCAAAGCAGCTGAGCGTAGCACCCCGCTGCCTCTCCAACGACCACCTCCCCATCGTGGCCATGGGGCTCTCAGGCAGGATGAACCCACGTGGACGGTCACCACCCTGCGCAGGACGAGGACACGGCCGTGGTGCACTCACCCGCACTTCCTTGTAGAGTCGCAGGCAGCTGTGGTTGAGGATGAAGTAGCGGTCGTGGAAGCCCGTGCTGACGCCGAGCCCCAGCAGGTTCCTCTCCTCCCGAAACTTCATCATGCCGTGCTTGCAGTCGCCAACTCTGCTGGCTGTGGYGCATTGGGAGGATGCGTTGGACACGGCACAGACAGACCGACAGCGCTTGCATGGAAACCCCAGGGGAGTCTCCGTGGTGGACTACGTTCTCCAGGACCTGCATGGTCCCATSTGTGAGCCGTCGGGCCCTTCCCTTACCCAAGTAGACGAGCATGTTCTCCATGGACATCTGCTTCTTCACCACCAGGTAGCTCTCTGTCCCCAGGCCGTGCAAAATGGGCAGGACTTTCTCCGAGTAGTGCAAGGGCCTCTCTGCACGGGACGGGGAGCAGCGGGTCAGCACCACCCATAGACATGAGCCCGTTTTGTCCCGCTACCGGCCACCGTGCAGCAGTGCAAAGTGCTCGGTGTCCCCTCGGCTCCGGTGGCAGCGGGGACTGCTGGAAGGCGATCRAGGAGCAATCGCAAGCATTTCTGCAAGGGTTTCTTGCAAATATGGAACTTGCACTTGTGCACGCACCTCGGCACTCCCGTCGGGCCGCGTTCCCGCGCAAGCAAAGGGCGAGCGAGGCAACGCATAGGGAAAGCATTCCGGGAAGGCAAGCGCACGGCCGCTCCGCCTTGGACACATTTCAGAGGTTTCTTTGAAGGGCTGGGTGGTCGTGGGCTCCATCCAGCCAAGCCAGGGCTGGGTTGGGCTCGTTGTCTTTGGCCAGTGCCAAAACGTCTCATATTTCCCCCAAAAGGAGCGCCTGAGGGACTGCRGGCGGGTCGGGATGGGGGCAGAGGGATGATCCCGACATCGGCTTTCCCATCCCGGACACGTCCCGCACCCACCTGCCTCCTCCCTCTCGTTCACTTCAAAGCAGCTCCAATAGTCCTTGTCCTTCATGAGGATTTTCCTGCGATCCAGGATCTCGAAGGTCAGCTCCTCGGCCGTCATCGTCGCCGGGATCTGCAGGAGATGGAAGGGATCATGGATCGGGATGATGCTGCCTGCAGCCCCGTCTGTGCCCCCTGCCCCATGCTGGCCACCCACCTTGACGTGCTGCTCGGCCTCGGTCTTCTTCTCCTCCAGGTACACGGTGCAGATGAAGTCCCCGGCTTGCTGCAAGGCAACAGGAGGCCCTATAGCCAAAGCCCACCACGCTCAAAGTAATTCCTCCCCAAAACGCATCCCCGGGGACATCTCCCTTTCCAGCACCACCATCGATTGAGTCTCCTGGAGTTGAAAGGAGACGGGAAGGCAGCAGAGAAGGGATTTCCCCACAGGAGAGCAGAGGAACCATGTGCCATCAAGGGAGGTGACACCGAGGGATGGACCCACCTGCGTCCCGCTGGATGCCGCCTCCCGCATCTTCATGATGGCTGTGATCTCGTCCTGYTGCTTCTTCATCTCCTGGTCGTTGACCTGCCGAGGAAGAGGAGCCCAGAGAGCGGTGAGGGCCAGCACAGAAATCCCTGCTCACATCCCAGACTTGGGCTTGTTACTAGCGGTGACCAGAAGATCCCTACATCCTGTTGTGGAAGCATGGGGTGGTCCACAGAGCATGAACTTAGGGTATCTGCAGGGTTTGCAGGGCAATGTCCCCCCTTCCATTGATCTCCAGAGACACTTCTGCAGGAGGGTACCCGCTTTCCTCCTCTCATGGCCTCCCCAAGCCCAACCTATGCCCTGGAAGGTGTCCACCCTTGCAGCAAGCCAGGAACTGCTGTGGAAGTGCAGCGTGTTCCTGTACTGGTCTCATCCAGAGCCAGACCTCCCTGCAGAGCCAACAGCTCCGTAGCTGGGACCAGGGGCCCAACCTACATTGAAGATCTTCACGTAGTGGTTGATGAGGTCCTCCACCACGCGGCCCGCCTTGTAGTCCTTCCCATCGGTCTGGAAGAGCGTGGGCCCGAAGACGATGGCCAGGTTGTGCGTGTTCATCTGGTTGTCACCGGAGAAGCGCTGCACCCTGTGGACATGGGGCCCCCCATCACACCTCCAAGTCTTACGTTGCCCCAAAGACCCTCCTTGGACCAACCCTTGCTTGGGATGATGCTCAGGTTGAGCCAACAACTGAAGTTGGCCAAAGATCCCCATCTTTTGCTTGGGGCTTTCCCTTCCCCTTCCAAAGGGACCCCCGTCATCACGGGGACCGCTCAACCCACCAACACATCCCTCCTCACCGGAAGAGGTGGTTGATGAGGGTCTTCAGCGTGGCCCTGTTCACCGCGGGCAGGTTGCCCAGAAGCCGCCGGTACTCGCCGATCTTCTGCTCCTCGTCCTCCAGCGCTGCAGGAAGGGACAGGGGCACTTATGGGAAGGCATCAGTGTGGGTGGAAAAGCAGGAATGGACATGGTCCCCTCCAAGATCTCCCAGCTGTTTTGAAGCTGGATGCGCCCAATTCCAGCATTCAGGAAGAACCCACATGAGGCTTCTCCTCATCTCAGAGAGGACCAGAGGAGCCCGGACACACTTTGCACGGAGGCAGTGGCCACTTGCAAAGGGTCACGAAGGGGACATGGGCAGGCAAGGTGACAGTCCCCGGCCGTGCAGCTGGTCCATGGAGAAGCTGAGGAGCAGCATCCCACCATGTCCCATCTCAGAGAATTACAGAATCTTCCAGGTTGGAAGGGACCTCTAGAGATCATCTAGTCCAACCTTCCTGCTCAGGCAGGAAGGTCCTGCTTGAGGAAGGTGCTTGAGGAACCGCTTGAGGAACTTCTTCACTGTGAGAGTGACAGAGCCCTGGCACAGGCTGCCCAGGGAGGCTGTGGAGTCTCCTTCTCTGGAGGTCTCCAAAACCCACCTAGATGCCACCCTGTGCCAGATGCTGTAGGTGTCCCTGCTTGAGCAGGAAGGTTGGACTAGATGATCTCTAGAGGTCCCTTCCAACCTTGAACATTCGGTGATTCTGTGACTCTGTGAAGGTGGTAGCATCTCGCTACCACCAAAGGAAGCTCCCCACAGCCCCACCATCACAGAACCATAGAATCATTACGGTTGGAAAAGACCTTCGAGATCATSGAGTCCAACCCCAGGGCCTCACCCGTGGCCCGCAGCCAGTCCTGGCTCCAGCGCTGGGTGAAGAGCCCGTCGCCGAGCTCGCGGAAGAAGCGCTTGAGGGTGTTGGAGACGTCGTCCACGTGGTGCTCGCCCTCCTTGAGGCGCACGCTGCGGGCGTCCTTGCGCAGCATCTCCAGCAGCCCCGTGGTCTTGGAGTTCTGCCCGCTCTTGCGGTAGATGCCCTCGGAGGTGAGCCCTGCGGCGGGGACGCGGCGGGCCGTGAGCCCCACGCGCGCGGGGGCTCGCCGCGCCGCGTCCCGTTTTACGCACCGCACTGCGTGATGTAGTCGATGCAGCGGTCCACCAGGAGCGGGACGTCGGCCTCCGTGAGCTGCTGCTCCGACAGGGTGTCCCCGGCGCTGCCYGCCGCCCTGCGGATGGCCTGCACCCAGCCCAGGAAGTCCAGCTTCCTCTCGCCCTGGATGTAGAGYGTCCTGCGGGGCGCCAAGGATGCTCAGGTAGCTCCAGGTGGCCCCCGGTTGTCCCCCTGGGCCTCCATGGAGTGGGGTTGGCGTTTTGGGGACGGGTTGCGCTCCTACCTCCGTCTCTCCACCAGCACCAGCACCTCGTTGTCTCCCTGGATGGCTGCGGGGGCAAGTGGAGACACTGTCAGCGCCGGGATCATTAGCAGCACAGCAAGAGGGAGGAAGATGATGGGCAGGAGAAAGAGAAGAGAGAAAGCAGCCCCCACATAGCACCCCATGCCCAGGATGTTGGAGCCACAACATGGGGCATGGAGCATGGGACGTGGGACACGGACCATGGAGCAAAGAGCAGGGAGCATGGACCATGGAGTATGGACCACGGAGCAGGAAGCATGGAGCAGGGAGTATGGACCATGGAGTATGGACCATGCAGCAAAGAGCATGGAGTATGGACTATGGACCATGGAGCAGGAAGCATGGAGCATGGGACATGAGAGGCGGACCATGGAGCAAAGAGCAGGGCGCATGGACCACGGAGTATAGACCATGGAGCAAAGAGCAGGGAGTATGGACCATGGAGCATGGAGTATGGACCTTGGAGTATGGACCATGGAGCAGGGAACATGGACCATGGAGTATGGACCATGCAGCAAAGAGCAGGGAGTATGGACCATGGAGCAGGAAGCATGGAGCATGGGACAAGGGATACGGACCATGGAGCAAAGAGCAGGGAGCATAAACCTTGGAGTATGGACCATGGACCATGGAGTATAGACCATGGAGCAGGGAGCACGGACCATGGAGTAGGGAGTATGGACCATGGAGTATAGACCATGGAGCAGGGAGCATGGACCATGGAGTAGGGACCATGGACCATGGAGTAGGGACCATGGAGCAGGAAACATGGAGCATGGGACATGGGACACAGACCATGGAGCAAAGAACAGGGAGCATGGACCATGGAGTATGGACCATGGAGCAGGGAGTATGGACCATGGAGTATGGACCATGGAGCAGGGAGTATGGACCATGTATCATGGACTATGGAGCAAGGAGCATGGAGCATGGACTGTGGAGCATGGAGTATAAGAGCATGGAACAAGGAGCATGGAGTATAGAGCATGGAACAAGGAGCATGAACCACGGAGCACAGGCCTTGGGATATGGAGCATGGACCATGGAGCGTGAACCATGGCCATGGAGCATGGACTGTAGGCCAAGGAGGACTGAGCATGAACCGTGGACCATGAAAGATGGACCATGAAGCACGGAGGAGCACGGGCCATGGAGAATGGAGCTTGGAGCATGGAGCGTCCCACCACCGGCACCTACAGAGCTCCTGCAGCTTGCGCAGCTGGAGGGGCTCCTCGCGCTCGCCGCTGCCGGAGCACACGTGCAGCACGGAGCCGGCGAGGGCGAACCAGCCCTCCTTGGCGCGCTCCAGGCTGAGGCCGCCCTTGTAGTGCAGGCGCCCGACGCGCTCGAACTCGCGGCTCAGCAGCTCCTCGGCGTGCGGCGGCACGAAGCTCTGGCGACGGAGGAGACCCCGTCGGTGCCGGGGACAGGGAGCAGCCGGGAGCCCCAGGGGTGCATCCCGGGAATCTCAGGGGTGCATTCCGGGAATCTCAGGGGTGCATTCCGGGAGCCCCAGGAGTGCATCCTGCGAACCCCAGGGGTGCATACCGGGAATCCCAGGGGTACATACTGGGAATCCCAGGGGTACATCCCAGGAACCACAGGAGTGCATCCCGGGAATCCCAGGGGTACATCCCGGTAATCCCAGGGGTGCATCCTGGGAATCCCAGGGATGCATACCGGGAATCCCAGGGGTACATCCCGCAAATCCCAGGGATACATCCCAGGAACCCCAGGGGTACATCCCAGTAATCTTAAGGGTACATCCCGGGAGCCCCAGGAGTACATCCCGGGAACCCCAGGGATGCATCCTAGTAATCCCAGGGGTGCATACCGGGAATCCCAGGGGTACATACTGGGAATCCCAGGGGTACATCCCAGGAACCACAGGAGTGCATCCCGGGAATCCCAGGGGTACATCCCACAAACCCCAGGGGTACATACCAGGACCCCCAGGGGTGCATCCTGGGAATCCCAGGGGTACATCCTGGGAATCTCAGGGGTGCATTCCGGGAACCCCAGGAGTGCATTCCGGGAGCCCCAGGAGTACATCCCGGGAATCCCAGGGGCACATCCCAGTAATCCCAGGGGTGCATACCGGGAATCCCAGGGGTACATCCCGGTAATCCCAGGGGTGCATCCTGGGAATCCCAGGGATGCATACCGGGAATCCCAGGGGTACATCCCGCAAATCCCAGGGATACATCCCAGGAACCCCAGGGGTACATCCCAGTAATCCCAAGGGTACATCCCGGGAGCCCCAGGRGTACATCCCGGGAACCCCAGGGATGCATCCCGGTAATCCCAGGGGTGCTACCTTGGCGAGACACTTGACCCATTCCCGTACGGCCTCGGGGTGCTCCAGCCCGAAGAGGTAGAGCCTCTCCGCCTCGGTGTAGAGCTCGAAGGTGCTCTCCAGCCTGCGGCGGGAGGAAGAGGAGGATGCGCGGGCTGCGCGGGCTGCGCGGGACGCGGGCATCGCGGCGCGCGGGACGCACCCGTGCGCGCGGGGCGCGCTGTGCGCCACGCAGACCATCTCCTCGGCGCGGATCTCGCCGTTGGGGCCGGCGCTGCGCTCGCTCTCGTAGTAGCTGAAGGCGCCGTCCTGCAGCGTGCACCAGCGGCGGCTGAACTCTGCGCGGCACAGGCGGCTGCGTGCGGGCGCCCGGACCCCGGAGCTCGCGTTTCCCAGCCTCATCCTCGCCTGTTCCCCGCGTTATCGCTCACCTTCCAGGCTCTTGCGCTCGCCGGGCGGCTTGGCCATGGAGGGCGTCTTGTAGAGGAAGCCGTGGTGGGCGACGGAGGGCAGCGGCACCGTGTAGAGCTGCTCGGCGCGGCCGCTCGCCTCCAGGCGCGGCGTTTCTGCGCACGAGGGGATGGATCTTCTCCCCAGTGTGCTCCACGTGCAGCCAGCTCCACGGGGCATCACGGGCTCGCATCCCCATCCCCAAAGCGGAGGCACAAGGGACGTCCCCAAGGATGGGAATGGGGCTGCGGGGGGCACTGATGTCCCCTCCTGGGAATGCATGGAGGTGGCAGGGCTGGGAAGGCGATGGATGAGCTCTTGGGGGTTGCTCTGCGTTGGAGCTGCTCCCCTCCGTTTCCCAAACTAAGGGCCAGATTCCTGCCCCTCATCCCCGAGGTCGCTGGGAAGTGGCCGCTCGGAGCTCCAATGGATTCCGTTCATCCCCAAGGATTTCCCAGGGGAAAAGGGAGCTGCAGGGACCCAGGGCAGCGACAACATGGCCCAAACCTCCCCGCTCCGACCTTCGCAGCAATGTCCCTCTGCAAAACAGCCCAGGAGGGAGAGCCGAGAGGAAGAGGAGGAGGAAGAGGAGGAGGAAAGGGGAGGAGGTGAGGCCCGCTCCGGGCTCCTGCATTCCTGCGGTTTTGTCCTGGCATTTAGGTTTGGGGGCCGGGTCAGCAGTGAGCGATGGAGGGGAGGAAATAAAAAGCTGCTCTGTCCCGAAGCCTTGTCCGTTGGAGCTGCCTCCAGCCGGGCAGGAATGCTGCATCCATGCATTGCATTGCATCTGCACCCATGCACAACATTGGATCTGTGCCCATGCACGACGTTGCATCTACACCCATGCACGATGTTGCATCTGCTCCCATGCATGACACTGCATCCGCACCCACGCATGACATTACATCTTCACCCATGCACCGAGTTGCATCCACGCCCATGCACGAAACTGCATGTGCATCCATGCATGACATTGCATCTACTCCCATGCACAAAGTTGCATCCCCGCCCATGCACAACGATGCATCTGTTCCCATGCACAGCATTGCATCTGCTCCCACGCACGACATTGTATATGTGCCCATACACGACGTTGCATCCACACCCATGCACAACATTGCATCTGTACCCATGCACCAAGTTGCATCCATGCCCATGCACAACACTGCATCCGCGTCCAAGCACCAAGTTGCATCCGCGCCCATGCACGACATTGCATCCGCACCCATGCACAACATTGCATCTGCTCCCATGCATGGCATTGCACCCACACCCATGCACAACATTGCATCCGCACCCATGCATGATNCATGCACAACATTGCATCCGCACCCATGCATGATGTTGCATCCGCACCCATGCACAACATTGCATCTGCTCCCATGCATGGCATTGCACCCACACTCATGCACAACATTGCATCCGCACCCATGCACAACATTGCATCGGTACCCATGCACGACATTGCACCCACACCCATGCACAACACTGCATCCGTGCCCATCCACGATGTTGCATCTGCGCCCATGCACAACATTGCATCCGCACCCATGCACAACATTGCATCTGTTCCCATGCTTGGCATTGCATCCACACCCTTGCACAACATTGCATCCGCACCCGTGCACGACGTTGCATCCGCGCCCATGCACAACATTGCATGTGTACCCATGCACGACACTGCATCCGTGCCCATACACCAAGTTGCATCCGTGCCCATGCACCGAGTTGCATCCGTGCCCATACACGACATTGCATCCGCACCCATGCACGGCACTACATCCACTCCCACGCAGCAAGCTGCATCCCTGCATGGGGACGGGGTGCTCCTGCGGCCTTACCCGAGCTCTGGTTGTGCATGAGGAACTCGACCTGCAGGCGCTGCCCGCTGCGCCGCGCCAGGGCGAGGGGCGAGGGGCAGCCGGGGTCCCCCGTGGCGCAGCTCACGGACGCCCCGCAGAACACGAGCGCCTGCGTCTCGGCCAGGTCCCCCGTGGTGACGGCRGCGCACAGGGCCTGCGGCGGCACGAGCGCCGTGAGCGCGGGGCCGCCCACGGAGGAGGCCCACGGAGGAGGCGCGGGACAAAGGGAGGCTCCGGCCGAGCCGGGCTTTTGGAGCTGGCCGGTCCCTCCCTTCTGGAGCTGGGATGAAGTCATCGGGGCGGCGGGGCGGGATCGCCGGCGCCGCAGCAAAACAAACCGGCCCGCCCGCGGCTCCCTGCAGTCCGGAGAGCCTTGCAAATGCACCCTGGGGTTGCATCCCAACACCCTGCCCTTTCCCGGGCTGGAAAGGCACCCTGGGGTTGCATCCCGCCACCCTGCCCTTTCCCGGGCTGGAAAAGCATCCCGGGTTTGCATCTCACCACCTTTCCCTTTCCCAAGTGGGAAAAGCACCCTGGGTTTGCACCCTGACACCCTTCCCTTTCCTGGGCTGGAAAAGCACCCTGGGATTGCATCCCACCACCCTGCCCTTTCCCAGGCTGGAAAAGCACCCTGGGTTTGCACCCTTCCCTTTCCCAAGTGGGAAAACCACCCCAAGTTTGCACCCTTCCCTTTCCCAGGGTGGAAAATCCCATTGCAGACCCCACTCCGCAATGCAGGACCCCCAGAGCACAGCGGGGTGCATGCAAGGATCCCTCATGCATGCACAACCCTGCAGCGTGTCCCATCACAGGGGGTGCATGCAAGGATCCCCGGTGCATGCACAACCCTGCAGCGTGTCCCATCACAGGGAGTGCATGCAAGGATCCCCGGTGCATGCACAACCCTGCAGCATGTCCCATTGCAGGGGGTACATGCAAGGATCCCCGGTGCATGCACAACCCTGCAGCGTGTCCCATCACAGGGGGTGCATGCAAGGAGCCGCAGTGCATGCACAACCCTGCAGTGTGCCCCATCGCAGGGGGTGCATGCAAGGATCCCTCATGCATGCACAACCCTGCAGCACGCCCCATCGCTGCCAGCCCCCCCGGGACCCCCCGAGACCCTCGCTCACTGACCCTGTCGAGCTCCTCCTGGTTGCCGAAGAGCGGGTGGTAGCGGCGGTACTTGCCCTGGCGRTACTTGGCGCCGAGGAAGCGGCGCCGCTCCTCGGAGCCGCTCGCCGGCCCGATGGCCTCGCTGGGCGGCACGTTGGCGGCCCAGAAGCGGTTGGCCGCGGCGTTGCCCACGCGCAGGAAGAGCTGCGGGGAGCGGCGGGGCGCTGCAGCGGCGGGGGCTCGCCCGGGAATCCCGCCGCCCGGCCCCTCTCCGAGCCGGAAAACATCTGGAGAGCGGCGGGCGGCCGGAGGCTCCGGCGGGAGCGGGGCGAGGCCGGAATGCGCGGGGGCGGCGCGCTCGGATGGGGCCCCCCCGACATACCCAGCAAGACCCCGGTGCGGAAAAGGACCTGATACTCCCCCCAGCTGAGACCCTGCAACTCGTGTCAYGTCAGGGCAGCGCCCGGAGCGGAGCCCTCGGGGCGCCCCGGTCCCTGGAGGCTCCGCGGGCGGGAAGGGGCCGCCCCGGCCTCCGCCCCGYGCTGGCTGCAGCGCCGCATTCCTGCACGGCCGCATGCAGCCCCGCGGCCGCGCCGCTCCTGCAGCGGGGCCCTGCCCCACGGCTTTGCGCCTTGCGGCTGCACGTGGCCCCACGGGTGCATGTACCCGGCTATGGGGCAGTGCCCCGTGGAGCTGCGCCCCACKGCTGCGTGTTGCAATGGTGCTGCACCCCATGGTGCTGCATGCACCCCGTGGCTGCATGCAGCCTGCAGTGCCCCGTGGCTGCGTGCATCCTGTCATGGTGCTGTGCCCCATAGCCTGCACCCCACAGCCTGCCCCACATGCATCCTATAGTGGTGCTGTGCCCCACAGCCACAGACAGGCTGCAGTGGGGCTGTGCTGCAGCCCTGCATGCATCCTGCCATGGTGCTGCACCCCACGTGCCCCACAGCTGCATGCATCCTSCCATGGTGCTGTGCCCCATAGCCTGCACCCCACAGCCTGCCCCACATGCATCCTACAGTATTGCTGTGCCCCACGGTCACAGACTGCAGTGGGGCCGTGCTGCAGCCCTGCATGCATCCTGCYGTGGTGCTGTTCCCCATAGCCTGCACCCCACACCTGCATGCATCCTGCAGCAGCACTGCCCCGCACATCTGTGTGCATCCTGCCATGGTGCTGYGCCCCCACAACCTGCCCCATAGCTGCATGCATCCTGCCAAACTGCTGCACCCCACAGCCGCATGCATCCTGCAACAGCACTGTGCCCCACACTGTGCCCCATGGCCGCATGCATCCTGCAACGGTGMTGCCCCCCAACATTGCACCCCAAGGCTGCACACATCCTGCTCTGGCTCTGCCCTCCAGCCTCGCATGCATCCTGCAGTGGTGCTGAGCCCCAGCCTTGCACCCTATAGCTGCATGCACCCTGCAACGGTGCTGCTCCCATGCCTTGCATGCATCCCRCAGCGGTGCTGGGCCCTGGTCTTGCACCTATGCTCATATGCATCCTGCAGCAGCACTGCTCCCATGCCTTGCACATATGCTGCAATAGTGCTGAGCCCCAGCTAAGCACCCTATAGCCAAATGCATCCTGCAACCGTGCTGCTCTCTGGCATTGCATGCACCCTGCAACAGCACTGGGATGCAACCTTTGCATGTATCCTGCAGCGGTGCTGCGCCCCATCCCTTGCTTTCATCCTGAAGCTGTGCTGCACCGCATCCCTTGCATGCATCCTGCAACCATGCTGCATTCCATCCCTTGCATGCATCCTGCAGCCATCCTGCATCCCATCCTTTGCATGTATCCTGCAGCCATTCTGCACCCCCACCCCTCGCATGCATCCTGCAGCTCTGCTGCCCATCCCTTACATGCATCCTGCAATCATGCTGCACCCATCCMTTGCATGTATCCTGCAGCAGTGCTGCACCCCATCCCTTATTTGCATCCTGCRGCTGTGGTTCACCCCAAACCCTTGCATTCATCCTGAAGCTGTGCTGCAGCCCCTCTCTTGCATGCATCCTGCAGTCATGCTGCATTCCATCCCTTGCATCCATCCTGCATCTCATCCTGCATCCCATCCTTTGCATGTATCCTGCRCCTTCCTTGCATGCATCCTGCAGCAGTGCTGCACCCYATCCCCTTGCACGCACCCTGCAGCTATTCTGCACCCCATCATCTGCATGCATCCTTCAGCCATCCTGCACCCCATCCCCTTGCATGCACCCTGCAGCCGTGCTGCACCCTATCCCTTGCATGCATCCTGCAACCATGCTGCACCCATCCCTTGCATGCACCCTGCAGCCATGCTGCACCCCATCCCTTGCACGCACCCTGCAGCCATTCTGCACCCCATCCCTTGCATGCATCCTGCATCCATCCTGCACCCCATCATTTGCATGCACCCTGCAGCCGCGCTGCACCCCGTCCCCTGCCCACGCACATCCTACCTCAATGAGCTCCTCGGTCCACACCTTCCTGTCCATCTTGAGGCTGCGCACCTTGGACACGCTGGGGCCCAGGCCCCGGTGCTCTCCTGGCGGTGTGGAATGGGGGGGACACACAGGGTGACACGGGGCCCCCCCGGCCCCCCCGCTGCCCCGCCGCAGCCGCCCGCTACCTGCGCAGCGCTTGCAGATGACGACGCAGAGGTTGATGGAGGCCCAGTCGGGCTGCGGCGCGCCGCAGTCGGCGCACGCGCGGTTCGCCTCGGCCGCCCACACGCGCTCGGCCACCTCGGCCGTGGAGAGCGCCGCGGCCACCGCTTGCCGCATGGCCTCCACCCACTCCTCCTTCTCCGGCTCCGAGTCGGCCCAGAAGCTGCGCGGGGACGGGGATGGGGACGGGGA
>NW_020455519.1:742281-743730 GCF_003342845.1 Nothoprocta perdicaria
ATGGGGACGGGGTTGGGGACGGGAATGGGGACGGCACCAGGAATGGGGACGGCAGCAGGGACGGGGATGGGGACGGGGATGAGGATGGCGCCGGGGATGGGGATGGGGACAATGCCAGGAATGGGGACGGCACCGAGGACTGGGAGGGCACCGGGGACAGGGACGGGGATGGGGACAGGGATGGGGACGGCACCAGGGACAGGGATGGGGACGGGGATGGGGACGTGGCCCCAGCGCCACCCATCTCACCTGAAGATGCGGTAGGGCGTCGTGAGGTCGAAGCCGCGGCGCTCCACCTCCTTGACGTTGCCCACGTTCATCTCGATGTAGGTGATGCCGATGCCCAGCCGGTAGTCCTGGATGGGGCGAGAGGGGCCGTGGGGTGTCCCACGGAATCGTGTCCACGGTTGGGAGGGACCTCCAGAGATTATCTAGCCCAACATCCCATCCATGTCRTCCCAACCCATGGGATGGCCAATGTGCCCCATCAGCATCTCCCAGCCAACGGGAGGTGGCCAAGACGTCACCTGGAGGGGGTCCACCTGCACCACRGACACCCACCTCCGAGTTCTTGTAGAGGAAGACCCTGTCCCCCGCCACGGCCACGAAGAGCTTGTTCTTGAAGCCGCGCAACTCCAGGAAGCCGCACTTGTCCACCAAGTCCACGGCGCCGTCGGCGGTCGCGACCATGGATGTCCTCTCCGCGGCCTTGCCCTTCCGCTCCTCCGCGACCTGCTGCAGCGTCCGGATCCAGTCGTTGCGCTCGGCTGTGGGCACACGGCTCGGAGGCAGCTCTTGGTGGCGGCCACCGAGAGGTTGGGGACCCGGCGGGCGCCTCCGCTCACCGTCGCTCTCGGCGCGGAACACGAAGTTGCGGTTGTGGGTGACCACCTCGAACTTCTGCTCGCCGACGCTGGCCACGCGGGAGATGCAGGAGACCGGGATGCAGCGCTTGGAGTAGGCGTCCTAGGGCGGCACGGGCAGGAATGAGGAAGGTCACCCCACGGCCATTGCCATGATGGGGACACCACCGCTCCACCACRTCCCACTCGACCGGTTCTGGCATCACATGCCCTGGAGCATCTCCTGGGGATGGAACGGGGCCACCGCGTCCCGCTCACCTTCTCGCTGTCAAAATACCGCAGGTAGTCGGCGTCCAGCTTCACCCAGCGCTTCTGGTAGATGTAGGACCTGTAGGACGGGGCCACGTCCGCACGGGGGGACATGTGGGACACGTCGGGGGGCACAACGGGGGACCAGGCGCTGCGCTCACCCCTGCGGYGGGTTCTTGTCCAGCCAGCCGGCCTTGATGACGGGCGAGAGCGGCGCGGCGGCCGCGGGCGCTGCGGCCTCGGCGCCGGCGACTTGCGGGGAGGAACCGGCACTGGCGTCGCTGCAGCTGCTGCTGCGCCTGGGAATGCGGTGGGGACGGTGGGGATGGGGCAGCCC
>NW_020455519.1:745581-748265 GCF_003342845.1 Nothoprocta perdicaria
GCACGTCCTGCTGTGCACGTGTGTCAGGTCTGTGCACATGCGCTGTGCACACGCATTCCTGATTGCATACATGTTTTTGCTCATGCACACGTGTCCAACCTGGGCACACACGTCCTGCTGCACGTGCACGTTCTGTTGTGCACGTGTGTTGGGTCTGTGCACACGCGCCGTGCACACGCATTCCTGATTGCATACATGTTCCACTCATGCACAAGTGTCCTGCTCATGCACACGTGTCCAACCTGGGCACACACATCCTGCTGTGCGCGTGTGTCAGGTCTGTGCACATGCACCATGCACATGCATTCCTGCTTGCACATGTGTCCTGCTCATGCACACGTGTCCTGCTCATGCACACGTGCCCAACCTGTGCACACATGTCTGCTGTGCACATGTGTTGGGTCTGTGCACACACCTCCTGCACACGCATTCTTGCTTGCACACATGTTCCTGCTCATGCACATGTGTCCTGCCTGTGCACATGTGTCTGTTCTGTGCACACATCCCCTGCTCATACATTCCCACTTGCACACGTGTCATGCTCATGCACACGTGTCCAACCTGTGCACGCATGTCCTGCCTGTGCACACACCTCCTGCATACTCATCCTTGTGCACACATGTTCCTACTCCATGCACACATGTCCAGCCTGTGCACACACACCTGGCAGATGCACACCCGTGCAAACATGTTCCTGCCTGTGCACACAGTGTGCACACACAGCTTGCACACTCATCCYTGTGCACATGTGTTCCTACTCCACTCACACATTCTGTACTCCATGCATACATGTTTAGCCCGTGCACACGTGTCCTTCCTGTGCACACACACACCCTGCACACTCACCCTTGTGCACATGTGTTCCTACTCCATTCACACGTGTCCAGCCTGTGCACACTCACCTGGCAGGCGCACATCCATGGGCACACATGTTCCTGCCCGTTCCCACACGTCCTGCGCACACACATCTTGCATGCATGCAACCTTGTGCACACATGTTCCTACCCCATGCACACGTGTKCCACCTGTGCACACACACCTTGCATGCATGCACCCTTGTGCACACATGTTGCTGCCCATGCATGCACATATACATCCTATATGTGCACACCCACGTGCACATATGGTCCTGCCCTGAGCACACTCATCCCACCGGTGCATGCACAGCCTGCACACGTGTCCCTGCCACACAGGGACACTCACATCCCGTATGTGCATGCACACACACATCCTCCCATGCACATGCACATGCACATGCACATGCACAAGCACATGCACATGCACATGCACATGCACATGCATGCCCACCTGCCCACCGGTGCCTCATAGTAGTCCTCGATGAACTCGTCCTCGCTGAAGAGGCTGTTGAGGCGCACCGAGCGCGGCCTCCCCGGCTCAGCCTCCTCCTGCAAGGACAGCGAGCGGCGCAGGGGGACCCGGTGCCACATTGTCCCCCCGTATCCATGTCCCCAACACCCACCTTGCCAGCCATCCCGGCTACTTCCTCCTCCTCGTCGCTGCACTCGTCGTAGTCGGAGTCATCTGCAAGGAGAGAGCGGGAGCACGTGGCTCGCCGGGGGACAAAGTCCAGGGGACTTTTCCTGCACTTCACTCCTTTTTTTTTACCTTTCCCACCCGCTCCGCTTTGCTTATCAGCTCAATGCAAATGCTCTGCCAAGCTGGGTGCAATGGTGCCAATGCAGAGGACGGAYGGATGCATGGAGCTCCATGGATGCTCCAATGCACGGAGCACCCCTGCCGGTACTCACCGAATTCGGGCACRAAGGGCCGGGCGGGCTTGGAGGGCGGCTCTGGATCCAGCTCCTGCTGGGGCTTGGAGCAGGACGGTGGGATCGGGCAGGCGCTGGCTCCCACAGCGGGACCCTCCTCAGTATCGGGAACACTGCGGGGGACACGGATCAGGGCAGCGTCGCAGCCTCTTTGCACCCCTAAATGCACCCAAACGCTCCCCAGCGTGCTCCAAATCCTGTCGGATTCACCGTGCACGGGCCAATCCAGCACTTTTCCAGCCTCCAAGCAAGCCCCAGCCCCCAGCGGCAGCTCTTGAAGCTCCCGCTTCTTATCAGGGACCCGGAGCCGCCAAGGCTGCTGCTCTGAGCCTTTCATCCCAGCCTAGTCTAAACAGCTCCAGGTGTCCCGTCTGTCCCGCTTCCTTCCCGCATCGCATCCCGGAGCCGGCCGGGAACGTGCAGAGCTCGGCGGGATTCCGGCACCGCCGCTTCCTGCTTGCTTCCCTCTTTCCAGGGAATAAGCAGCATGCATTTTTAAGCACCCCRAGCTTGGCTGTTGAGGGAAAATTCCTCCCCGGCTGCTCCAGCGGCGCAGGGGGTGGGAAGGAGCAGGCGCTGGCTCCGCTCCGGGCGGCGCGAGCGACCTCGTTTCTGCGCAGGCATTCCCATGGGAACGGGCCGCAAGCATCCATACATTACTGCGGCCCCTGGCTCGCGGTCCTCCGCATCCCGGCGCTCAAAGGGGTCTTGTCCTCCAGGCCTGTCCGCTTGCACCCAGCTTTGCCCTGGGCGGGCTCAGGCCTTTGCAATGGTTTGCAACGTCTGCACGGGTTCAGGTGCAAAGTTTGCATTGAGTTAAGCGCAACGTTTTCATGCAACTAGGTGCAAAGTTTGCATTAAATTAGGTGCAACGTTTTCATGCAACTAGGTGAA
>NW_020455519.1:750666-764771 GCF_003342845.1 Nothoprocta perdicaria
TATGTGCCCTTCTATACAGACGCACCATTAAAACCAAGCTCCAGCACACACCATCTGTACTATACAGCCGCCTAACTCATGCCTATAGATATAAGCAACACCAGGCACACGTGGGGCTTCCCTCCACAGTTGCTCCGGAGCGGATCCCGTCCCCTTGCAGACCCCGTGCAGAGAGCCCCGGCTGCTCCTGCCCCCGGAATTTCGGGATTCGGGCTCGTGGAGGCTTTCCCTGCACAGACCCCGCTTGTCTCGCCTTGCAGCGCTGCATTTTTTATGGAACCCCGTTTTGCGGGGGGTTGCTGAACCCCAAAAGCCGAGGGGCAGGTGCCGGTCCCTCTGCTCCCTCCCCAYGGCCCCAGCCGGGACTTGGCTCCGCGCCGGAGCTTTTGCCACGTCCGACAGCCGCTGGAGGAAGGAAATATCCGGGCAAAGAGCGGAGCGGGGGGAACCGGCTGCACCGGAGGGGGGTCCCTGGGAACCACCCTCGTGTCCCACCCCGGCTCATCAAGCCGGCAATCCGGGAAAGGCGCCAGGGTCCCGGCGGGAACGCGCGGAGAGCCGGAGGGGGGCAATTCCCACGGGAGGAGGGGCAGCCGTGTCCCAGGCCGAAACCTCCTCCCCGCTCGTGGCCATCCCGATCCCGGGGGGGCCGCTCGGCCGCGCGGGAGCCCCGGCTTTACCTGGGCTGCTCCACGCGGAGAGGGGGACGCGCGCGGAGCGGCGGGACGCGGAGCCCCCCGGGCCAGGCCGGCGCGGGCTCCGACGCGGATGCCGGAGCTCCGAGCACTTCCTGCTCGCTCCGGGCACAACACTTCCTGCACGCTCCCACGCGCCGAGCGCGGCCGGCCGGCCCTGGGGCTGCCTGTCCCGCTGGACGGGACACTGTTCCGGGCCGCCCACGTGGTGGAATTTGCTCCATGGAGCAGCCGTCTGGAGCAGGACTGGAGAAGACAAGGCTGAGAGGGGGTCTGATTAACATGTATAAGTTCATGAAGAACTTACRGTTTTGAAGACCATAAGAGGTCTTCAAAACCCGCCTGGATGCCACAGGCGGATGCCCGCCTAGGTGTCCCTGCTGGAGCAGGAAGGTTGGACTAGATGATCTCTAGAGGTCCCTTCCAACCTTGAATATCCTGTGATTCTGTGATTCAGGAAGGGAGAATGTAGGGAGGAAGGGGACAAGCTCTTCTCATTGGTGGCCAGTGATAGGACAAGGGGTAATGGCCATAAGCTGAAACACAGGAGGTTCCATCTCCAGGTGAGGAGGAACTTCTTTACTGTTAGGGTGACAGAGCCCTGGAACAGGCTGCCCAGGGAGGTTGTGGAGTCTCCTTCTCTGGAGGTCTCCAAAACCAACCTGGATGCCACCCTGTGCCACATGCTGTAGGTGTCCCTGCTGGAGTTGGAAGGTTGGACTAGATGATCTCTAGAGGTCCCTTCCAACCTTGAATATCCTGTGATTCTGTGACATAAGGGGCCATCTGAGTGTGCCAGGAAAGGGATCATTGGACAAAGAGCAGGAGGCAACATGGCCCTAGCACGACAGTCAAGACCGGGGACCCRTCCTGAGGGCATCTGCATGGACCTCATTGCACGTTGAAGTCCCACAAGGGTTAGGATCAATAGGGATCTGTGAAGATCATCTCCAACCTGCTGCTCAAATAGGGTCAGCTACAGCACGTTGCCCAGGAGGATGTTGGACATCTCCAAGGAGGGAGGCTCCACAATCTCTCTGGGCAACCCAATCCAGCACTGTGGCACCCTCAAMGTCAATAAGTTCTTCCTCAAATTCAGATGGACCTGCCTGTGCTTCACTTGTGCCCATCCCCTTAGGTCTTATTGGCGGCCACCACTGGAGAATTGGACCCCGTCTTCCCTCCATCCTCCCTTCAGACACTCAAACAAGTGGAAAAGACCCGCCTTGGCCCTCTCTTCTCCAGGCTGGGCAGCCCCAGCTCTCCCAATAGAGCTGCTCCAGTCCCTCCACTAACTCCATGGCCCTTGGTTGGACCCTCTCCAGCAGCTCCATGTCGCTCTCATCCTAGGTAACCCATCACTGGCCCCAGTGCTGCMGATGTGGCCTCCCCRGAGCAGAGRGGACGATGCCCTTCCTGGAGCTGCTGCCAACGCTCAGCCTGATGCAGCCCAGGAGACCATYGGCCTTCATGGCCACCAAGGCGCATTGGAGGCTCCCAAGGTGGTCACCTTGGCCACCAGGACGCCCAAGCCCTGCAGCAGCAGGTTGGATAGCCAAGGTTTACCCCCAAAAACTCATTACAGCCACAAATGTTATTTCCCAGGGGGGTTGTCCCCCCAGGAAGGGACATTTGGGCACTAGAGGGCACCACTGTCCTGATTAAGGATAATCTACCCCAAATAAGGGTGTTTGGGGCCATGTCCAGTGGCCTGGACAAGGCCCCAAAGATGTGCAGGAGAGCCGGCCAGATGTGTCGGAGGGCAAGACCATCCTCAGACAGATGTGCAGGGCCAGATGTGCTTGCACCCAGCCAGATGTGCGGGCCAGGGTGCACCTCGCTGCCCAGATGTGTCTGGGAGCTTGTGTGGGGCTACTGGGAGCTGCTGGGGCTCCAGATGTGCAGCAGGAACCGGGGCGCATGCGGCCATCCCAAGCCAGATGTGCTGGGGATTTCCAAGCCTCCCACTCCAGATGTGAGGGGGATCTCCCAAAAAGGGGATGAGCTGAGAAATCCTGGGACGAGCACGGATCAGCACYGGCTCCCCACGCCGCGGGGAGCCCGTGGGGACGTCTCCCCGTGTCGGCACCGGCGAGTCCTCACCTGCTCGTCCCCTTGTGGGCCGCGGCGCGGGGCGGCAGCTCCGGTGGGCGGCCCGGCACCGGCACCGGCACCGGCCTTTGGGCCTCCAGCTGGTGCCGCTTGGCCGGCAACGGCGGCACCGCGGGCTTGGCCGGCGACGGCGCAACCAGGGCGGGCGCATGGGCAGCATCGTGGCTGGATCCGGGCGGCTCGGGGGAGAATTTAACCGGTGGGCGACATCCCACCCTGGGCGGGATCGGGGGAGGATGGTGGGGTCCATACGGAGCTCCCCCCGGCGGCAGCGGGGAGCATCCGGACACYGGAGCGCCCGCGTCCCCGGGGGGCTCCGTGTCCGTCGGAGCGGCCGCGGGGGCAACGCTGTGGCGGAAAACGTGGCGCTTCATGGGCACCGGCTTCCTGGCGGGCGGCCGCGGGGGTCCCGGCGGGTCGGCGAAGGCTTTTTGGAGCCCCAGGAGGATGCGCTTGCGGTGGCCGGGCAGCGCGACGCCCAGGCGGCCCAGGCGCTCGTCGGTGAGCGCGCGGCAGTCGGCCACGGTGCACAGCTCGTGGCTCTCGAAGGCGTCCGCGTACTGCTCCAGGTGGAGCGCGGCCAGCCACGCGGACACCGGCACGGACGCCCCTTCCTCCATGGTTGGCTGAGACCCGATGCAGCTCAGGGCAGCCGGCCTCTGCGCGGCGAGGCTCCGCGCGCCATCAGCACCTGGAATGGGAGAGGACACGTCAAGTGGGGATTGAGCCCTGGAGCAGGAGCTCCGCAGCACCGGGATGCACAAACAGGCCCTATCTGCTCATGCTGGTCTCCCTTCTCTTCCTCCTCTTCCTCCCTATGCATCTGCAGATGGTCCCCCCAGTTTCCAGGGGTGTCCCGGAACCCAAGATCCAGGAGTGATAGGAGTTTGACTGGTAGACCCAAGACTTGGGTAGGACAAGAGGAAATGGCCTCAGGTTGATCAGAGGAGGTTCCTGTTGGATTTTAGGGAAAATTTGTACATGGAAAGAGTAGTCCAGTACTGGAACAGGCTGCTCAGGAAATGGTGGAGTCACCATCCCTGGCAGCGTTCAAGAAACGCGTAAATGATGCCCTCAGGGACACAGTTTAGCAGGACGGTGGTGATGAGTTATGGTTGGACTCAACGATCTTGAAGGTCTTTTCCATCCATAGTGATTCCATGATTCTATGACTGAGCACGCGGATTGAAAAGACAACGTGGCTCTGAGCTGGAGTGGGAGATGTTCAGGCGGGAGCCTCCTGGTCTATCCCTGCTCATCCCCTTTTTGGGAGCAGCGGCATCGCCAAGGATGGTCCCCATCCATGCTTGGGATGCACACATCCCACAGCAGCACAGAGCAGCCCTTGGAACGACACATCCCTATGGAGCAGGTGGGATCCAGCTCCTTGAGGAGCCCTTTCCACTGCCAGAAGACGCTGGTGACCACAACACACGGATTCGCTCTGTCCCAGAGCAAGCCAGGACACGGGAACACCAAGGATCAGAAKCAGGAGGTTGCATCCCACCCAGCACGGGATTTTTCACCTTTTGCCCACAAACGTGCCACCCAGACGTGTCCCTCTCCCACAGGATGGTGCCAGGAGCTGAAGGCCACCAGCTCCCATGCTGTGGCCTCGGAAAGCCCGGAYGCAGCGGGAAGCAGCAAGTGCTTTTTCACAGCTTGGTTTAAACCTCCCGATTTCAGGGTTGACTTCTCAGTTCCTCTTTTTCGAATGCAAACACAGGTTTTGCTGCCAGCTGCTCGTGGTCCCTGGTGGTGGCAGAGGCCACCGCTGCTTTGTGTCCTCAAGCTTCAGTTCTACGTAGGGGTCTGGGGGTTCCCCGAGCGCCAGGACATGCACTTCTTGTGACGCATCTGCTCAGCACAGGCAGATGTCACCACGTGTGGAGCAGCTGCCAGGAGAAGAAGGGACAGACCTGGGGACCGAGTGTCCCCTGTCCTGGGACATCCCTGCAGCAGGTCAACCCCCATCTGTGTGGGTCGTTCCTCCTTCCTCCTCATGACCCTCCTCATGACGGGTCATTCCAATCCTGTGGAGGATTCTGCACTTGCCCATGTTGATCYTCATGAGGTTCCTCTGTTCCCACCTCTCCGGTCTATCCAAGTCCCTMTCTATTGGGTCTATCCCACCCTTCTGGGTCTATCCGGGTGAGAGGATACCTTGGGGGTATCATCTCACCCACCTTGGGGGTCTCATCTCCTTCCCATTTGGTGTCACCTGTGAACTTGCTGAGGGGCCATCARCCTCGTCACCCTGGTCATGGATGGACAAGGTGGACAGGATTAAAGCCCGCGTTGACCCCACGAGGACACCACTAGCTGCAGGTCTCCAGCTAGACTTAACCCCACCGAGCTCAACGCTCCGAGCTCCGCCGTTGGGCCGGTTTTCCTCCCTTTGCACGTCAGCCTGCGCTTTATCAGCTCGCTTGCGAGGATGTTGCAAGAGAGGCAGTGCCCGAAACCTCACGAAATCGAGATAAATGACATCCGCTGGTCCCCCCTCACCCGCCGAGCCTCATCTCATTGCACAAGTTCCTCACTCACGAGGTCCCCTTCAGAAATGCACCCTCCCCATCACCTCCTCGTCCTTCCCATTTGGAGCTGCTTCCCAGGACCGGTTACTCCAGCACCTTCCCGAGCCTCAAAGCCAGCCTGGTCCTCCCCAGGTCCTCCTTCTTTTCCCATCCGATCATATCCCAGATCTCCTGCTCTGGAGATCACCCAAATACGCATGAACTGAGGCCATCGGGGAGGTGATTTTCACCCGGGCAGCACCAGCTCTTCCCACGCCATAATTCCAGTGTCCACCTCACGTGGAGCTGGTTCTCCTCCTGCTTCTCCCTTTTGCCATTGCTTTGCTTTCCTCAACACCCTTCGGAGGATTTCCCGGCGCTATAAATAAGCCCATGGCCAAATCTGCCCGTCAGAGTCACGCTCGCTCTGACTCAGGCGCCCGCGACGCGGCCGGCGCGCGCGGCACCGCGGATTCGGTGCAAAACCTTCCTACCTCCCTTCGGGCACCTCCGGGAAGCGCAGGAAGGACATGGGAAAGCTGGGAGTCGTGGGAAAGCTGGGAGCGATGGGAAAACTGGGAGCTATGGGAAAACTGGGAGCCATGGGAAAGCTGGGAGCCATGGGAAAGCCAGAAACCGCAGGAAAAGCGGGAGCTGCCGGCGAGCTCCACCGCTCGCTTGGCACCCGTGGAGGAGCAAAGTCCGGGCTTGCAGAGCCGCTTCCCACCACGGGCACCCCCTGCGCCCGGGCTCTGCTCCACGGCTTATCGCGGAAGCCAAAGCTCTCCCGTGCGCCCGGAGCGAGCTCAGCGCTGGTGCATGCACGTGCATGCATGCGCTTTCCCCTCGCCCCGCCGCAGCYGGCGAGAGAAAAAGGCTATTTTTAAAAGCGGGCGAGTGACATCGTTGTCACAGGATGTCCAGTCTCGCTCACACCGGCGCTGTCCTGTCCCTGTGCTGCATGCGCGTGGCAAGGCCGCAGCACCGCGATGCTCCATGCAAAGCGCAACGAGCGCGGAGGAGCTGCAACCAGTGCAAAGGAGGTGCAAGCAGTGCAGAGGAGCTGCAATCGGCACAGAGGAGCTGCAGTCGGGACAGACGAGCTGCAATTGGTGCAGAGGAGCTGCAATTGGGACAGAGGAGCTGCAATCGGCACAGAGGAGCTGCAACCGGCGCACAGGAGCTGCAGCCGGTGCACAGGAGCTGCAGCCGGTGCATAGGAGCTGCAATCGGCGCAGAGGAGTTGCAACTAGTGCAGAGGAGTTGCAACTAGTGCAGAGGAGCTGCAACTGGCACAGAGGAGCTGCAACCAGTGCATAGGAGTTGCAATCGGCACAGAGGAGCTGCAGCCGGTGCATAGGAGCTGCAATCGGCGCAGAGGAGTTGCAACTAGTGCAGAGGAGCTGCAACTAGTGCAGAGGAGCTGCAACTGGCACAGAGGAGCTGCAACCAGTGCATAGGAGTTGCAATCGGCACAGAGGAGCTGCAACCGGCGCACAGGAGCTGCAACCGGCGCACAGGAGCTGCAACCAGCACACCGAGCGCAGAGCATTCGGAGCGGCTCCCATGGGATTTGCTCCGATGACCGTCCTCAACTGGGCGCATTGCATCTCCCCACACAGGGGAAGCGAGCTGGGATGTCAGCGGAAACTGTTCCGGGAAGCAGGAGCTGCCCTGTGCATTCCAGCCTCCATTGCCTATCCCGCATGTTGCAGCCTCCATTCCCTGTTCCAACCTGCATTCCCTGCCCTGCACACTCCAGCATCCATTCTAGTATTGCATGTCCCAGCCTCCAATCTCTTCCCTCCATGTTCCAGCCTCCATTCTGTGTTCCAGCCTCCATTGCCTATCCTGCATGTTCCAGCCTCCATTCCCTGCCCTGCACACTCCAGCATCCATTCCCTATACTGCATGTCCCAACCTCCATTCCCTATCCTGCACATTCCAGCTTCTGATCTCTTCCCTGCACATTCCAGCCTCTGATCTCTTCCCTGCACGTTCCAGCCCCGATTCCCAGGCCCGGCTGCAGGAGACACCCCATTGCAGCCAGTTTCTCCAGCGGGAAAGCCCAGGATGGCCACTCCACGCTGGAAAAGGCAACGTGGAGGTCGTGCACGTCCCTTAACCGCAGCAATGGAGCATCCAGGGAGGGGGCTGCTCCCCGCCGGACCTCGCACCGCGTCGCTTCTGCTTTCGCGAGCGCGCAGGAAGAGGAAGGCGCCGYGTTGCGCCCGCGCGGGCCCTGCGCGCACCCCGGCCTCCCTAAACCCTTCCCCGCGCTCACCTCCTCCTCCTCCGGGGTATTAATCRTTGAGCCCCGAGGAGATTCCCGAAGGGAGCGCGGCCGCAGGGGCGTGGAGGGGATTCCGGCACGGCGACGTGCCGGGCGTGCGCGGGTACCCGCTCCGCGCTCCGCAGCCGCATTCCTGCCCGGGATTAGGCAACGGCCTCCGGGGCTGTTGTAAGAGCCTTAGGGCTGCGAGAGCCCGGGGGCTGTGGCCGGGATTTGCGGAGGTTATCCAGGGTGAAAGGAGCTGTCCTGGGCATGAATCCCGGGGTAAATCCCGCMGGATCCAGCGGGGACTGCGGCGGCCTCGGTTTGTGTTGCTGCTCCAAGGCGGGTGCGCGGGAGGCTGCGCTTTTGGGCCACCRCCTAGCTGGGATGCGCTTTGGATCTGGCACGTGATTCCCGGAGCATCCCACACCACCAGGGACCCCGCATCCCGGGGACACCAGGCCGGGAACAGCAGCCCCGCCGCGTCCCACGTCCCGCCACGCAAACATCACGACCCGGCTCCGCTCCCACTTCCCATCCCCATCCCGGCGGCCGCTCCGGCGCCTCCCGATCCCTCCGTCCCCRTGTCCCCGTCCCGGGGCGCTACCTGCTCGGGACCGCAGGGCCACGCGGGGCCCGGCTGCCCGTCTCCCATCCCGCCGCCTCCGCCGCTCCGAGGGCCCCCTGCACTTCCTCAAACGCCGCTCCGGGAACTCGGCGAGCCCGGCGCGCTGCAGCGCTTGCAGCAGCCGCCCCGGGCACCCGCGCAGCCCCGATGCGTGCCCCGATAACCCGGGACAAGCGCCCGAGCGTTGGCGCCTGGCACCGGAGCGACACCCGTCCGCCGGCACCGCCGAATCCGCCGCCCGGACCGCGGGTTTCGCTTTGAGGACGCAGAAGCGTTTCGCTTTCGGGCTGGCCCGGCGCGTGCAAGCGGCACGGCGGGATCTGCAAAGTCAGCAGCCGGGCGTGGAAAAGGYGCTTCCCGCTGCCGGGGGATATTCCAATGCGGAGCGCGCGGCGCCAGCGGCGTGTCGGGTCCTGCGTATCCCAGCGCTCCRGAGCTTTGGCGCCGCGGTGCAGTGGGAATGAGGCCAGGGAGGTGCGCGGGGGTGGTCAGGGGTGTGCAAGGGGCGAGCGCATCCCAACCGGCTCGGCGGGAGCGGGCACGGCTGGAGCGGGCACAGCGGCCTGGGATGCACGAGGTTGGAGCGAGCGGAGCGGATCCGGGTGTGCAGGGTCCATCGGGGTGTGCACAATCCATCAGGGTGTGCACAGTCAGTCGSGATGTGCACAGTCGGTCCGGATGTGCACAGTCGGTCGGGATGTGCATGGTCCACCAGGGTGTGCACAATCAATTGGGATATACACAGTCGATCAGGGTGTGCACAGTCAGTCGGGATGTGCACAGTCAGTCGGGGTGTGCGCAGTCGATCAGGGTCTGCACAGTCTGTCGGGGTGTACACACTCCTTCAGGGTGTGCATAGTCCATCAGGGTGTATACAGTCCAGGGGAGTGTAGACAGTCAATCTGGGTGTGCACGATCGATCGGGGTGTGTGCAGTCAGTCAGGGTGTGCACAGTCCMTGAAGGTGTACATAGTCCATGAGGGTGTGCACGGTCCATCTGGCTGTTCACAGTCGGTCTGGGTGTGCACAATCGATCACAATGTGCATGGTCAGCCGGAGCGTGCACAGTCCACCGGGGTGTGCAGGGCCCATCGGGTTGTGCATGGTCCATCGGGTCTGCACACTTGGTCAGGGTGTGCACAGTCGGTCAGGGTGTGCACAATCCATCAGGGTGTGCATGGTCCATCGGCTGTACACAGCCGATCTGGGTGTGCACAATCAGTCAGGGTGTGCACAATCAATCAGGGTGCATACAGTCCATAGGAGTGTGCACAGTCGGTCAGAGTGTGCACAATCGGTAGGGGTGTGCACGGTCCATCTGGCTGTTCACAGTCGGTCTGGGGGTGCACAATCGATCACAATGTGCATGGTCAGCCGGAGCGTGCACAGTCCACCGGGGTGTGCAGGGCCCATCGGGTTGTGCATGGTCCATCGGGTCTGCACACTTGGTCAGGGTGTGCACAATCCATCAGGGTGTGCATGGTCCATCGTCTCCCACCCTCGCAATCCCAGAGCGTCTCCCACCCGGCGTGCCGCAGGGAGCCTGACACACTTTCCGCCCTGCATGGAAAGCTCCGGCAAAATAGGTCAGGAAACCGGATCCGTGTGCAGTGCACGGCGCAGCGCGCAGCCCAGCGCCGGCTCGGGAGCACGGGGACAGCGGGGAAACGGGATGCGGCTGTGCATGGCGGTGATCCCATGCATGGAGGGTGCTCCCGTGCACAGAGGGTGCTTCCATGTACAGCGGGTGNGACAGCGGGGAAACGGGATGCGGCTGTGCATGGCGGTGATCCCATGCATGGAGGGTGCTCCCGTGCACAGAGGGTGCTTCCATGTACAGCGGGTGCTCCCATGCACAGCAGTGCTCCCATGCACAGCGGGTGCTCCCATGCACAGCAGTGCTCCCGTGCACAACGGGTGCTCCCGTGCACAGTGGGTGCTCCCATGCACGGTGGGTGCTCCCATGGACAGTGGGTGCTCCCATGCACGGTGGGTGCTCCCATGCACAGCAGTGCTCCCATGCACAGTGGGTGCTCCCATGCACAGCAGTGCTCCCATGCACAGCAGTGCTCCCGTGCACAGCAGTGCTCCCGTGCACAACGGGTGCTCCCGTGCACAGCGGGTGCTCCCGTGCACAGTGGGTGCTCCCATGCACAGCAGTGCTCCCGTGCACAGCAGTGCTCCCGTGCACAACGGGTGCTCCCGTGCACAGCGGGTGCTCCCATGCACAGCAGTGCTCCCGTGCACAGTGGGTGCTCCCGTGCACAGCAGTGCTCCCGTGCACAGTGGGTGCTCCCGTGCACAGTGGGTGCTCCCATGCTCAACGGGTGCTCCCGTGCACAGCAGTGCTCCCATGCACAGTGGGTGCTCCCATGCTCGACGGGTGCTCCCGTGCACAGCAGTGCTCCCGTGCACAACGGGTGCTCCCGTGCACAGTGGGTGCTCCCGTGCACAACAGTGCTCCCGTGCACAGCAGTGCTCCCATGCACAGCGGGTGCTCCCATGCACAGCAGTGCTCCCGTGCACAGTGGGTGCTCCCATGCTCAACGGGTGCTCCCGTGATCATCGGGATGCCCTAGCTTGCAGCCGCGCACCCGTGCCCGCTCCGGTGCATGGCAGGACGCGCAGACAGGAGCCTGCAGCGGCGTCGGCGCTTGCTGCACGGCTGCACATGCACCTCGGCATGCAGCCAAGGCCCCCGAAACTCCTCAGCACCCACGTTTGCTTCCCCGGGAGCGGGAAGTGAAAGCGCCTCGCGGAACGCCCCGAGCGCGGGCGGCACCTCCCGTGGGCCCTGCTCCCACGCACAGACCCGGGGCCTTCGCGCCCCCGTCCTCCTCCTCCTCGGCGCACAAGCAACCCCGGCGCCGGGCTTAATTCCCAGCTCCACGGATTGGGATGGGGATTTGCTCCAAGCGCCCGCTCTGCTCCGGCCGCTCCGGTGCCCCCTGAGGGAGCCCCGGAATCCCGAGGGATGGGGAGGAAATTGCAGGATGCCGAGGGAGCCCCGGAATCTCCAGGGATGAGGAGGAAATCTCAGGATGTCGAGGGCGCCAGTCCCAAAATCCCGAGGGATGGGGAGGAAATCCCAGGATGCCGAGGGAACCCCGGAAGCCATGGGAATGGAGAGGAAATTGCAGGATGCCAAGGGAGCCTCAGAATTCCGAGGAATGGAGAGGAAATCACAGGAGGCCGAGGGAGCCCCAAAATCCCCAGGGATGGGGAGGAAATCCCATGAGCCCCGAAATCCCTGGGAATGGGGAGGAAATCGCAGGAGGCTGAGGGAGCCCCAGAATCCATGGGAATGGGGAGGAAATCCCAGGATGCCGAGGGCGCCAGTCCCCAAATCCCGAGGGATCGGGAGGAAATCGCAGGATGCCAAGGGCACCAGTCCCCAAATCCTGAGGGATGGAGAGGAAATCCCAGGAGCCCTGAAATCCCTGGGAATGAGGAGGAAATCCCAGGATGCCGAGGGCGCCAGTCCCCAAATCCCAAGGGATGGGGAGGAAATCCCGGCACTCACGTGACGCCTCCGGAGCGGCCCGGCCATCGCGGTCCCCCCCGGGTGCCCGCGCGCTCCTTCGGCCGATCCACAGAGCCGAGCGCGCTTCCCGGCGGGATCCGCACGGAGCAGGGCCGGGGGGGGGGAGCTCCGTGCGCTTCCGCGTGGGAATCGGGCACCACGCGCCCGGAGCCGCTGCGGGGCCGGGAAGGGCGGCTCGCAAATCCCGGGATTGCGGCTCGCGGAGACGGGAGCCGAGGAAAAGGCGGAAAAAAAAGAAGTAAAAACCCCGGGATTTTCCCCGAGCCACTTTGTTCTGCTCTCCCCATCCGGCTTTTCCCAAGGCGCCGGGCGGGAAGGAGAGGCGGCCGCCGTGGGAGGCTCCGCGGGGCCGGTTTCCCGGGAATAACCGGCCCCTGGGCCCGCAGGCGCCGTTCCCGGCGGCCGTTCCCGTGCCAGGCATTCCCGCGCGGCGCTGGCACCGCTGCCCCTTTTCCATGCCCGGCCTCCCCTGCAAATGCCAACCCGGAGCATTCCCGGCCTCTTCCCGGGGAGCCGCGGCCTTTCCCGCGGCGCGGAGGAGCCGGAATGGGGGGGATCCCTGGGGATCTCCCTACCTGGAGCTGCATCCCGGGCATCCCGGAGCCGGCTCTGCTCCAAGGCACCCCGAAAGCGGCGGCACCCCCACGGTGTCCCCGCCGTCTCTGCGCCTGCGCCCGCATTAACTGGCCTATTAATTGGGTGCTATTTACGGGATGCCCTGGGAGCGCYGGGAAGGACGGAAGGAGGACAGGGACGATGCTCCGGAGTCCGAATGGGATGCGCGGAGCTGGAGCAAGAGGGAAAAATCCTTCCCGGAATGACGCGAATGGAGCGTCTTGCTGCCCGTGCGCCCGGCACCCCTTGGCATCACCCCCCGCATCCCTCCGACATCCCGCCTGGCATTCCCTACAGCATCACCCCAGCAGCCTCCCAACATTCCCAACATTCCCCGGCATTCCCAACATTCCCCGGCATTCCCTGCACGTCCCCAGGGCCTCGGTTGCTCCTCCGCTTGGCGGCACAACCCTTATCAGCCACCAGAGAAGCGCCGAGCTCGCCACGGCAGGGCTGAGAGCGGGCAACTCGTGTCACCCAAGCCCCCGTGGCTGTCGGCACCCGCGGGATCCCGGGATCCCATCCGCAGGGATGCAGAGGCCGAGGCGGCTCCGTCGACGCCGTTTATTCCTGAACAGTCCTGCCCGGAGCAGGGCAGCCCCCGCGCCGGGAGCGGCTCCCGCGCCGGAGCCAAGGCCTCGAATTCCAGTGGGGAAAGGGCTGGGAGGAGGCCGGGATATCCGTCCCCCCAGCCGCGAGCCGCTGCTCCCGCCATTCCCGGCTGGAAAAGCTCAGTCCTGCTGCAGCGGGAGGTGGGAAAAGCGGGAGGCGAGAGCGGGGAGCCACGTGGGAGCTGCAGCGACCCCCCTTCCTCCTCCTCCTCCTCCTCTTCCTCGCTGCCAAGGCTCAAGGGCACTTGGGGTTCACTACCGAAACGGGACCCTAGGGTGCTGTCCCGCTGGGTGCATGCAGCCCCCAGGGACACCCGTTCCCGTGGTGCATCCTATGGGATGCATGCAGCCCCCATGGACACCCATTCCCGCGGTGCATCCATACAGGCTGCATGCAGCCCCATGGACACCCATTCCCATGGTGCATCCATACAGGCTGCATGCAGCCCCCATGGACACCCATTCCCATGGTGCATCCATACAGGGTGCATGCAGCCCCATGGACACCCATTCCCGTGGTGCATCCTTTGGGGTGCATGCAGCCCCCATGGACACCCATTCCCATGGTGCATCTATCYGGGGTGCATGCAGCCACCCATTCCCACGGTGCAGCCCCATGAGGTGCATGCAGCCCTGGGTGCACCCTGTCCCTGCAGTACCTCCCCATGGGGTGCATGCAGCCCTCCAGGGTCACCCATTTCTGTGGTGCATCCCTATAGGGTGTATGCAACCCTTGGGAGCACCCCAGCCTCACAGTGCATCCCCACTGGGTGCATGCAGCTCCCTGGGTCACCTATTCCTGCAATGCATCCCCACGGGGTGCATGCAGCCCGCCAGGATCACCCATTCTTGCAATGCATCCCCATGGGGTGCAGGCAGACTATCAGAGCCACCCATTCCTGTGGTGCATCCCCACAGGGTGCATGCAGCCCAGGGTGCACCCCAGCCCCGCGGTGCATTTGCATGGGGTGCAATGCATGCCCATGGGGTGCACGCAGCCCCAGCTCACCCACCCCTGCAGCGCATCCCCACGGGGTGCATGCAGCCCAGGGTGCACCTCAGCCCCCTGGAGCATTTGCATGGGGTGCAATGCATGCCCACGGGGTGCA
>NW_020455519.1:766066-768264 GCF_003342845.1 Nothoprocta perdicaria
GGGGTGCATGCAGCCCTGGGTGCACCCTAGCCCCGCGGTGCATTTGCATGGGGTGCATGCAGCCCTGGGTGTACCCCAGCCCCGCAGTGCATTTGCATGGGGTGCAATGCATGCCCACAGGGTGCACGCAGCCCCAGCTCACCCACCCCTGCAGCGCATCCCCACGGGGCCACACGCAGCCCCAATCCCAGCTGTCTCCCCACCATCCGCATGCAGCCGCATCCCCCCGGCGACAGCGGGGCGGGCGGTGGGGGGGYGTCCCCTGCATGCAGGCGCCTCAGTTGCCGCTGTCGTCGTCGCTGCCCTCGGCGCGCTCCTCCTTGCCCTCGGCCAGGCCGCTCTCGTCGATGTTCTCGAGCGAGGCGGCGTGCTGGATGGAGAGCTCGGAGAGCGCCACGGGCGGCAGCGTGCTCTGCTCCGGGAAGAGCCACGGCTTCAGGTGCGGGTTGTGCTTCTGCTTCCACGCCGGGTACTTGAGGCACGCTTTGTACATGCGCTTCATGGCCTGCAGCGTGGGCCATCAGCACCCCCAGGTGTCCCCATTGCAGGTCCCAGCACCGTCCCCGCGTGTTCCCACCGTGTCCCCTCCATGCACTCACCTTGGGCGCCAGGAGCTGCGAGGATTTGTTCACCACCCACTTGGGCAGCGAGCCTGCGGCGAGAGGAGCCCGCTGAGGCCCGACGTGGCGGCGACACCCCCCCGTGCACGGCGGGCAGTGACACCCCCGCATGCACGGCGAGATGCAGCACGGAGCTTGCAGCTTGCATGCAACCCCCCCCTGCCCGCACGTTACCTCTGGGGTCCACCTGGGCCAGGTAGGTGATGCAGCAGCTCTGGGCGCCCTTGCCCTCCACCAGGTAGCCCGTCTGGATGGAGACCGCCCGCACCATGTCCTTCCTGGGCGGGTATTTCTGCGGGCACACGCGGGCCATGCAACGGTGCAGCCCCCCCCCCCATTGCAAGCCCGGCACCCCCCCATCGCCGCCGCCATGCAGACGGGACTCACTGGGTGCTTCACCGAGTAGTTCATGATGATGTAGTCGCTGCCCATGGGCAGCCAGGAGCGCAGCGTGATGACGTCCCTGTTCTTCAGGGGCTTGGGGCACCTCCCTGGGGACAGCGGGGGGAAGGACGGGGGGTGGTGTGAGGTTGCAGTGCACTGCAACGCATTGCATTGCATTGTACTGCATTGCATTGCATAATGTCATGTTTCGTGTTGTGTTGCATTGCATCGTGTGGTGTTGCATTGCATTGCATCGCAGAATATCACGTTTCTTGTTGCATTGCATTGCACCGTGTGGTGTTGCATTGCATTGCATTGCATTGCATTGCATCATCTCGTGTTGTTGTGTTGCACTGCATCGTGTTGTGTTGCATTGCATTGCATCATATCGTGTTTCACGTTGTGTTGAATTGCATCATGCGGTGTGGCATCGTGTTGTGTTGCATTGCATTGCATTGCATCATATCACGTTTTGTGTTGCACTGCATTGCATTGTGTTGTGTTGCATTGCATTGCATCACATCGTGTTTTGTGTTGCGTTGCATTGCATTGTGCTGTGTGGCATCGTGTTGTGTTACATTGCACTGCACTGCACTGCATTGCATCACTTTGGATTGCATCACGTTGTGTTGCATTTTGCAGTGTTGCATTGCACTGCCTTGCATTGCGGTGTTGTGTCACATCACACCGTGTTGCATTGCAGCATGCTGCACTATATTGCATCACATCATGTTGCATCATGTTGTGTTGCACTACATGGCATTGCACCGCGTTGCAATTGCATGGCATTGCCCAGCGTTGCATCATACCGTGTTGCATCGTGTTGTGTTGCATTGCATCACATTGCACCACGTTGCAATTGCAATTGCATTTCCCCGCATTGCATTGCATCGTGATGCATCATGTTGTGTTGCAGCGCATCGCATTGCACCGCATTGGAATTGTATAGCATTGCCCCGTGTTGCATTGCATCATGTTGCATCATGTTGTGTTGCACCGCGTTGCAATTGCATGGCATTGCCCCACACCGCATCACATTGAATCACATCATGTTGCCTCATGTCACATTGCATTGCACTGCATTGCAATTGCATGGCATTGCTCCACATTGCATCGCATCATGTTGCATCTTGTTGTGCTGCATCAAATGCAACACATTGCAATTGCATGGCACTGCCCAGCATTGCATCACAT
>NW_020455519.1:770160-772270 GCF_003342845.1 Nothoprocta perdicaria
GATGGGACATGACATGGATGGGGCATCATCCAGGTGGGACATTGCATGGATGGGCATCACCCGGGTGAGATGTCGTATGGATGGGACATTACATGGACAGGACATTACATGGACAGGACATAATCCAGGTGGGACAGCGTGTGGATGGGACATCACCCAGGTGGGCCATCACATGGATGGGACATTGCATGGATAGTCATCGCATGCATGGACTATAACCCAGGTGAGATATCACRTGGGTGGGACATCACYCAGGTGGGACATCAYCCAGGTGGGACATCATCCAGGTGGGACATCACATGGAGGGGACATCACGTAGAGGGGACATCACGTGGAGGGGACATCGCAATGGGGGGAACATCGCATGGGGGGGACACCCCCCTGCTTGGCCCACTAAGGACCTGCTCCCTGGGGAACACCGGCCTTAGGAGCTGAAATCCCAGCACGGAGCCGGCGGGAAGCAGGGCAGGATCCCGCGGGAAGCTGCCGGTCACCATGGCAGCGGGAGCAGCGGGAATGCCGGGCGCTCCCGGGCGCTCCCGGAGCGGGCGGCACCGGCGCTCCCGGCCCTGAGTCAATATTGACTCTGGTGTGTGCCCGAGGAGGAGGAGGAGGAGGAAGCAGGACCGGGCGGAGGCCGCTGCGACGTTCCCAAGGAGGGGGGGACGGATGCGGTGCCCGGCTCCGGCTGCCATCCCGGCTCCGGCGTTGGCACTTGCTGCTTTCCCGGCCCCGGGAAAACAGGTCGGATTGGGAGCGGCGGCTAATGGCGCCCGGGAGCCTTCACAGCCCCGCGGCGAGTGAGGAAGGCCAAAAAGGGGAGAAATCGCCCCAAAACGGAGGCTTTCCAGGGATGCTCCCGAGGCCGGAGCAGCAGCGGCTGCCGCGGGCGCCCCGGTGGCTCCGGACACCCGGATATCCCGGAGTGTCGGGGGGGGCAGCGCCCAGGGCCCGGCCGCGGACGTGGCAGCTGCCCGGCTGCTTCCCTATGGATTCCCTGGCTGCTTCCCTATGGAATGCTCGGCTGCTTCCCTATGGAGCGCCTGGCTGCTTCCCTATGGATTCCCTGGCTGCTTCCCTATGGATTGCCCGGAGTCTCCTGTGGATCCCCCTCCCACGGATCCCCCAGCGCTGCCGGGATGCAGCGGCTCCGGAGCGGCCCGAGGCGGCGCTCCGGGTGCTCCCCCCAGCTCCCAGGAATCCCGCTCATCCCGGGATGCTGCCCAGGCTGGATCCCCCTCGCTGGCCCCCAGGTCCCCCCCATGTCCCTGCTCACGCTGGGGACCCCAAAGTCCTCGTGCCCACCCCAGGGTCCCCGCTCATCCCGGGATCTGGAGTCATCCTTGGGTCTGCCCCCCCCCCCCCCCCCCCCCTTATACCAGATCCCCCCTCATCCTCCCCTGAGCACCTGGCTCCTCCTCATCCCGGATCCCTGCTCCCCTCAGATCCTCCCTTATCCTGGATCCCCCCTTACCCTGGATCCCCCTCATCCCTGATCCCCTCTCATTGGGAATTGTCCTCATCCTGGATCCCCCCTCACCCTGGGTCCCCTCTCATTCCAGATCCCTTCTCATGGGGAATTGCCCTCATCCCCTCTCACCCTGGGTCCCCTCTCATTCCAGATCCCCCTCATCCTGGACGCTCCTCACCCTGGATCCCCCCTCACCCCAGATCCCCCCTCATCCCAGATCCCCTTTCATTCCACATCCCCCTCATCCCGGATCCCCCCTCATCCTGGATCCCCTTTCTTTCCAGATTCTCCTTCATTCCGGATCCCCCTTACCCCGGATCCCCTTTCATTTCACACCCCCCTCATCCCGGATCCTCATCCCGGATCCTCATCCCGGATCCGCTTTTATTCCACATCCCCCTCATCGCAGATCCTCATCCCGGATCCCCTTTCATTCCAGATCCCCCTCATTCCGGATCCCCCCTCATCCCAGATCCCCTTTCACTCCACATCCTCCTCATCCCGGATCCCCCCTCATCCCGGATCCCCCCTCATCCCAGATCCCCTTTCATTCCACATCCTCCTCATCCCGGATCCCCCCTCATCCTGGATCCCCCCTCATCCCAGATCCCCTTTCATTCCACATCCTCCTCATCCCGG
>NW_020455519.1:773970-775107 GCF_003342845.1 Nothoprocta perdicaria
GTTGCATACGAGTGTGGTGCACATGTGGTTGCACGTGTGCATGGGGTGTGTGCACACGGCATGCACACATGTGTGGAGCACACGCATGTTTTTGCACACACACACGGGGTGCATGCACACAAAGCACAATGCATGGAGCATATGCACACGTATGCACACATACGCACGTGGAGCACATACATGTGGCTGCACATGTGCATGGTGTGTGTGCACACACTTATGCAGCACATAGATGTATTTGCACACACGCATGGGGCGTGTGCACATGGCCTACATGCACATTGGAGCACATATGTGTGGTTGCACACATGCATGGGGTGTGTGCACATGCGTGTGGAGCATATATATGTATTTGCACACATGCATGGGGTGCATGTACACGCACACATGTGGAGCACCTACATGTATTTGCATGGAGTGTGTGCAGATGTCGTGCACACACATGTGGAGCACATACATGTATTTTCACACATGCGGTGAACACCCAAAGCACAATGCATGGAGCATGTGCACATGTGTGCACACACATGGATCTAGAGCACATACATGCATGTGCACACAGCCATCCACATGCAACACATGCAGGTGCACACATGCATGCATGGAACACGTGCATACGTGTGCACATACACACAGAGTGCACATACATGCAGGGCCAACACACACATGGACACATGAAGGTTTATTCATTGCGCACACACATACCATGTGCACGCACGTGCACTTGCACACCTGTATGTGCACGAACATGCATAGACACACGTACATGGTTGCATATGCACACCCACGGTGCATGCATGTGCACACCCACGGTGCACATGGGGCTTGCACACACACATATATGATTGTGCATGCACACACATGGTGCGTGCATGCACATGGGGCTGCACGCACCCCCACACGATGCACACATGCACCCACCCCTGCACCCACAGCAGCATCCCCAGCATGCAGGGGATGTATGTGCTGAATTCGCCAGGTCTCAGCGCCCAGCCCTGCTCGCTCCAGCTTGTCCTGCCGGGAGCGCTGCTGGCACGGAAATGCCAACGAGGCGGCTTTGGGAAAGGCCGGGGCTTCCCAGCCTGCCAGGCTGCTGCAGCCTGAGGATTTCTCTCTCTGCCTGCTTAATGCAGGGGG
>NW_020455519.1:775178-776121 GCF_003342845.1 Nothoprocta perdicaria
GTGCACACGCGTGTGGAGCGCATACGTGTGGTTGCACATGTGTGCATAGGGTGCGTGCACACGCGTGTGGAGAGCATACGTGTGGTTGCACATGTGTGCATAGGGTGCGTGCACACGCATGTGGAGCGCATACGTGTGGTTGCACATGTGTGCATAGGGTGCGTGCACACGCATGTGGAGCGCATACGTGTGGTTGCACATGTGTGCATGGGGGTGTGTGCACACGCGTGTGGAGCACATACGTGTGGTTGCACACGCGTGTGGAGCACGTACATGTATTTTCACACATGCATGGGGTATGTGCAGATGGTGTGCACACGTGTGTGGAGTACATACGTGTGGTTGCACATGCGTGTGGAGCGCATACGTGTGGTTGCACATGTGTGCATAGGGTGTGTGCACGCGCGTGTGGAGCATATACATGTATTTGCACATGTGCATGGGGTGTGTGCAGAGGGTGTGCACATGCATGTGAAGTACATATGTGTAGTTGCACATGTGTGCATGGGGTGCATGCACACACTTGTGGATCACATACATGTTGTTGCACATGTGTGCATAGGGTGTGTGCATACATGTGTGGAGCACATATGTGTTGCACACGTGTGTGGAGCACATACATGTGGTTGCACATGTGCATCAGGTCCATGTGCACGGCATGCACATGCACACCTGTGGAGCACATATATGTATTTGCACACACGCGTGTGGTGCGTGCAGATGGTGTGCACATGCGTGTGGAGTACATATGTGTAGTTGCACATGTGTGCATGTGGTGCATGCACACATGTGTGGATCACATACATGTTGATGCACATGTGTGCATAGGGTACATGCACATGCAGCTGTAGTACATATGTGTAGTTGCACATGTGTGCATTGTGTGTGTGCACATGTAGTTGCATACGAGTGTGGTGCACATGTGGTTGCACGTGTGCATGGG
>NW_020455519.1:780116-784748 GCF_003342845.1 Nothoprocta perdicaria
GCCGCCGCGCTCGCCTCCTGCTACGCCCGGGAGAACGTGTCCAAGGGTGACTATGGGCGCGGGGGCGGCGCGGCCCGGCCCGGTTCGGCCCGGTCCGGTTCGGCCCGGTGCGGAGCGGAGCGGTGGGCGGCCCAGCGGGCTCCCAGCGGCGCTGCGGGCCCGCGCCGGGGCTCGGGGACAGCGGCCGCCCGCCCGAGCGGAGGGACCTGCTCCTCCAGCCTCCCTCCCGCTGTGCCGGCCTCCACGTGGGAGGCTCCGGAGGCTCCTTCCGTGCCGGCCTCCATCCCGGCTGTTCCGGCGCCTCCCTCTGTGCCGGCCTCGAGCCTGGCTGCTCCATGGCCTCCAGAGCCTCCCCTCTATGCTGGCCTCCAGCCTGGCTGTTCCAGAGCCTCCCTCTGTGCCAGCCTCCAGCCCGGCTGTTCCAGAGCCTCCCTCCATGCCGGCCTCCAGCCCGGCTGTTCCAGAGCCTCCCTCCATGCCGGCCTCCAGCCTGGCTGCTCCATGGCCTCCAAAGTGTCCCTGTGTGACAGCCTCCATGTGGGAGGCTCCGGAGCCTCCTTCCATGCCAGCCTCCAGCCCGGCTGTTGCGGAGCCTCCCTTCGTGACAGCCTCCAGCCTGGCTGCTCCATGGCCTCCAGAGCCTCCTGTCTGTGCGGGCCTCCAGCCCAGCTGTTTCAGAGCCTCCCTCCATGCTGGCCTCCAGCCTGGCTGTTCCATGGCCTCCAAAGCCTCCCTGTGTGACAGCCTTCACACAGGAGGCTCTGGAGCCTCCTTCCATGCTGGTCTCCATCCCGGCTGTTGCGGAGCCTCCCTCTGTGCCAGCCTCCAGCCTGGCTGCTCCATGGCCTCCAGAGCCTCCCCTCTGTGCCGGCCTTCGGGCCAGCTGCTCCATGGCCTCCAAAGCCTCCCTGTCTGACGGCCTCCACGTGGGCTGCTCCCTGGTCTCCAGAGCTTCCATCACTGCCGGCCTCCAGGCCAGCTGCTCTGTGGCCTCCACAGCCTCCCTGCGTGACAGCCTCCAGGCTGGCTGCTCCGGAGCCTCCTTCCATGCTGGCCTCCAGGCTGGCTGCTCCGTGGCCTCCACAGCCTCCTTCCATGCCGGCCTTTAGGCTGGCTGCTCCGGAGCCTCCTTCCATGCCGGCCTCCAGCCTGGCTACTCCATGGCCTCCCGGCTTCCGGAGCCTCCCTCTGTGTTGGCCTCCAGACTGTCCATGACGGCCTCCCGGCCGGCCGCTCTGTGGCCTCCAGGGCCTCCCGCTGTGCCAGTCTCTGGGCTGGCTGCTCTGTAGCCTCCCGGTCTCCAGAGCCTCCCTCTGTGCTGCCCTATGGACTGGCTGCTCCATGGCCTTTGGAGCCTCCATGGCCTCTGGAGCCTCCCTCCATGCCGCCCTATGGACTGGCTCCTCCACGGCCTCCAGAGCCTCCCTCTGTGTCAGCCTCCAAGCAGGTTCCACAGCTGCTTCCTGGCCTCCAGGCCGGCTCCAGGGCTGCTCCATGGCCTCCCAACCCTTGGAGGCGCCATCCTGGAGGCTTTCGAAGCCCCTGGATGCTCCGGGGTTCTCCCACGGCACCCAGCGCCTGGCTCCGGCACCATCCATCCTTGTTAGACCAGCCTCCATCCGTGCTGGCCTCCATCCGTGCTGGAAACCTCCCGTTCTGAGCCAACCTTCCCGAGCCCAACGGGATCCCGGCCTCCCTTTCCGGATGCTCATCCCGGCCCYCTTCCCGGGAACGATGCCGCTGCCTTCCCGTTCCCGGCCAGGAGGTGTCAGGGGCAGCCTTTGCATATCCGCGTGGGACCAGCTTAGCCGGATCGGGGGTCCCCCCCAGGGCGGCAATGGGAAACTTTTTAGCCTTAAAATAAGCAAATTTGGGAAAAATGCCCCCCGGAGGCGGCTTGGGAGGAGCGCGGTGCCCGCCGGGGTGGACAGGCGCCCCTGACATGTCCCTCTCCATGTCCCTTTGCAGAGGAGGCGCTGCTGGAAGCCGCCAGGATCAACAACGTCTCCGAAGCCAAAAGGTGAGCGAGGCCGGCGCGGGGCGCAAGGCGGCGTTTTTCCCCCCGGATTCTCCCGGTTTTCCCGCCCCGGGCGAGGAATACTGCCTCCCTGGCAAACACTTGTGCGGGTCGGGGGCGTTTCGCTAAATCTCGTGCCAAGGGCAGCGTTTGGGGAACGTCTTGTCCTCCAAAAGCAGCTTCTGGGGSGGAATAACGGGTGACATCCAAACACGGGATGGATGGAGGCGCCTGGGAAGCAGCTTGGAGCTCCCGGGAGCCCCTCGGTAGCCCCGTGGAGTCGGGGTCTCGCAGGGCCCGGGTGGGCAGGATACGGAGCGCGTGGGCTGGGAGGTGACACTGGCGCTCAGTGCATGGCAGGGAGGTGACAGTGTCAGTGCCCTGTTCAGTGTCCGGGCAGGGAGGTGACACTGTCAGTCCCTGCTCAGTGCATGGGCAGAGAGGTGACACTGGTGCTCAGTACCTGGCAGGGAGGTGACACTGTCAGTCCCCTGCTCAATGCACGGGCTGGGAGGTGACACTGGCGCTCAGTGCATGGCAGGGAGGTGACACTGGCGCTCAGTGCATGGGCTGGGAGGTGACACTGCTGCTCCCTGCTCAGTGCATGGGCTGGGAGGTGACACTCCCAGGCTGGCAGGTGACACTGGCGCTCGGTGCATGGCAGGGAGGTGACACTGTCAGTCCCCTGCTCACTGCATGGCAGAGAGGTGACACTGGTGCTCAGTGCATGGCAGGGAGGTGACACTGTCAGTCCCCTGTTCGGTGCACGGCAGGGAGGTGACACTGGCACTCAGCACACGGGCTGGGAGGTGACACTGGCGCTCAGTGCATGGGCAGGGAGGTGACACTGTCAGTCCCCTGTTCAGTGTCCGAGGTGACACTGCTGCTCCCTGCTCAATGCACGGGCTGGGRGGTGACACTGTCAGTCCCCTGCTCAGTGCACGGGCAGAGAGGTGACACTGGCGCTCAGTGCATGGCAGGGAGGTGACACTGTCAGTCCCCTGCTCAATGCACGGGCTGGGAGGTGACACTCCCAGGCTGGCAGGTGACACTGGCGCTCAGTGCATGGCAGGGAGGTGACACTGTCAGTCCCCTGCTCACTGCATGGCAGAGAGGTGACACTGGTGCTCAGCACACAGGCTGGGAGGTGACACTGCTGCTCCCTGCTCAGTGCATGGGCTGGGAGGTGACACTGTCAGTCCCCTGTGCACAGGCAGGGAGGTGACACTGGTGCTTCCCTGCTCAGCACATGGCCTGGGAGGTGACACTCCCAGGCTGGCAGGTGACACTGGCGCTCAGTGCATGGCAGGGAGGTGACACTGTCAGTCCCCTGCTCACTGCACAGTGGCTGCTTCCCGTTCTCTGCAGCCTCTCCCAGGGGCTCCCTCCTCTCCCCTAGGGAGCTGAGCCCCCGTGCCCGGAGGATGCTCCTTCCTTCCCTTCCCTTTCCCTTTCCTTTCCTTCYCCTTCCTTCCCTTCYCCTTCCTTCCCTTCTCCTTCCCTTCCCTCCGCTCTGGGAGGAGGATATTAAGGAGCAGCTAATTGACCTGCGTGTCCTGCTGCTGCTAATTGCAGGAAGCTGCCGCTCGCGGCCGGGTGACGCACGAGCCCGGCTGGGTGGTGCAGCCGCCTGTTGCTTCACCCTGCGCCGCAACACCCGGCGGCTTCCCAGGGTGCCACAACACCCGGCGGCTTCCCGGGGTGCCGCAACACCCGTTGGCTTCCCGGGGTGCCACAACACCCGGCGGCTTCCCAGGGTGCCACAACACCCGGCGGCTTCCCAGGGTGCCACAACACCCGGCGGCTTCCCGGGGTGCCGCAACACCCGGCGGCTTCCCGGGGTGCTGCTTGCACCGAGGGTGACGAAGGCCGGGACTGGAGCCCTGCACCGGGAGAGGGCAGTGCCACCGCGCACAGCCCGGCTT
The DNA here is from genome assembly GCF_003342845.1 of Nothoprocta perdicaria. Taxonomy (NCBI): domain Eukaryota; kingdom Metazoa; phylum Chordata; class Aves; order Tinamiformes; family Tinamidae; genus Nothoprocta; species Nothoprocta perdicaria. Next base: position 784,059 of record NW_020455519.1, read on the forward strand.
GTCACCGCTGTGTCACCCGGCGGCCACCTCAGGCTGAGGGACGGAGCTTCGTTCCCTAATCCCGGCTGCTTCCCAAACCCTGGGGACAGGGAGCTGCCGGGACGGAGCTTCCTTCCCTAATCCTGTCTGCTTCCCAAACCCTGGGGACAGGGAGCTGCCGGGACGGAGCTTCCTTCCCTAATCCCGGCTGCTTCCCAAACCCTGGGGCTGGGGAAACTGCTGGGACGGAGCTTCCTTCCCTAATCCCGGCTGCTTCCCAAACCCTGGGGCTGGGGAAACTGTCAGGATGGAGCTTCCTTCCCTAATGCCGACTGCTTCCCAAACCCTGGGGACAGGGAGCTGCCGGGACGGAGCTTCCTTCCCTAATGCCGACTGCTTCCCAAACCCTGGGGACAAGGAGCTGCCGGGACAGAGCTTCCTTCCCTAATCCCGGCTGCTTCCCAAACCCTGGGGACAGGGAGCTGCTGGGACGGAGCTTCCTTCCCTAATCCTGGCTGCTTCCCAAACCCTGGGGCTGGGGAAACTGCCGGGACAGAGCTTCATTCCCTTATCCCGGCGACTTCCCAAACCCTGGGGACAGGGAGCTGCCAGGCCAGAGCTTCCTTCCCTAATCCCGGTTCCTTCCCAAATCCTGGGGACAGGGAGCTGCCAGGATGGAGCTTCCTTCCCTAATCCCGGCTGCTTCCCAAA
>NW_020455519.1:785093-788718 GCF_003342845.1 Nothoprocta perdicaria
CGGGACGGAGCTTCCTTCCCTAATCCCGGCTGCTGAGGGTCTCGCTCCCGTCTGGCTCCGCTCCCGGTCAGGTTCCTGCGGCTGTAGCTGCTGCCTGTGAGGAACCGGTCTGGTTTTTGCATTGGAATTCGCCTGTTCCTCCTAGCTTCCCGTGTGGAGCTGCTCTGTGTCGGGATGCAGCGAGGGGCATCAGACACTGCTGTGAAATCCCAGGATTGGAAAGGAAGGGAACTTTTCTAGGKTCTGGCTTTGGCTTCCAGCTGGGCATGGCACCCAGGGCTGGATATTGTTGGAATTCCCTTGCCTGGACAAGAGCCTGGTCTGAGCGGAGCATGAGCAGCCGGAGCCGCATTCCCRGGAGCAGCCACAGCAGGATGGTTGGAAGCTGCCGGAGCAGGATGCCCAGGAGCTTCCCAGAGCTCAGCCTCAGCTCCCTGCCTCCCCATTCCCAAACCAGGAGCTCCCCTGCTCCAAGCCCCAAGCAGAGCATCCGCCTGGAACGAGCCCGTTCCAGCCAAACACGGGCCTCATTTCTGGCCTAACCAGCAGCAAGATATTCCCAATTTTCCGACGTTGCAGCAGCGGCRATGAGGGAGCGCTGCAGAGACACTAATTGCAGATTATTTATAATTGCACTTATTTGCGCTGCCGCGGGCGTCGTGTTTTGCTGCGGATCCTCCCCGGGCCTGCACTGGTTTGAATGCATCTGCATTAAGAGAGCCCACTTTTTTAGGACAAATAGGGTTTTCCTTCCTGCAAATTCCCTGGCACGTGGAGCACACGGCGCACGCGGCTTTGGGGTCAGTTTTGGCTGCTTTGGGTTCCCGATCCGATCCGGGGCTGGCGCTTTCCTCACGGGAGCTGTGACTGCCCTTAAGGGACATAATGACTTGGCACCCGCTCTTCTTCCCAGCCTGGGCACTGGGCCTTGGCACTGGGAATCCGGGTTTCCCAAAGAAGGGCGCAGATCCGGCAGGGAAAGGAGGAGATCAGGTGGGAGCTTGTGCCGTGGTTGCTCCAGGTCCGGTGGCTCYGGATCCCGCTGCTCCGAATCCTGCTGGACTTTGTGCCCTTGGGAATGCTTTTCCCTGCCGCTCGCTGCACTCGGACCCTGCAATTCCCACCGGAGCCATCCCCATTCCGCAGCGGCTCCGGAACCAGGGTGGCACGTTGATGGTCCTGCTCCCGCACGGGAGAAGCGGGAATGCTCCGATTCCCTCTCTCTGCCAAAACCCCTTATTCCCTAGGAATGCCCAGAGCTGGAGGGGGGCACCCCGACCTCCCCTCTGCTTTTGGAGGAGCACAGAGGCTTCCAGGTGCTGAGTCCCAAGGGTGACGGGAGCAGCCCGTGGGTGTCCCGGAAGGATCCCGGAGCCGGCGGGGCCCCCCAACCGGGACCATATGGAGGCCGGCGGGGCCCTTATTGTTGTCRCCAAAGTTCAAGTTTCCAGTTTCCTCTTCCTGCAGCTGCCGGGAGGGCGAGCGGGGCTGAGCCCAAACTCAAACATGCCCCGCGGGCCCGGCCGTGTCACCGGGGCGCTCACCCAGAACCGCCTCAATAGGAGGCACATCTGGCCGCGGAGGCCGGCGCGGGGGAGGCCGCCGCTTCCCCCGCTCCGGGCGCATCCCCGGAGCTGCCCGAGCGTCCCGGCAGGCTGGCGCCGGCTGCTCCCAGCCCTGCGGATCCGCGGCGGGTTTGTAGGGGGGTCTGGGATGCCGCTGGAGCGCTCGGAGCCAAAGAGCTCGGAGGCTCCAGCGGATCCCTTGGCTCTGGTTACAGGATACCTGTCACACTAAAACCTTGACCTCGTGGCTCCCAAACTGCTATTTTAAAGAGGATATTTCTGGGCTTAATGTAGCTGGAACTCGTTTTGGGCTTGATGTGCTTGGCGTAGCTGGAACCGGTTTTAATTCCAGACCAGAATGAGCCCAACTGTAGCTGAGAACTTGCACCTGAGCCTTGCAAGTCTTGCCCTTACGCACGTTGTTCCTTAGCATCTTCAGTCTACGTTAGATTAAATTCTCTGCTCAATTCATCCTTATGAAGGASAGCACACCCTTTGGGGCCTTTTGTTGTAAAATCCTTGTAAGTTTATCCTTAATCCTTACAAGTTTATCCTTAATCCTTGCAAGTTCTTATATAAGTTCATGCAGGAAAAGCCCCGTCCTCTCCATCCAGACCGTGTTGTCACCCAGCAAGGTTGGTACCAGGGCCGCTTTTGTCCCTTGCCAAGCGCTGGATCCGGTGCCAAAGGAGCAGCCCGGGGCTTTATTTACTTAAAATGCGGATAAACATCCCAAACATTGATCAGGGCCTTGATTTAATTAAGAAAAAAACAAAAGCTCCTCCTGCTGGTAAAGACATTTGGCTGCCTAGGATGCGAGCAGTGGTCGTCGCTTTATCGATTGTCCTATCATTAAATCAGACGGGGGAAATAAATGACTGATGGGCTTGAAGACCCTGGACATAAAGTTCAGTTGTCTCGAAAATCTGTTAAGTTGTGGAGCATCTTGCAATTATTTCCTTAAAAAGAAAGAATAATAAAGAAATCCTGCTCCTAAATGAAACGTCAATGCAGATTATGCTGCAGGATCTGATGCCTGTAATTCTCGATGCTCGGCCCGGTCCTGTGGCTTTCCAGATGCTGCCAGTCATTTCGATTCCTGAATGGGAAATTGCTTGATTAATTCTGATATCTGAGCGCCRGGGCGGTAATCAAATCGTGCGGCAGCCACCCCGGCATCCTTCCTGCTGGATGCACTGGCGGATTCACCTGTGGGATGAGGATCCGGTCTCATAGTGTTTAATGTAGAAATCCTCTTAYCCGCTTATCCGTGTGGGAATGAAGTGTTTCCCGGGCGGAAAACTTAGTTTTCCCTCAGTGTTTAGTTTACCCCAGTGTCTCGGGGTTGTTCAAACCGCTTGCTGTGTTCAGGATGCGTTTGGGACTTTTCCATTCAGAATCAACACTCCCTTGGAATTTTCAGAAATATAGGCTAAATCCTATGGAATTGGGCGTTGGGGATCGATATTGCCTCAACATTTGACTCACGGGGCTCGRGTCTCCTTGTTCCTGAATGCAGGACATCTCAGCCCAAAAGTGGAGCTTTGCCCTGACTTGTTGACCCAAATTCAGCCCTTCTTTGATGGGAGCTTCTGCAGTGACTTGGTGGCCGCGCTGTCACGAGTGTCCCCAAAGCAGCCGCTCCGTGTGGCCGTCCCCGTCCCTGTCCCCGCGCTGACACTCTCTGTGTCCCCGCAGGCTGCTGCTGGACGGCGCCGACGTGAACGCCAGGCACGGGCTGGGCTGGACGGCCCTCATGGTGGCAGCCATCAACAAGAACGCCAGGTACGTCTGTCCCTGCCCTGACCGCCGTCCCGGGGGTGAGGTGACAGAATCACAGGATGGTTGAGGTTGGAAGGGACCTCTAGAGATCGTCTAGTCCAACCTTCCTGCTCCAKCAGGGACACCCRGAGCASGGGGCACCCGCTCCAKCCCGGCGCGGTGGGAAGGTCTCCAGAGCAGGAGCCTCCGCAGCCTCCCTGGGCAGCCTCAACCAGGGCTCGGGCACCCTCCCACCAAACAAGTTCTTCCCCACGGCCACATGGAGCTGCCCGGCCTCC
>NW_020455519.1:789598-795439 GCF_003342845.1 Nothoprocta perdicaria
AAACGCGGCGCAGGCGGGAGAATGAGCTTTGATGTCACGCCCTCTCGGGGCCGCTTTACTCAGTCACAAGTTCATAAGCCCCCCGAAAGCCCTAATGACTTGGGAAAACACGGGATTAAAGGGGAGGCACAAAGGCGGCGTATCCGCTCTCGGGCGCCGCGCGCCGCCTCCGCGCGCCCAGTTCGTGTGTGGTGCCAACTTTGATGTGCTGCCACGACAAGCCGCGAGTCGTGACCTCCTCTTCGGGCCGGCCGCCCCGGCGCTGCTCGCTCCACTTTGATGTGCGGGCAGCGGCGGGCCCCGCTGTTTGCCCGGTCCCCATGGGCCGGGACGAGGAGCCTCCCACCTTTTCCCTGGGGACAATGGGCAGCGCTGGAGTGTGACGCCCGGGGACCATTCCGAGCGAGCGGCGGAGCAGAACGGGCCGAGCCGAGCCGCAAAAGCGCCCAGGACGCGAGCGGAAAGGCTGCTTGGAGCGCAAGAATTACCCCAAATCGGCCCTCAAATCGGGTGGAAATGCAGCGCGAAACACCCAGGTGGTTAAAGGCGACCGGGCTGCTCCCTTGTCCCCAAGCTGGTGTGTGTCCTGCTGGCCTGTCCAGCAAGAAAAGCCCGGAAGGCTTTTGGGCCAACACTGTTTGCTTTTCCCACATTTTGGGGGAATATTGACTTAAATTCAAAATTAGGGAGCCCTTGAATGCCTAGAGCTTAGCGGGGCTTGTCTCTGCCAGCACAAATACACATGTAAAGGAGGTGAATGCAAAAGGGAGCCTGGTGTATCCCGGGGCTGCAGCTCCGCTCCTAGCCCCAGGATCCCCCATGGCATCTGCTGTTTTTGGGGATCTGCCGCTGTCCTTTTCCATGCATTAGGCTGGGAATTAGCCTCAACGTTGCCCTGATTCCTCATAATAATTCCGGTGGGAATTAGGTGAGCTGGGGCTTTCTCCAGCTTGTGACACACGCGCAGTAATTTCATTTTTCTTACTTTTTTTTCATGCTGTTAGTGCCTTATCAAGCAGCCCGGTGCAGCTTGGGGATGCAAGGAGGCCAAACATTGAYGACGAGAATCGAGACTTTCGAATTAAGAAAGAAATTAAACCCGCAGCCCCAAATTCCTGCCTTTGCAGAGCTGTTTCTCCCCACATTTTGCAGCCTGTGCTGCTGGGCGGCTCTGTGACCTGTCGTTCCTTCTGCAGAGCTTCCCGATTCTCCCTCTTGCAGCCAGCTGCAGCCCAGATGTTTAACTCGCTTTCGGAGAYGTTGCCTTGATGACCCCTGGCAGTCGCCACCAGCTACCGGCTTAAATCCAGGGTGTCCACGGGCAAGTTTGTGTCCCCCTTCATTTCTTTAACACTTCCCACACCGTTTTCTTCCTCTTACGGACCAATTATATCCAAAACACCGCAGGATTCCCGGTGCTCGGCCGGGATCCTTCCTCATCCCACCCGGAACACTTTTCCGCAGCCTCTCCCGTTTAAATCAAAGGTTCTCACAGCTCCTTGCTCCTTTATCCCTTCCTTATGAAAGGCTCCTGAATTTCAGGAGCTGCTTTAAAGCGTTTTCCTTAATTCTCCTGGAATTCTCCTGYCTTTTCCGGCAGGGTTTATCGCCCGTGTGAAGAACACGGCGAGGGGCTGCTCTGCCCTGCCGGGACCAGGTTTGCACGTTGAACGTGTTTCGTAGAAATTAAGCTTTAATTAAATGCGCGCCRGGAGCTCGCTGGGGTTCGGGCCTTTGTTAAAAGAATTAGCAAAGCTCTTAAATCAAGAGGCMACAACGGTTTAGAGGAAGGGACTCAGCTCTGCTTGCCAAGCGGGGCCGTGTTCCTCACGGCTGCTCCCTCCTGGAAGCCTCCCCCTTTTCCCAAGCTGCGTTCCCGCGGGAATTCCTCTGTATTCTCCCACGGGGCCATCCCTAGAGCAGTCCCGTTCCATCCCGCACGTCCCACTCGGCTCCTTTTGGACGAGTCCCGCGTGGTCAGTCGCTCCGGAGTGTCACTCCAAACAATCCTCCTTCCTCAGGGAATTTGCTCCCTGATTCCCCCCTTGGCTGCTGACACCTCCACCTGCCTCCTCTCTTCCCTTTGCTTTTCTCAACTTTGATTTCCTGCCCATCCCTTCTCCCGTCATCCCCGGCGCTGGATCCCTTCTCAACACCATGGAAATTCCCATTCTCCATGGGAATTCCCATTCTCCCGGGGAATGCCCAGTAGCAATTCCCACCTCAGCTCCCCTTTCCCTTCCCCATCTCCCTACGCCCATCCAAGCTCCAGAGGCTTCTGGCCACGCTCAGGACGACCAGAGCTGATCCCAGCGTGATCCCATCCCTCCTTTTCCCACATCCTGCTGGCCGGGACGTGGTCCCTTCATCRGGAGCAGCCGCGGGTGCCACACGGATATTTTATCCTGCCAATAAACACGTGGGAAAGGGGGATATTTTAGTGGGGCTGTTCCAAGACGTATAGCGAGGAGCAACCAATCTGTAGGCACCGACACAATGAACCGGCGCCGTCTATTTAGCTTTATAACTCCCTTTACCTTTATTATGTGCATAGATTTGGGCCATATAGTTTATTTTCCACCCCTTGAGGCGTCTTGTGGAACCTCAGGAGGTTCCTCAGTGCCCAGCTCTCTTTCTCTCCAAAAGGCTCATTTGTTTGAGGGTCCCATTACCTGCTAATTGGCTAAGTGCAATCAATAGCTGTCATTGCAGGGACGGACGCGGGTGCCGGAGGGGACAGCCTGGCCCCAAAGCAGCAGCGTGCACTGCAGGGTGGTTGCCCAGAGGGGCTCGRTGTCCAAGACCAGTATTAAACCAGCGAGTCCTTTCACTCCCTATTTGCAAAAGTGGATGAGAGGCGCTGATACAAGAGCTGGCATCGGGATGGGCTCTTGGGGTGGAAGATTATAGGGCTGCTTGTAGATCATGGAATCACGGAGTCCTTAAGGCTGGAAGGGACCTTTGGGGACCACCCAACACACAGGGACACCCAGAGCAGGTGGCACCGGCTGCGTCCCGGGCTCCGGGTGTCCCTGCTGGAGAAGGGGGCTGCACTGGATGATCCCTAGGGATCCACCCTCAGCCATCCTGGGATCCTGTGGGAGTAACCTCCACATGCAGCTGCACTCAGACGGTGACGGCTGCAGTTGATCCTGCCTGTTCTAAGACTAGCTCCAGTGCACCTCAAGCCTAATATTTTGGAATGAGGAGCATTTGAGAAGTGGGTATGGATGAGCTGTGTGTGATCCCGCGGGAGCGTGGSTGGGAAGATGTCCCAGCTCCCAAGCTTGTACTTTTTCCAGCAGATTTCCACTGCTTTGCMCAGGGAAGAGCCACGCGGGCCAGCCAGGAGCATCTCTCTATTGCACCTCATTCCAGGAGGAAAACAAAAACCTTTTAATTCTGCCAGTGCATTTATGGGGGAAATAGGAGAGGAACTTAAGCTGAATGTGCCCCGACAAGAGGCAGAGCCGCTGRTGAACACAGAGCAACGTGGGACCCTCTTGGTGTCACCAAGAGCTTCAGCCTTGGGGGGCAGAGGAAAAGGAACCGGCCTCCAGCTGCTTGCAAGGGTGACGAGAAATCTGATATTCACTTGAGAARAATACCTGGAGGTTCTTCAGGAACGGGGGGTGAGGTGTGTGGTAGGAGCTCTGCAAGGGGCCRAGTTGGTCAACGTGTCTCCCTTGATCTTGTGTGAAGCGGCTGCTTCTCAGGCTGGTTTGATGGAACAGCACGCAATAGTCGGAGGCTTTTATTCCAGGATTCCCTATAATTCATGTGATRGAAATCTAGTTTTGGAAGGCTGATTTGGGTTGCTCCTCGTGTGAGGGCAAGAAGAGGCTGGAAGGATGAGCTGATTCTTGCATCTYGCCAGGATCCAAAGCCTTTTCCAGTCCGCCTGCCCACGGCCTCTCCGTATCCTGATGCAGAGGGCACYGCTCCGTGATGCTGCAGGTTGCAGGAAGGACCGGTGGGGAAGAGACCTCTTCCCTGCTCCCTTCCCAGCTCCCTTCCTGGCTCCCTTCCTGGCTCCCTGCCCTTTGCCACGTGCCGAAATGCCGGGCGCATCCCAAAAGCACAAGCAGTAGCACGATGTGGTTTTAGACACCAAGACACCCTTTAGACACCCTTTAGACACCAGTACAGGCTGGGAACAACCTTCTGGAGGGCAGMTCTGCAGAGAGGGACCTAGTGTCATGGTAGGTGACCATGAGGTGACAAGTGACCRTGAGGCAGCAGGKCCCCCGTGGCCAAGGAGGCCAATGGGTCSTGGGTGCATCAAGAAGAGCATCTCCAGAAGGTCCATGGAGGGGAYCGTGCCCCTCTGCTTGGTCCTAGGGAGGCCACGTCCGGAGCCCGTGTCCAGCTCGGGGCTCCCAGCACAGCAGGGATGTGGAGCTGCTGGGGAGAGGCCAGCGCAGGGAATGAGGATGATGAAGGGCCGGGAGCATCTGCCCTGGGAGCGAAGGCTGCGAGAGCTGGGGCTGYTCSGCCTGAGGAAGAGGAGGCTGAGGGGGCACCTGGGCAGTGTCCATAGACACCTCAAGGGAGGAGCGAGGAGGACGGGGCRGCCTCTTTGCACTGGTGGCCACTGATGGAACTGGAGGAACCGGCCACAAACGGGAGCMCCAAAAGTTCCCCRGGAACTTCAGGAGAAATCCCTGGTGGTGACGGTGGCCGAGCCCTGGAACAACCTGCCCAGGGAGGCTGCGGAGGCTCCTGCTCYGGAGATCCTTAAAACCCGCTTGGATGGAGCTGGYGCCWCCTGCTCCGGGTGTCTCTGTGTGTGCAGGGGGTTGGACGGGATGGTCTCCAAWGAGAGACCATCCAAAGGGGCTCCAAAGTCCTCCAAAGTCGAGGACAATCCCTAGAGGTCCCTTCCAACCTCAACCATCCGGGACGCATCTGGTGCCACCTGCTCCGGGTGTCCCTGCGTGTGCAGGGGGTTGCCCTGGGTGCTCTCCAAAGGTCCCTTCCAGCCTTAAGCATTGTGTAATTCCATGATTTTGCTTCCTTGAGCCGAGAGTGCTTGCAGAACGTGCCATTTTTTAATTATTAAGACATCTAATCAAGCACATTGTTTTATCRTTGTGAGCTGCGAGCGCTTGAGACCTCGCGGCTCCTCCTGGGCTCCGAGGGGCTCCCTCACTCACCTTGTGCCTCCCCGTTGTCTCCTGAGCAGCGTGGTGAAGATCCTGCTGGAGGCTGGAGCTGACCCCAACCTCGGCGACGAGTTCAGCAGCGTCTATGAGACTGCCAAGGAGAAAGGCCTGCATTCCTTGGAAGGTAACGCGTGCGCACGCCCAGGGGCCCCAGAATCCCCTTTCTGCCTTTAAAGTGGAGATTTGACCCCTTTTATATAGTTTTAGAACTGCTTTGGGTTTCCATTTACTGATGATTTAGTGATTTGCTGGTTTTCCGATCCCTAGGGATCCCTTCCAAGCTGGGATTCTGTGATGTCACCCCGTGGCGCTGCCTCCTCGCTGGGGTGTTGAGGCTGCTCCATGTGTGTTGTCACCTTCCCTGCTCCGAGGTCCCTGTGTCCCTGGGGTCCCTGTGTTCCCAGGGTCCCAGTGTCTCTGGGATCCCCGTATCTCCAGGTTCCCTGGGGTCCCCATGTCCCTGAGGTCCCTGTGTCCCCAGGGTCTCTGTGTCTCTGGGGTCCCTGTGTCCTCAGGGTCTCTGTGTCCCCAGGGTCCCTGTGTCCCCGAGTCCCTATGTCCCTCGGATCCCCATGTCTCCAGGGTCCCTATGTCCCCAAGATCCCTGTGTCCCCGAGGTCCCTGTGTCCCTCGGATCCCCATGTTTCTGGGGTCCCTATGTCCCCAAGATCCCTGT
>NW_020455519.1:795837-797796 GCF_003342845.1 Nothoprocta perdicaria
GAGGTCCCTGTGTCCCTCGGATCCCCATGTTTCTGGGGTCCCTATGTCCCCAAGATCCCTGTGTCCCTGAGGTCCCTGTGTCCCTCGGATCCCCATGTTTCTGGGGTCCCTGTGTGCCCAAGATCCCTGTGTCCCTGAGGTCCCTGTGTCCCTCGGATCCCCATGTTTCTGGGGTCCCTGTGTGCCCAAGATCCTTGTGTCTCCGAGGTCCCTGTGTCCCTCGGATCCCCATGTTTCTGGGGTCCCTGTGTCCCCAAGATCCCTGTGTCCCCGAGGTCCCTGTATCCCTTGGATCCCCATGTTTCCAGGGTCCCTGTGTCCTCGAGATCCCTGTGTCCCCGAGGTCCCTGTGTCCCTCGGATCCCCATGTCTCCGGGGTCCCTGTGTCCCCAAGATCCCTGTGTCCCCAGAGCCCCTGTGTCCCCACTCAGCAGTTACAGCTCATGGTGCCGCAGGGACCAGAATGAAGCTGACAGGAGGAAGCTGGAAGTTATTCCCAGACTGACTCGGCTGGGAAGGGGCCACCTGCACCCACCCCAGGTGGGCAGAGGTGACATTCCTGGCATTCCTGGGAATTGCCTGTGCCCCTCGGCTTGGAAATTAACCCTTTTCCTGCTTATTGGCAGGAAAACACGGAGGCATAGCCTGCGCCGGCCCCTCGCAGAGCAGCCCCTGCCCGTGACCTTATCCCCGGCTCCCTCCGTGCCACCAGGAGCTGCCAAAGCTCCCTATCACCCAGCAAAGAGCTGGGATCAAACCCAGTTAGGGAAGCGAAGCAACAAGGGGACAGTTTGCACAGGGCGCCGTTGTATTTTGGGAATCTCCCGCTCCTTCCCGCCTGCTCCCGGGCACAGGGYGCTGCAGCAGCCCATGCAAAATGCATGGAGCAACATGGAAAAACGTGCGCAACGCGAGGGCGCTGCATAATGCATGCACAGGGGCTTTATTTAAGGCCAAGATATGGGCCAATAAAGTTAATTGTTTTTGTCTGCATTCCATCCCCGCTAATATTATATATTTTGGGGGGTGAGGAAAAGATACGGCCGCGCCGCAAGAAGTTGCATTAATTCTTCGCTTGACATGTTTTATTAAAAAGAATAAATTCAGTTGCATTTTCAAAAAAAAAAAGAGAGGAGAGAGAAACTGCCATTGTTTTTTTCTTTCCCTTCATTTTTTCCTACCCCCCCCCATTTACATATTCCGCGTGTAAATATTTTTTCATAAAACCCCTCCGAACGGAGAGGCTCTGCTCCGCGCGCCCCGCGCCAAATATATTACAGACATTTATATGGATGGCAGGAAGGGAGACGGAGGGCTGAAAATTTCCAGGCACCCGGTGATGGATGGCGCACGAGGCTTCCCCTGACGCTTTATTGAGTTTCCGATGATTATCTCTCTCCGAGACATTTTTTACGGATGACGGCCGAGCTGTCACAACGGACCATGGGGGAAAGAGGAGCCCAACAATAATAACACTTTAATCTCTTTACCGCGCTGCTCCCTAGTATCGCAGATTCATCTTCCCTGACGCACGCAGTTCATTATCCAGCCCCTCCCTGGGTAGGAAATGACGACAAATAAATAAATATACATAGGCCGCCTGGATGCTGCGGGAGAGGAAAGGGAGCCGGGTATTAATTGGTCTTCCCGGAGTTCCTGCGGTTCCTTAGTGGAGCAGGGGTTCCTTGCGGTGGTTTTTTCCTCTTCTGTTTCTGGGAGACCTTCTGAAACCTCTTGGAGATGGTGGGGTCGCAGGGTGGTTGAGGTTGGAAGGGACCTCTAGGGATCGTCCCAGACTTTGGAGCCCCTTTGGATGGTCTCTCTTTGGAGACCATCCCGTCCAACCCCTTGCATGCAGGGAGACCCGGAGCAGGAGGCACCAGCTCCATCCAAGCGGGTTTTAAGGATCTCCAGAGCAGGAGCCTCCGCAGCCTCCCTGGGCAGGTTGTTCCAGGGCTC
>NW_020455519.1:799226-807229 GCF_003342845.1 Nothoprocta perdicaria
CGGGACAAGGGGCAGTGGGTGCAGGTTGGAGGCCGGGCAGCTCCATGTGGCCGTGGGGAAGAACTTGTTTGGTGGGAGGGTGCCCGAGCCCTGGTTGAGGCTGCCCAGGGAGGCTGCGGAGGCTCCTGCTCTGGAGACCTTCCCACCGCGCCGGGCTGGAGCGGGTGCCCCGTGCTCCGGGTGTCCCTGCTGGAGCAGGAAGGTTGGACTGGATGATCCCTAGGGATCCCTTCCAACCTCAACCATGCTGTGAGTCTGTGATTGGTGGAGGTGCCTCCGCTGCCCTCTCCATATTGCCAACATTTCATTGCCCCAAATTGTATTTTTTGGTCCTATTCCCCCACTACGTTACCTGGCTTAAAGCTGGGCCAGCTCAGCGCTGAGGTTTTGTCACCAATGTTTTCAGTGGAAAATGTTTTCAGTTTCGGACTGCAGCAATGTTTTCCGTTTCAGACACACACAATTACAGTGTTTCTGCCCCCAAATATCACCTAAGCAGATGTAGAGTAGGATGGAGAGACCCTGTCCCGAGTTGAAGCTGCGTCTCGTGCGTGCGCCCGGGACGGGACACGGAGCAGCCGCTGCAGAGCAGCATGCAGAATCAGAGGAAAATTCCGCATTTGGCCAGCTGGATTCTCCATTTTCCTTTAATTCGGACTCTGGAAAAGTCTCAGCTGGAGCGCTGGGACGTGGGGCTCGCTCCTCAACGCTCCGTTCTTAATCCAGCRCTATGGAAAAGCCGGAGCAAAACCAGGCAGCCGCTGCACTGAGTAAATCCCGAGCAGGGGGATGTGCTCAGCGCAACGGCGGGAGCCGAGCGGCTGCGGGCGCCTGCCCCGGGGTTATTGGGGGACAATAACTGCCCCGGCCATCTGAGCAGGATGTTTCCTGTGTGCTGACACGGAACAGGCGCCGGCCGCCTCTCCGTTACCCTTCCCTCCACCTGCCTTTTCCCCGGTGTCCCTTTACACCCTCCCAGGCACTTCCCGGGCTCCGCGCGCTGCCCTCGGGGCCAAAGCCATTAACTGCCCGGGCCTCTCGCCGCTGGAACAACTGCCCCCGTGGTGGGGGGCTGCGTTCGGGAGCCCCTCGCCCCGGCGCCCCGGCCCTTTTGTGGCCATTCAGCCGCTTGACCCCAGCGGGACCTCGTCCCTTGTGGGCAGCATGTGTGTGCCCAGCGGAGCGCGAGCGCCGGGGCCGGCTCCGTTGTCCCGGCGGGCAGCGGCCGGTGACATTTGGCAGCCCCCCCTGACCCGAGCTGACACGGTGAATGTCGCCGCGGCCGCGGGGCGCTGCGGGCGCCGATCGATGCCGGGCGCTTTGTGTCCGCCGCGGGCTCCGGAGGACGACGTGCTGGCAGCCTCGCCGTTGGGATGTGCCGCGGGTTCCTGYGCGGGCAGCTGAGGGGCTCGGGCCACCGGGCAGCTTCCTTGGTCCAATTCAACCCCCGGCGCACGCGGAGATGCYGAGGGGACGTGTCCAAGAGCTGCCAGCTCAACAGGGATCAGGACTCGTCGCTGTGACCCCCGTGTTGGGCTCGGGGTGCAGGACACGGCCCTGTCGTCTATCATCCTCTCACACAGGGGCTTGGCTGATGGTCCAACGGGACCTCTCCTGTTGCTCCCATTGCAGCCCCGGTGTCTTGCCCTCCAGCAAGGAGTCAGCGTGAGCGAGATGAGCGCTGAGGAACCTCCTGAGGTTCCACCAGGACAAGCGCAGGGTCCTGCCCATGGGATGAGGGGTTGACCTGCTGGAGAGCAGCTCCACAGAGAGGGACCTGGGGGTCCTGGGGACACCAAGGTGCCCATGGGGCAGCAGGGCCCTGGTGTCCGAGGAGGCCAATGGGCTCCTGGCTGCATCCGGAGGCCGTTGGCAGCAGGGCAGGGAGGGGATCCTGCCCCTCTGCTCCRCTCTGGGGAGGCCAAAGCTGGAGCCTTGGGGGCAGCTCTGGGCTCCCCAGGACAAGGGGCACGTGGAGCTGCTGGAGAGGGGCCAGCGCAGAGCGACAGGGCTGAGGAAGGGCCTGGAGCAGCTCTCGTGTGAGGAGAGCCCGAGCGAGTGGGGCCTGTTGAGGCTGGAGAAGAGGAGGCCGAGAGGGGACCTGGTCAGTGTGTGCAAGCAGCCGAGGGGAGGATGGAGGCAGGAAGGGGCCAAGCTCTTGTGGGTGGTGGCCAGGGGCAGGCCAAGGGGCAGTGGGTGCAGGTTGGAGGCCGGGCAGCTCCATGTGGCCGTGGGGAAGAACTTGTTTGGTGGGAGGGTGCCCGAGCCCTGGTTGAGGCTGCCCAGGGAGGCTGCGGAGGCTCCTGCTCTGGAGACCTTCCCACCGYGCCGGGCTGGAGCGGGTGCCCCGTGCTCTGGGTGTCCCTGCTGGAGCAGGAAGGTTGGACTGGGTGATCCCTAGGGATCCCTGGCACCCTCAGCCCTTCTGTGACCCTGTGTCTCCAACATGATAGCGTTGATGTGGTGCTGAATGGACCCCCACTTGCCATCCRTGTGGGCCCGGCAGCCCTTAAAATCTCTCGGATTGGGATATGTTTGCTGGGAAGCTCCCAGAATCCGGCACACAGAGCAGCAACCCGGGCAGGTCCCTTTGGACCCTCCTGGTGACAATCGCACGGGCCTCCTCCCCTGCGTCCCCCGGAGGCTCCATCCTCCCCTCCAGACGTGGCCTCCCCAGTAAAGGCCCCGTCTCTAACCCATCTCCCAGCCCCGCCGCTGGGCGAGCGCCCCGACTCCTCCCTSCCTGCTCCTCTTTCCAAGGGGCCGCGATAAATCCCGTATCGATCCCCGGCGCGGCCCTGTAAATTTTGCAAAAGATGATTAAATAGCGCAATAGAAGCYGCCGAGTGCCGCGGCTCAATATGTGCCGGGCCGGCGTATCGACCCCGGGCCTCCGACGGCAGCAAGTTGCCCTCCCAGCCGCGCCGGAGCAGTAATTAAAACCCGGAGAGACGCCGATTTAACAACCCGTCATGTGGCGGCGGCGGCGGCGCGGCAGCATCTCCCCGTGGCCGGAGCAATAAGGGTCGGAGCGCGAGCACCGTTACGACCGCGGCGGAGAGCTTGGGAAGAGCCTCCCCACAGGCAAAATGGGCCTTTTTGGGGGGTTTCTGGGCACGAAGCGGCCCGCTGGCGTGGGGTTTGGTAGCCCTGCACGTGGGGAGGTGTGGGGAGGGATGAGATAGCGCTGGGGAGGGTTCCTTGGTGCTCTCTGGCCTCCTGGACGTGATAAGGTGGGTTGATGTTGGGTGTGAAACAGCGTGAAGCCGCCTCGGGATGGAGCCGGGTTGGAAGCAGCAGCTGGACCCTGCTCTGCACCAGGTTTTAACCCTGGTGATGAAGAGGAGAGGTCTTGGCCACCCCAAACAAGAGCCGAAGGGCAAGTCTGGAGATGACACTGGTGCTGAGGAAGGTGAGGTGAAGGTTAGGGTAGAAGCAGAGGGACAAGCACCAGTCTCGCTGGCATTCCCTCGCTTTGGGTCATTCCTGCTCCATGATTTTAGCCACTCACCCCTCTAGTCCCTGCTGGACTTGGGCTCCTGGAGCCTGCGGAGCTTCTGCTGCCTCTGCAGGAGCTCTGGGGACCTCTGCCCGTACCCCGTTCCTCATGTTTCCTGCTGCGTGTCCTTACACAACATCAGATCTGCTGAGTGTCGCGGTCAGCCGCGCCAGCCTGCGCCSCCCACGTCCCCCGTCCCTCCTTTCCACAAGTCAGTCTCCTGCTTTTCCTTCCCGTGCTCTGTTTTCGAGGATGAGACAAGCAGTAGATGGTTGGGAGYTTGGCCGTTCCACATTGGAGCTCCTCCCGAGCTGTTCAGTCTCGGGTCTGGCACTCCTTAATCCTCAGTTCTCTTTTAAACTCGTTTCACTGCCTCCTCTTCAGCTGGGGACCTTCCTTCCCCTTGTCCCCTGCAAGAYACTGTTTGGATGTGGGAAGTTCTCAGGAGGAACCGTTGGTGCAAGAGATTCATTTATGAAACCTTCTGTAATCCCTGAATCTTCCCTTTTCCTCTCAATCTCCTCTTGAGACTCACAATTTTTGTTATTTTTCAATATCCATTTTTTCAAAATAAATAGCATGGGCTATTTTTTTTAGCCTATAACATCCACATTATCCAGACGCCTTCTCCCTAACAGGATTCCCGGTGCCTTAGAGCTCCTCCAATAGAGGAACCTTGGATTCCCCGTTGACCTTTGCCTGTAATGACGTTACACGTCCGTGTGCTCCCCGTCGCAGGCTGCTTCCTAGGAAATGATGCTACGAGGAAGAGCTTCTGCTCCAGCCCAGCCTAAATTAAGCCTCACTCTGCTCTTGTGGCTTTTCTGGCTGTTTGCTTTAGGAAGTCCCTCTCATTGGTGTCTCTTCGTTACCAATTAATTAATATCAGGCGGTTGGCACTTTCAGGTGTTGCGTTTTTTCCTAGCTGGCCACATCCCTGTCACCACGCTGATTTTTCAGAAGCAAAACCATAATATTGCATTTTAGGACATTTAATTCCGTTAAAAACTATATGCCAGCTGATAGAATTAATTTATGTTTTCTGTCAACCAGCTTTCTTTAATGGAGAACATCACCATTGGTCTTAGTCTCATGGCCACGCGGTTGGTTTACTCATGTCATGGTGTCATCCATGGTCTTGCTGTCACCATGTCCCTCCCGTGCAGGCCTGTGTCCCCGTTAAGCTCTCCTAATTCCAGGCTTTGCACGGCTCATCTGTTGGGAAATGCCTCCACGTTGGCCTTTCTTCACTGGATTTAGGAGCTTTTACAGGCTCCAGATGGGACATCAAGAGGGTCAACGAGATGTTCTCCTTGCAGCTCCTGGCCTGGCTTTCATCTCAGGAACTTGGACCTCTTGCAGGTCCCAACTCTTCCAAGCTCTTGCAGGTTTGGAAGGGCTCGGTCCTTGGCGTGTTGGCTCCTTCTGCTCCAAAAACTCTTCCAGGTCTTCATTAAGCCCGAGCCCTCCCTTCCTACATCATCTTCTAGCTGTTTATCTAAGCAGCATCTCTCTCTATGGGCTAAAGTTTCGTGGCTCTCTCAGACCCAGTCCTAGTAGAGCCTAGGTGAGTACAGAAGGTTGAAAAAGTCCTCGAGACAGTGAGAGATCGGTCACCAACTGGGGCTGTTAAGATGAGGGGTGGTTTTAATACGGATAGACGCAAAGATCTACGTCTTGAGGGAGCGATGGAGTCTGGTTTAAGGAATGATGTCCATCCCGGGAAAGCCGGGACTCTGAAGTGGCTGCAGAGCCGCCCCTCGATGAGCATGGGATGGAAGGAGCGTGATTTGGGGAGGAAAAGGCAGGATGAGAACTAGTAGATGATGACAGGAAAATTCCTATTGGAATTGCTCGTATGGTTTAAGAGGGTGAAGCAGTTAACCCAGATCCTCTGTTCCCCCAAACCCTCTGTGATTCTTCTGCTCTAGCGCTCATGAGTTGGTCCATCTCTTGATCTGTTCCTCAAGTCCATATGGCCAACCTGATTTGCAGGTTAAGGTGACAAAACCAAGCTCAGAAAGAAGCCTAACTAGATCTTTGGGCCATGCCTTGCCTCGATGGATGCGGAGCGTGTTTTCCTCGGAGTGCTCTTGTTTCTCGAGCCACGGCCACGACAAGGGTGGTGGCATCAAGCGGCTGCAGTGACAACTTCCATATTCATGTCCTGCGTTAGAAGCTGCTTGGGAGGCACGGCTCTTATCGATTTAAAAACGGGTGTAAGTGGGAAAAAGAAAGCGGGGTGATGGCGTTAATTGCATCAGCGGAGGCTCGGGAGGACAGGAGTCTGTTCCTATTACTTTAAGTGGCCGCGTGGAGCAATAACGGTGTCACTCCTGGTCAAAGCTGACGGCTGATGACACCGCGCGGTCCCCAGCAGGTCCGCGGGGCTGCCGCCTCCTGGAGAGTCCCGGGYTGTTTGGGCGGTTGAACAAGGCCACGGAGAGGGGTGGCCGCGGTGGCAGAYGGCACTCAGGGTGCCACGGGGGCTGTAATTCCCATCGGAGCTTCTCGGAGCTTCTCGGGGTCCAAAGCCGCTCTGCACATGGTTCCTTGGTGAATGGGTAGTTTCCAGGCTCCTCTTCCCGGATTTTGTTTGCTTTTCCAGCAAAAAAATGGATATTTTTCACGCATGCTGCTCAGCGTGGTTGCTGCTGTGGCCTGGGGTGGCTTTGGGCCTGCTTGGCTCCATGGCCCACTGTCAACGTAGAGYGGCGCCCACGTCATGGGCAAGGGCCATGGGTGCCCTCATCCCCAGGGAGCTCTASCGAGGACCCGCATGGGTTGGAGGCACCTCGAGGAGCCCTTGCCCCTTCCCAAGGGACCTCGCCATGGCCAGACCGGTGCTGTGAGGWGGTGGCAGGAGCAGGGCCCAGCTGGGGGGCTCGGCTCTGCCGTTGCTGCTGCGGCCTCCGCTGCCAGCCATGAGGGTGGAGGTCATCTCCACCCCAGGAGATGCTGGGACCCACACCGGGTGCTCCACATTCAACACAGTAGGTGTCATGGGCAGCCTCCCTCATGGCATGAGGACCATGAGGATGGTCTTCCTCCCGCCATGAGGAACAGGAGGGTGGCTTCCTTCATCCCATGAGGACCATGAGGATGGTCTTNTCCTTCATCCCATGAGGACCATGAGGATGGTCTTCCTCCCGCCATGAGGACCATGAGGGCAGCCTCCCTCATCCCATGAAGAACATGAGGGAGGCCTCCCTTCCACCATGAGGACCATGAGGATGATCTTCCTCCCGCCATGAGGACCATGAGGGCGGCCTCCCTCATCCCATGAAGATCGTGAGGGCGACCTCCTTTCCACCATGAGGAGCATGAGGGTGGTCTTCCTCCTGCCATGAGGAACATGAGGGTGGCTTCCTTCATCCCATGAGGACCATGAGGATGGTCTTCCTCCCGCCATGAGGAACATGAGCGCGGCCTCCCTCATCCCATGAGGACCATGAGGATGGTCTTTCTCCCGCCATGAGGACCATGAGGGCAGCCTCCCTCATCCCATGAAGAACATGAGGGAGGCCTCCTTTCCACCATGAGGACCATGAGGATGGTCTTCCTCCTGCCATGAGAAACATGAGGGTGGCTTCCTTCATCCCATGAGGACCATGAGGATGGTCTTCCTCCCGCCATGAGGACCATGGGGTTGGCCTCCCTCATCCCCTGAGCCTCACCACGTGCCCCCCAGCACCAACCCACGGGCTAGCCCGGCAAGGCGAGGACAGCACCGAGGCCTCCTCCGCGGCGCCGTCCTCTCCCTCCGCTCCCCGCCCAGCGCGGCAGCGAGTCGCTCCGCGGCCGGCATTAATAAAAACTGAAAAATGGAGGCCCACCACCCCGCTCCACGTCGCCGCGGAGGCCGCCGGCGCCGTATTCCCCCGCGGAGAGCCGCGCCGCCGCGGCCTCCATTCATCACGGAGCCGCGGCCTCCCCTCGTGCCGCCCGACAGCTCGTGGGAGGTGACAAATGGGCTCCCATTAAGGCCCAGTCCCCTCCCGGGATGCCCTTTATCCCGGCCCCGCTCCGGCCGGGAAAGGGCGCCGGCGCTCGGCCGCCCGCCTTTGACACCCGTTATTTATCGCGGCGTGGTTTATGGCTGGCGGTGGGGCGATCGACCGGCCCGCCGCCGCCCGGCCCCCGTCAATTATTGCGGCAATTAGTCAAGTCGGCACGGCCCCGTTAACGGGGGGGTTTGGGGGATATTGGAGCGCCGTTATTGATAGAGCCGGGGSGGGGTCAAGGCGCCCCGTCCCCTCCGTCGCACCGGCGAGGAGGAGCAGGACCGGCCTGGGGGACGTCCCCGCGCGGGGACCCTCGGGGACATCCCCAAAGGCATCCCGGGATTGGGAACGGGGATCGGGAGAGGCCAACGTGGGGGCCTAGGACCGGCCTGGGGGACGTCCCCACGCGGGGACCCTCGGGGACGTTCCCAAAGGCATCCCGGGATTGGGAACGGGGATCGGGAGAGGCCAGCGCGGGGGCCTAGGACCGGCCTGGGGGA
>NW_020455519.1:807504-830583 GCF_003342845.1 Nothoprocta perdicaria
CCCAAAGGCACCCCGGGATTGGGAACGGGGATCGGGAGAGGCCAATGCGGCGGGATGGGAGCGGTGCCTCCTGCTTGTTCTGATCCCATGGGGATTTGTTTGCCCCCTCAGGTGCCAACCCCCTGCAGAAGAACGACATGGGCCACACGCCGCTGGATTACGCCCGCGAAGGGGAGGTCATGAAGCTCCTGAAAGCCTCCGAGACGAAGGTGAGCCCCATGCTCCCCGATCCGGGAGCGTCTCGGTGCAATTCCCTCCCCACGGGCAACACCTTCCCTGCTTCCAACATCCCAGGCTTTTTAAGCATGGAATGCTCAACAATTCCCGTGTATTGACGAGGGAATGGCCCAGGGCGTAGCAAGAAGCTCAACTTGTGAAGTCCCTTTAGCTGCTTTCAGCATTACGTGTCCTCCTCTTCCATATTAATATTTCTTCCTTGCTAGTGAGATGCACAGGATAAATAATTCTATTTTGCAAGCTCTAGGCCAAAATGCAGGGAAATCAGGACTTTATTTTCTGGAATTCCTGGAAAATAGAAGCAGATCCTTCTGCAACGAATCCRGTGGCAGGCCTGGTAGCCATGTATCCATGAACCCCTGCCTAAGAGAAAAGGCCACCGATTTCTGCTCTCCGCTCATAAAATGTTCATCTCGACCCTCTCAGCCTCCATTTCTCCTGGAAAAGAGCTCGTTGTGTCCCTTCAACGGGTATTTCTAAGAAGGAAAAGACTGGGATATTGAGCAGTGGTTCCAAGAAGAGCCTCAGGAATTAATCTGTTTACCTGTGAGCAGCATTGGGGGAACTTGGCCACCTTTTCATCTGCTTTTGAACTCATTTCAGCACAACTGCAAGTCGTTAGACACGAGGCCTCCACAGCCTGCTGTGAAATACTTAAAATCCCTGGGTTTGAGGCCCTGTTTAAGTAAGAGCAATTAATTATCAGTCATTAGGAGAGGCAGGATGACTCTTGAGCACCATCTCTGCAGGAAGCTCGAGTCAGGCAGGGAATTCAGCCTCAAATCCCCATCGTAGCCACCAAATTGCTCAGGGTTTTGGTTGTGGCTTCAGCCCTTGCGTGTCTCCAGTTCTGGTGTGCACATTTTGCTCTGGACCTGCACATTTGAACCTATAGTTAGGAACTTGCCTATGCTTGGGAGATGAAAGCAGTTGTTTAATAGCATATTTAGCATATTGGTAGTTTATTTTATAGATATCACCCAGAATTATGTCTGCTGGGAGCCAAAACCACCGTCCCACCAGGAGAATCCCTSCTGGATCTGGAATTGAAAACGGGATGTCCCAAGTGCAAAACCCAGGCATGGAAAGCAATGACCTTTCCTCTCGTGCTTGGTCAAACACAATGTGCTCGAGGAAGTTTTCAGGAAGGGAAGTTGAGAAGAAAGCCCTCGAAATCTTCAAGGAAGAGGGGAAAAATCAACCTGCTGCTCAAGTGGTCTCGGGAGTGCAGGAGAAGCTGCCCCCAACAGCTCCAAAAGCCGCCTTCGCTTTTAGGCTTAACTAATAGATGGAGCAGAGGAAGGAAATATATCTGCAAAGACGTTGCCGAGGAAGATGATTGTACTTGTATATAAAACCTAGGACAGTGGAGGCAGCTTGTGATGAATATTTAGCTGGGGGGGATTTGGTGCTGGAGGGGTTGCATCCGCCCCGGTCTCCGCATTCCACCGAGAGTCTTTGAGAATTTATTGCTCATTTTAATCACTGCCAGAGAATGAATTGGCAGAGCTATTGCGGGATGGGCACGTCGCATAGATTTTATTTACATATCCTTGTGACAGAATAACAGGGAGTTTTCATATGTATTTTTAATTTATTTCGATTTCGTTTGCTCTTTTCAAGAAGGAAAACTAGTTCTCCCGGTGCTAGACGGCCCTGGCTTGGCGTTTAGGACTCTTGAGCTAGTTCGTGTTGCTAAACAATCTGGTGAAAGCAAATAAACTGTCACGTATGTAGGGCTAAAAGGGAGTAGCAGCCCTTGGGAGCGGAGCCTTTGGAATTAAAACAGCCCCAGGACGGAGGTGTGAGGTCACTTCGTCCTTCCTTTGCCCTTGGGATCCTTTCTCCTTCTGGAAAGCCTGCAAGAAGACCAGCCAGGAACTGAAGGATAGATTTGGGGTGAGTTTCCAAGCTTCACAAAAGTGTTCACAGAATCACAGAATATTCAAGGTTGGAAGGGACCTCTACAGATCATCTAGTCCAACCTTCCTGCTCCAGCAGGGACACCTACAGCATGTGGCAYAGGGTGGCATCCAGGTGGGTTTTGAAGACCTCCAAAGAAGGAGACTCCACAACCTCCCTGGTSTTCTTGCCCTTGGGCATCGCGCCTGGGACTCCGGACCATGTTGGCCACTAAGTTGGCATCGTCATTCCAGCCTCTCCAACGGGTGCCCTCCATTCGGAGCGATGGGAACGGATTGAGTCCCGGGCAGCTCTGATTCAGGTCTCCGCTGCCCTTTCCCATCCAGAGCATCCAGCTGAAGCACCTGTGATACCAGAAGTGTCCTTTGGTTGTTGGAGAAGCAACTCTTCACCCAGCTGCACTCACAACCCTATGGACACAGATGTCCACTCCATGGAGAGCAGATCCAGGCATGGAACCGCCTTGCGCTGGGGCCAATTTACTGCTTTCCTTAACCCCTCAAAGTCAATGTTGGCCCTTCCCGAGAAAGAACCATTCCCAAAGTCCCCAGAGACCCATATTTCTATAACTAGCTTTATGTCCCTGTCACGTTTTGCAGCTGAACATAAACTGACCATCCTGGTCTCCTTTGAAACCTGGATGAGCTTTTTTGCAYCTCATCCCCATGCGCGTTGCCCTGGAAATACCGCGACTAACCGCACCTATCGCCAGCCTAACTCACTTAAAGGCCAGTTTTGCCCCAAAGAAGTTTATGAAAGAGGCGTTTTTGGTGGGTAAGAGCGCAGCGGTCCCCGCTGGTCTCGTTTGCACCGCAGGGCRGGAAGGGGCTGGTGCCTTCTCTGGTGTTGGTTTCCTTACCAACAAATGCAGACCCTGAACCCGATTCGCTGCTCCAGTTGTTGATCCTGGTGGCTCTTGACGAGATAGTTGGGAAGAGGTGGGAGAAGCGACATCCGTAGCTGTCCAGGAGGTCTCTGGAAGCTCAGGATCAAGTGAAGGGGGTTCCTCTGATCTGGTTGTGACCAGGGSTGTTGGAACAGCTGTCTGGACACATTCATGGACTATCTGCATCATGGAGCAGAGTCCATGGAGTGATGAAGATGAGGAAGAGCCTGGAGCATCTCTAGTATGAGGAGAGCCCGAGCGAGCAGGGCCTGTTGAGGCTGGAGAAGAGGAGGCCGAGAGGGGACCTGGTCAGTGTGTGCAAGCAGCCGAGGGGAGGATGGAGGCAGGAAGGGGCCAAGCTCTTGTGGGTGGTGGCCAGGGGCAGGCCAAGGGGCAGTGGGTGCAGGTTGGAGGCCGGGCAGCTCCATGTGGCCGTGGGGAAGAACTTGTTTGGTGGGAGGGTGCCCGAGCCCTGGTTGAGGCTGCCCAGGGAGGCTGCGGAGGCTCCTGCTCTGGAGACCTTCCCASCGCSCCGGGATGGAGCGGGTGCCCCGTGCTCTGGGTGTCCCTGCTGGACTGGATGATCCCTAGGGATCCCTCTTGGGCTCCCACAGGCAGCTGGGAGGAGAGCAGAGCCCTGAGCCGAGCACTGAGCCCGGTTTGGACGGGAACATCATCCCCATCCTCTCCTAAATCATCATCCCTGCTCCGGATGAGCTCCGTGGCCGGAGGCTGCCGCTGCTCTTGTGCTGGAAATCCCAAACGGCAGGGCGAAAACCCAAACCTCAGCCCAAAAAACCCTCCCTTTTCAAACAGCACTTTGAAAAGACAGAGATTCTCCGCTAGGAAGCCATAGCTCCTGGTTGATCAATACAGAGCAGACTCCAAGATTATTGGTATATTTTATTTGGTCAGTTTTAGTACCCTGCCTGGTCTAAAGCCCGTTTTTCTCCGTGATTTTTCCTCTTTTACCACGTCCTGTGTCACCCGTGCGGCCTGAGGCAGCTGCTCCACGTCCAGGTCGCTCCAAGCGGCGAGGAGGCCACGTCCCTATGGAGAAGATGCCCCTTTTTCATGGCAGGTTTCCCTGGAATGAGCCCAGGCAGAAAGTGCCTGGGAAAAAGCACTGCAGCCAGTGCAGCCTTATACTGGGTTTGCTTCCCGCCCGGAGCRCCGGTTTTCCAAGGGAAAACCGGGAGAAGCAGGGAGAGGGGGGGCTTTGCAGCGKAGAAGCCCCCCGTCGTGCACGGCCCCGCGTTGTGACGGTGACAGTTGTGCTCTGCACCCTGCAAGGAGGGACGGGAGAGGAAGGAGGAAGAGCGGATGGGGCAAGATCCATGGAAAGACACGGATACAGGGGAAGAGCTGCGCTCGGAGCGTTGGGGACACATCTGAAGCCAGGACATGGTGGGCTCTGTCCTGCACGTGCCACTCTGCTGGCATCCGTGGGGACATTCCCGCCCCATCGGATGTTCCTGCTCCATGAGACTTTCTTGCTCCATTGGACATTCCTGTTCCATCGGACATCCCTGCTCCATCCGGCATTCTTGCTCCATTGGACATTCCTGCTCTATCAGACATTCCTGCTCCATTCCTACCCCATTGGACGTTCCTGCTCCATCAGACATTCCTGCTCCATTCCCGCCCTATCAGACATCCCTGCTCCATCAGACATTCCCGCACCATCAGACATTCCTGCTCCATCAGACATTCCCGCTCCATCAGACATTCCCGCTCCATCGGACATTCCTGCTCCGTTGGACATTCCTGCTCCATCAGACCTTCCTGCCCCATCAGATGTTCCTGCTCCATCAGACATTCCTGCTCCATTGGAYGTTCCTGCTCCATCAGACATTCCTGCTCCATTCTCGCCCCATCGAACGTTCCTGCTCCATTGGACATTCCCACTCCATCGGAAGCATCCGGAGCGATGGCACCTCCTGTCACACGTGCCACCGATGACATCATCTCTTCCCTTCACCCATCCATGTGCGTTGGAATCTCGGAGCGGATCTTTGGAAGGTGGCGGAACAAATACGGGCGGGAGAGTCCCGCTCTTCCCAAGATAAGCTCCCGGGAAGCTTGTGTCTCATTGGGAAGCCTGGGAGATGTTTCCCCCTCGTTGATGCTCGSAGAGGGCTTTCCAGGAGGCAAAATCGGACGAGTTGCTCCTGGAAAGGGCTCTCGATCCTGATGTCTTCTTGTTCCCGCAGTTCCAGGAGGAGCAGCGCCGGAGGGAGGTGGAAGAGCGGCGGCGCTTCCCGCTGGAGCAGCGCCTCAAGGAGCACATCATCGGGCAGGAGAGCGCCATCGCCACCGTGGGCGCAGGTAGGATGTGCTCCCGGATGCCTGGGAATGCCGCGGGATCCCGGGTGGCTGGGAATGCCACAGGATCCCGGGTGGCTGGGAATGCCACAGGATCCCGGACGACTCTGAATGCCACGGCATCCCAGATGGATGGGAATGCCACAGGATCCCGTATGCATGGGAATGCCACTGGATCCTGGATGGCTGAGAATGCCACAGGTTCCCGGACGGCTGGGAATGCCATGGGATCCCAGATGCCTGGGAATGGCACGCTTCCCAATGCCAGGAGCACCATTGAGGCGGGTGGCTGCTCCGGCACTCCTCTCTTATCTGCAAGAGGGTTTTTTGGGGATGATCCCTAGGGATCCACGCCCACCTTAATGATTCCATGCAGCCAGTCCCGCTGGGAACGGCGGCTCCCTGCGGCTCCGAATTGACCGAGGYGCCTTTGGGCTCGAGAGCAAGCCTGGAGCCTCCATAGAGGTCCTGGTCGTTCCTGATTCCCTAGGAGCCGAGCAGGGCACTCGGAGGGAGGCCTCGCACGCCGTGTGCTTGGGGAATTCATCCGTATTCCTGGGAATCTGTCCGTATCCCTGGGAATCTGTCCTTATTCCTGGGAATTTGTCCATATCCCTGAGAATCTGTCCTTATTCCTGGGAATTGGTCCATATCCCTGAGAATCTGTCCATATTCCTGGGAATTTGTCCGTATTTCTGGGAATCTGTCCATATCCCTAGGAATTTGTCCGTATTCCTCGGAATCTGTCCGTATTCCTGGGAATCTGTCCGTATTCCTGGGAATTTGTCTGTATTCCTGGGAATTTGTCCATATTCCTGGGAATTTATCTGTATCCCTGGGAATTTGTCCGTATTCCTGGGAATTTTTCCATGTCCCTAGGAATCTGTCCGTATTCCTGGGAATCTCTCCATATTCCTGGGAATTCATCTGTATTCCTGGAAATCTGTCCATTTTCCTGGGAATCTGTCCTTATGCCTGGGAATTTGTCCATATCCCTGGGAATCTGTCCGTATTCCTGGGAATTTGTCCATATCCCTGGGAATTTTTCCATATCCTTGGGAATTTGTCCGTATTCCTGGGAATTTTTCCATATCCCTGGGAATTTGTCCATATTCCTGGGATCCCACAGAAGCTCCACGAGCTCCTTGCAACGGTGGTGGATCCCACGGGAGACTCCACAACTGGTGAAACCCCAGCATGGTTGAGGTTGGCAGGAATCCCTCGGGATCATCCAACCCAACGCCCTGCTCCAACAGGGACACGCAGAACCCGGGGCACAGGGTGCCACCCAAACCCGAGCCCTTGGCGCGCGGAGGAGAGCAATTCCAGGGCGGATCTGGACCCGGCGCCGCTCACGGGTCACCCCCATGAATGGAGGTGACAAACGGCCCTTAATTACACCCCCAAATTGGCGGAAACCAATTTCGGCCGCGGCTCGGCCCGAGAGCGGCCGGGCTATTGATTTGTGCGAAGCAATCCAGTGAATTTATCCGTTCAATCGGCGGCCCAAGGGCCTCCCGGAGCCGCGGCGCTCCCGCTCCGCGTTACTGATGTCCCAAATAAAGGCAGGGCTCTGTCTCCGGAGAAGACGAAGGCACCGGCGTCATCATCGGCTGTTCGGCACGGATGTCGGATCAATGTTCCTTAATGGACATCTGGGGCAGTTGTGTGACCCAGAGCAGTGCCCAGAGCTTCCAGGAGCTGGAAAAGCGGTCCGGAAACGCGGAGCATCCGATGGATCCCAGGATGAGCAGGGAACATCCGGCCTGTGAGGAGACACTGGGAGAGCTGGGGCTGCTCGGCCTGAGGAAGAGGAGGCTGAGGGGGCACCTGGGCAGTGTCCATGGACACCTCAAGGGAGGAGCGAGGAGGACGGGGCGGCCTCTTTGCACTGGTGGCCACTGATGGAACTGGAGGAACCGGCCACAAACGGGAGCCCCAAAAGTTCCCCGGGAACTTCAGGAGAAATCCCTGGTGGTGGCAGTGGCCGAGCCCTGGAACAACCTGCCCAGGGAGGCTGCGGAGGCTCCTGCTCCGGAGATCCTTAAAACCCGCTTGGATGGAGCTGGTGCCACCTGCTCCGGGTGTCTCTGCGTGTGCAGGGGGTTGGACGGGATGGTCTCCAAAGAGAGACCATCCAAAGGGGCTCCAAAGTCCTCCAAAGTCGAGGACGATCCCAGAGGTCCCTTCCAACCTCAACCATCCKGGACGCAYCTGGTGCCACCTGCTCCGGGTGTCCCTGCGTGTGCAGGGGGTTGCCCTGGGTGCTCTCCAAAGGTCCCTTSCAACCTTAAGCATTCCATGATTCCCCATGTGGAATTGSAGCCCGGGCACCCTCCCGTTGTCCTCAGCACATGGATATTTCCCGCTCCGTAGGGCAGATTTGGGGCTTGCGYGAGGTTTCCTGCTCCCCTTGCTGCTCCTCACCACATTGATGGGTCTGTCTTGAGGTCCTCCCATCCCATCTCTTGCCACCCGCATACCCAAAACGTTCAGCTCCTTATGGAAGTGTTTATCATGTCTRTCAAGTGTTTATCTCGATCCTGTCCCTGTTTTTAGGGAAGTTTCCTAGCCCTGCCCCTGCAGGAAGGCATCGCTGCTCGGATACCTGCTCTAAGGACTCCTTATTTTCCTCAACTCTATCAAACAGACCTTTTTTTCATGGACTTTTCTTTCTTATTCAGGTTGAATTCCCAGATTTGCTCTTTACAGGGATGAGCCTGGTGCTTCCTGCAGCTCCTGAGCTGCTCTCACACTGCAGAACTCCTTATTTTCCCTCTTAATTTTCATTCTCCTGGGCATTTGCCTCTCCATTCCCTTAAAATTAGCTCAGGAGCCAATTCCTTGGCATTCTGCTCCATTTCGTGCCCAGCCCAAACCCTGGTCTCGGTGCCATCAACCCTGTGGAGCGTCACCCGGAGCACGATCGGGGCAACAAGGAGGTGCCACCTCCTGTCATGGACAGGACCACACGTGAGGATGGGAGGGATAAGAGTTATTTAATTCAAGAATTATTTAATTCAGGAATTATTTAATTCAGGAATTMTTTTGTTCAAGAATTATTTAACTCAAGAATTATGGGATTCAAGAATTATATGATTCAAGAATTATGTAATTCAAGAATTAYGTAATTCAAGAATTATTTAATTCAAGAATTACTTAATTCAAGAATTACTTAATTCCAGAATTAATTATGGGATTCCAGAATTATGGGATTCCAGAATCATTGAACAGGGTCAGAAGGACCAGGAGCTCTGCAGGAGCAACCACCTCTAGAGACAAGGATGTGGTTTTCCCTCTGGTGCTTTGGGACATAACGGGGTGTTTGGCTCCCCAAATCCTCCCTGCTTCCAATGGGAAATTTCCCATTGGCTTCTTAGCCAGGATGCTCTTCCATATTGCTCCCTAGTATGGAAAAAACAGACCTATGGAGAGATCCAGCCCCAACGTCCACCTCTTCGGAAGAGCCTCCCCATCAGCTCCACATTCCCACTCCAACATCCCTCTTTTTTCCACGCGGGAGCCCGCGTGGAAACGTCTCGCCGGCGGCCCCGCTGCCTCCCGCTTCCCAAGCCGGCATCGGAGCCCCGTCGCCCCGGCAACGCCGAGCGCGCATCCTGGAAAACCTGCTCCGCGATGGGCTCCGGGCAGCTCTCCAGATCCATGCTAACCTCGTTAGGCGTCTCGGGGGCCTTGGCTGCCTAATCCAGTTAGCTGCCACTAATGGCAGCGAGGCCTCGGAGTGGGCAGAGAGCAGTAAAACCCAGTGTGTGCTTAGTGATAATTAGCCTGGCTTTCGTGGCATTGATTTATCTGCTTTGCTTTTCTCTTTTTTTTTTTTTTCTTTCTTTTTGCCTTTTTTCGCTCTTTTTTCGCTCCTGCCGTTGCTTCGGGGCCGTGGCTCCCCGCAGCTATTCGGAGGAAGGAGAACGGCTGGTACGACGAGGAGCACCCGCTGGTCTTCCTGTTCTTGGGATCCTCTGGAATAGGTAACGCTGGGGCGGTGGGGGGTGTCCTCAGGACACGGAGCCCACGCGTTAGCCATGGGGACGGCCTCGGAGACGTGGGAAGGGAGAGTTTGCAGCGGAAAAGTGCCGTTTTGGAGCATTTCCTGCGGGAATATCTGCCCGGATAGGGTCTCCGCTCGCCCTGCTCCCGTGGCCCGAGCCGTCTCCGTGATGGTTTTATTGCCACTGATCACAGTTCTCCTCAAACACCAGCAAACACAACATCGAYCCACTCATGAAACTGGACAAAAGGGCTTTGATTAGAGGGGGAAAAAAAAAGGAAAAAAGAGAGATTTACAGCAACAGGAGGGGGACATTGGGAGCAAACTGGGTGCCCTTCCTGCCCGCAGCGGAGGCACTGGGAGATGTGGGAGCTGGTGCTGGAAGGGTTAAGACGGGGCTTATGCAGCCTTTCCTGGCTCCACAGGCTCCTGCCTTGGAGCAGGAGCAGGCCAGGTATTAACTCCAAATGAGTTGCTGTAAAAGCTGGAGAGAAAGTAAGAAGCGTTTGGGCGACTTCATTGCAGCGCCCCTGGCACATCTGACGCCTCGACAATATAAATTGTCAGCTCCTCAGCTCTCCTATGGTCCCCTGGCCGTTTTTCTTCGCCTGCCGTAAAAATGAATATTGGATTAAGAGAGCAAAGCAGCCGAGCATGTTAATGCATCAAGTGGGTCCTCGTGTGGGGCTCGGGGCAAGCTGGCAGGTATTGCACACACTAAAATACCCAACAGCAGATTCCCACGGCTGTTTAATGCTCCTTAAAGATCCCTTCCTATATCTGCACATATACATGAGTGCATACACGTATATATTCATGTCTTCGCACATCGGGTTGAGATACAGCAGTTCCTGAAGGTAACAATTGGTAGCAAAGCAAAAAAAAAACCCCCAAAACAGGAGAAGCTGCAGAATTTTGCAGTTTTCTCGTGCACAGGGAGAACTCCCGTTTTCCTGCAGCCTTTTTGTGGTTTTATCTCAAAGCAGCAGCTGGGCCCACCCCAAGTCCAGGGCTCCAGGCACAAATGAGTCGGTAAAATATCCTGGCCTTCGTTAGGCAGCAGCTGTAATTAAATGAACCTGGAGATCGGATCGACCAGATTCATCCTAACGGAAAAGCAGCTGCTCTGGGCCGGGGCAGATGTTTGATGYTCCAGGAGCACAATATTATAAAGATCAGCAACTTGAGGGATTTATGCATTTTTTGCACCACCAGAGCCCATTTCCACCTTAAGCTGCAGCTCCGCCGGCTAGGCAGAACCACCTGCCTATTTTTAGCTAGTTTGGTTTTTAAGATACAATTTTCTTCTCATTTAGGAGACTGAGGGCAGGGCCGTGTCTGTCCTAACGGGTGGGAGTCCTTGTTTTCCAGGGGAGAATTAAATGGAAAAGGCAGCTGCCGGTGATGAGAGCTTGGGAAGGAGCAGGAGACCAAGTTTTAACTCACGGAGCGTCTTCTGGTGTGACCCCAGTGCCATTTTGTCCCCATTTCTCATGATTTGTGGAGCCAAAGTCTGTACTAGACCCCCGGTTCTGTGTCCATGGGTGGCACCAAGGTGGCCCTGGTGGGGACAACCGTGTCCCGCTCGGACACGCTGCCCCTCGGCCGGGTTTTTACCCGCATGGAGAGCTGGGTTCCTGCTCCGCTGTCCATGGGGATCTGCTCTCCGAATGCGTTTTGAATTATTGATCGTTCATAAGCCTGGGGGTTTGTGCCTGTTGCCCYGTATAAATCAAACCAAGACCCTCCTGTCGCCTTAGAATTACCCTTGTGGAAATCAGAGCTGATCCACCTGCAGCTTTTTGTGAAGGGAAAATACGGCAGGAAGGATCTGTCTGTCTGTCCTGCAAGGATCAGCTGTTGTCGCTGCCTGACGTGCCTCTTCTCCCTGTGTTTGTGCAGGTAAAACAGAGCTGGCCAAGCAGACCGCCAAGTACCTGCACAAGGACGTCAAAAAGGTAAGGCCTCCCTCCGTTAGGCTTGAGCCTAAACGCCCTGGGCAGCTCTATGGGATTCCTGGGGTGATGTTGAAGCACCTTCCTGCTTTTGGGAAGAGCCCCGTTTTCCATTCCGGAGACCTGCGGCCGCTCTGCACGTCGCAGGGGAGAGGAAGAAACACAGAGGTGCCCCATGGATTAATTAATCCTTCTTAGATGAGTCCCCACTATCTCCTGCATCTTCCAGCGCAGAGGAGACACAAGATAAAGTGACATAAGTAGGAAGAAGATCAAAACGAAGCTGTGAAAAGGGCTGTTCTGGTTTCTTTTCATCAGCCTCCCGTAATTGCCATCCAGAGGCAATAAATCCCAGTTCCTGGATCTCGGGCACCTTCAACCAAAGCCCCGGCACCTGGGCCTGGTCAATGCCAGGCCAAACATCAAATAGAAAGATCAGTTAAACCCTGGTTGTTGCGTTAATTCAATAGCGCGCACGAACCGGCGTCTTGCTGGTAATGAATCAGCCTGACAGTCATTGCTGTAACGAGCGGTGTGGAGAGGGGTCATAAACTWCATGGGGAGGCAGCTCTCGGCGGGAGCTACCTCATGAGGAGATCCATAAGGGTCTCGTTTTCGTGCTCATGGAGACGTGTAGGACAAGGGCTGGTGTCCCCAAGACGTCCTGATGGCCCTTGGGCGCCTTGATCATAGGGCTCCGTTGGATGGGTCCCCATCCTTTCCATGAGGGAACTTTCCATCCCATGTGGAAGATGCTGCTGCTTTCCCACGGAGACTTCCCATACGGAGGATTTCTGTGGTGTGTTGAAGTGGGGAAACGTTTGGTTTGGTCTCAGTTCCACATGATAGAGACTGAATTGATCAACAGAAGTCTAGAGCAGCCAAAYGCATGGACAGTTTTGAGGGATTTGAGCATCTCAGATGCTCTAAAGAGGCTTTAGAGAGGATTTAGTGGGGTTTTTTAGGGTTTTTAGAGAGAAAATGAGCTGTTTTGAACTGAAACCCTCCCTAAGCTGCCTGTTCTCATGGTGCCTCCAGCAAACACTGATGCATCTTGCAAGAGCTCAACGCAGGGCAGCGCCGTCGCTGCCTCCCTCTGTACTGTGGAGCTGACGGCAGCACCTCCTGCCCTGGGGCACCTTCTGAAATGATGAAGGAAGTTTGCCTGTTCAATCCTTTAATAATATATCTTGTCCTGTATGTGATCAACCATGAACCTGGGTTGTGTTGGCTTCGTACTCCTCCCCAAAGCCACCCATCTGTCTCTGGAGAAGACTCCTAAATGCACTGAAACTTGGAGAAAAGAACCTAACGTGTGTATTTCTCTCGCAGGGTTTCATTAGACTGGACATGTCCGAGTTCCAGGAAAGGCACGAGGTGAGTAAACGGGCTGTCGCACCCCCAGCGATTGCGGTTTCGAGTTTAATTGGTAATTTAAACAAATGGTCTCAATTCCTTCTCTCCCCAACCTTCCATCACTGTCTTTGGAGGGGCYGAAGGTCGCTCTCGAGCACAGTGAACAGCCCCCGTGGAGATGCTGTCTTAGAATCATGGAATCACGGAGTCCTGAACGTTGGAAGGGA
Organism: Nothoprocta perdicaria; assembly: GCF_003342845.1. Taxonomy (NCBI): domain Eukaryota; kingdom Metazoa; phylum Chordata; class Aves; order Tinamiformes; family Tinamidae; genus Nothoprocta; species Nothoprocta perdicaria. The sequence goes on from NW_020455519.1 coordinate 820,423, forward strand.
CCTTTGGAGACCATCTAGTCCAACCCCCTGCATTCAAATAGTCACCTAGAGCAGGTGGCATCAGCTGCATCCAAGAAGGTTGGGAAGATCTCCATAGCAGGAGACTCCCCAGCCTCCATGGGCAAGCTGTTCCAGGTCTCTGGCACTGTCATTGCCAAGGAATTTTCCTGAAAATTAACCTTTTGGTGCTTCAGTTTGTGACTGTTCCCTCTAGTTCTGTCACGGGGACCTAGTCCTGGCTGTGGGTCTTCCCCAATGTGTCCCATGTTCTCCAGGACATGGGCAGTTTTGGGCATCAAAAGCAGGGTGCAGGAAGGACTGCAGCAAGAGCAGCACGTTGAAATGCAGCACAGCAGGAAGAGCGACCAAGGAGACGCTCCTGCAGCCCCTCCTAACCTCCTAGGCCTGGCTTGGCTGGACCTGCGTCCCCTCAGCCTCACATGGACCAAACGCAGATGCTGCAAATCCYCTCCTGGTCTGTGCTGAGGTTTCAAAGCCAGAGCCTTGGCCAGCTCCATCCTCAGGCTTTGCTGTGACAGTGTGTCCAGCCTGGCCACCACAGACCACATTTAGTTGCAGAGGGATGAGGCACCAAGAGTGTTATTTTCTCCAAAATATTAAAGGGTTGCGGGAAGAGAAAATATAGAAATGCTTGGGGCCAGGGTGGGAAATGGCTCCTCGGTGGGTAGGAAAGGATCCCACGCCGGAGCAGGAGGAGAAATGAATAAAAATAATGCCAGGGTGACGATGCAGTGGAAAGAACAAGGAGTCCGAGTCACCTGCAAAACTGGCCAGCTCGACAGTGCCCAAGGCTGCATCAAAACTCACCTGTGCTTTTTACTGAAATATTTCCGTTTTCAGAAATATTCTCCAAWTTTATTCTTTGCAAATGTATTTAAATATTCATAGCACCCAGAAAGAGTGAGGTTGATTGCGGAGCCCAAGTCCAATTCCCCACCAAAGCCTCTGCCGTTCCCATTCCCATTCCCGTAAAGTCTTCTCTTGAAAAGACCCCCACGTTGAAGGCTGGGATAGGGCCACGGACACCATTCCAGCAGGTGGGAATTGCGCCCGTTCTCCCGCCAACAGCTGCTCCTTCACATGCCAGGGGCTAATGTTAATTGTTCACTATTTCCTTATGTGCGTTTTGCCCAATTCCTGCTGATTAGGCGGATATTGGGATACCTGGGGTGTGCCGGATGTCCGAGCTGGATTTGCCGATGGAAAGGGATCGCTGSCTGCTCCGGTGTCCCACGTGTCCCCTTGCTTCCCGCCCAGGTGGCCAAGTTCATCGGCTCGCCGCCRGGCTACGTGGGCCACGAGGAGGGCGGGCAGCTCACCAAGAAGCTGCGGCAGTGCCCCAACGCCGTGGTGCTCTTCGACGAGGTGGACAAGGCGCACCCGGACGTGCTCACCATCATGCTGCAGCTCTTCGACGAGGTAGGCTTAGGCTTAGGCTTAGGTTTAGCCTTAGGCAGGAGTGAGCGGAGGGCCTGGTGACGTTCAAAATCACAGAATGACAGGATGATTGAGGTTGGAAGGGACCTCTGGAGATCATCTAGTCCAACCAGGGACATCCAGAGTATGTGACACAGGGKGGCATCCAGGTGGGTTTTGGAGACCTCCAGAGCAGGAGCCTCCGCAGCCTCCCTGGGCAGCCTCAACCAGGGCTCGGGCACCCTCCCACCAAACAAGTTCTTCCCCACGGCCACATGGAGCTGCCCGGCCTCCAACCTGCACCCACTGCCCCTTGGCCTGCCCCTGGCCACCACCCACAAGAGCTTGGCCCCTTCCTGCCTCCATCCTCCCCTCGGCTGCTTGGGCACATTGGAGGTCTGGAGGTCGCTAGAACCAAGCTGGATGCCACCCTGTGCTCTGGGTGTCCCTGCTGGAGCAGGGAATGGACTAGATGATCTCTAGAGATCCCTTCCAACCTCAACCATTCTGGAATTCTGGGATTCTGTATGAGTCACTTTGGGAAGTCAGGATTTCCCATGCCTGGAGCACCAGCATCCAGGCACCAGCAAGGAGATTCCAGGCAAGTTCTGCCTCTTGGGAAGGTCCCACCATGTCCACAGAGCGAAACCAACTCCCGAGCATCAGGCCGTGAGCTTTTGGGGGCTTTTGTTTCCCTTTGAAGGATTAATAACACAATTTTTCCTTGCATAGATCATCGCAGCAGCCGCTAAATGTGAAATCAATTCCCGCGCCGCGCTCTTGACAGGGCAATAACCCAAATGTTAATCTCAAGCACCCAACGAGGATTTGTGTCATTGTGCGGGGGATCTGCTGCCGGAGACGTATCGAGGAAAGGAACCGCCTGGGGAGCCGCTTGGKTTTTTTTTTTYCCCCTTTATTTGGCTCTGCCTTTTATTTTATTGATCACGAGGGCTGGTCCCCGCGGAAGGTCCCGGCGCTGCCGCAGCCGCTGCCCTGCCTGCTCCGGAGGAGCCGCCGTCGGCCTCTCCTTGGGCAAATGGGGCAGTTCTGTGGGTGCAAAGCGGGGCATGGGGCTGCCCCGGCCCCCTTAGTGCCGGGATGGCTCCGTGGGAGCTAGGAAAAGGGGCTCGGACCCCCCCGGCCCGTTCCCAACCTCCGCAGGGAAGAGCTGGGCTGCCCTTGCCGGCCGCTTCCCGGCGTGTTCCTCCCGGCGCTGCTCTTCCCAAGGGATTCCTTCCTTTTGGCTTGCTTCCCGCGGGCCAGCGTCACCGTGGGCCTGGCTGCTCCCTGCCACCCCCGAGATGTCCCCAGCTGCGGCGGTGGCCCCCGCAGCGCTGCGGTGACTCGGGCAGAGCTGGCACCGCTGCCGCCACCCGCTCGGCTTTTCCGTGTCACCTCCCCAAAGAGTCCCCACCGGGGGCTGTGCCGTGTCCCCGCTGCTCCGCGTCCCACCAGGACACAGCCCGGAGTGTCCCCGGCTCAGAGGGACAAGAGCCCCAGCAGAGGGGAGCGTTGGTGGCATCAGGTGACAGCGGGTGACAGCAGCGTCACCTGCCCTCAGGGCAGTCACTAGAGCTYGGGTATCAGCCCCGAAACCACAGCAGGGAGATGGGCAGAGGGTCGAGCGACAAGGTAGGTGACCAAAGCCACATGTGTCCCGGGCAGAAGCAGGACGGGGACCTGTCACCGCGTGCTTTGTCACCCTGGCTGTGCCAGCCGCTCACGCGGCCTCTCCCGGCTGCTCTTATTCCAGGGCCGCCTCACGGACGGCAAAGGGAAAACCATCGACTGCAAGGATGCCATCTTCATCATGACGTCCAACGTGGCGAGCGAGGAGATCGCGCAGCACGCCCTGCAGCTCCGCCAGGAGGCYCTGGAGATGAGCAAGAAGCGGCTCGCCGAAAACCTGGGTACTGCTTTCCCGTGGGATGCATCCCTGTGGATCCTTGCTCCTGAGCAGGGTGTTATTGAGGGGTCCCGGAGCTCTGCTTGGCCATGGGAAGGAATTTCCATCCCACAGCGGCTTTCCCGGCTCCAGCATGTATCTCCTCATCCCATTCTGCCCTTCCCGATGTGCCGGGGCCAGAGATCCCACGGGGGATCCCCTGGGAAAGGGGGTTTGTTCCCCCCTTGCCATTCCCCACAGGGTGGGAGCCGAGACCCCCCTGCACCCCTGGAAATGCCCTGTGGGGCGCAGGGGGGCCCAACCTCCTCCCTCCCACCGGATCTTCCTTTTATTTGGAGACGCAGGAGCGAAAAACTCCCTTAATTCCCGATCTTTAAACTGCAATTTTCCGGATTCTGAGGCGGCTAAAGGACACGGCCTGCCCGCCACTGAACTTTCAAGCCTAACATTTGGAAATGCCAAGCGCTTTCCTCCCAAATGAGCAGAGCATTGAATTTTAATTTCTGCAGCGGCCGCCGCAGACGGCGGCAGCCGGAGCCTGGCAGGGAACGCGCCTGGAAAAGGCGTTTGGGATGAGGAGCCGGGGCTCAATTGAGTTTCGTGGAGCTCCCCGTCATTTCCTGAGCTCCTGGCCACGAGGGTGCTGCAAGTGCCTGGATGGGCAGATAAATGGAAAGATAAGAGGAGGGAGCAGCTTAATGAGCCCCGGTGGCCGAGGAGGCCAATGGGCTCCTGGCTGCATCCGGAGGCCGTGGGCAGCAGGGCACGGAGGGGATCCTGCCCCTCTGCTCAGCTCTGGGGAGGCCAAAGCTGGAGCCTTGGGGGCAGCTCTGGGCTCCCCAGGACAAGGGGCACGTGGAGCTGCTGGAGAGGGGCCAGCGCAGAGCGACAGGGCTGAGGAAGGGCCTGGAGCAGCTCTCGTGTGAGGAGAGCCCGAGCGAGCGGGGCCTGTTGAGGCTGGAGAAGAGGAGGCCGAGAGGGGACCTGGTCAGTGTGTGCAAGCAGCCGAGGGGAGGATGGAGGCAGGAAGGGGCCAAGCTCTTGTGGGTGGTGGCCAGGGGCAGGCCAAGGGGCAGTGGGTGCAGGTTGGAGGCCGGGCAGCTCCATGTGGCCGTGGGGAAGAACTTGTTTGGTGGGAGGGTGCCCGAGCCCTGCTTGAGGCTGCCCAGGGAGGCTGCGGAGGCTCCTGCTCTGGAGACCTTCCCACCGCGCCGGGATGGAGCGGGTGCCCGGTGCTCCGGGTGTCCCTGATGGAGCAGGGAGCTGCACTGGGTGATCCCTAGGGATCCCTTCCACCCTCAGCCATCCTGTGTCTCCAACATGATAGCGTTGATGTGGTGCTGAATGGACCCCCACTTGCCATCCGTGTGGGCCCAGCAACCCTTAAAATCTCTCGGATTGGGATATGTTTGGTGGGAAGCTCCCAGAATCCGCTGCCCACGGCTCCGGCTGGAGGCTCCTTCCCGTGGGGACACGGGACGGGCTCCTCCCGCCCTGCCGGTGACCGCGCTGCCCTTGTGCCTTGCAGAGGACGTGCACATGAGCGACAAGATCACCATCTCCAAGCAGTTCAAGGAGAAGGTGATCCGCCCCATCTTGAAGGTAAGCATGCTTTATTACGACTTCATCGTTTCAGGGGCCTAAATTTTACCCCCTGGGTCGTTCTGGGCCCTAGCTGCCACACTCAAGGCCTCGTCACACACACAAGCTGTGTTTGGGGACAGGATAATGTCCCTGCTCTGTCCCCTCGTGCTGACCCTCACTGCTCTCCTTGCAGGCTCACTTCCGACGGGACGAGTTCCTGGGCAGGATCAACGAGATCGTCTATTTCCTGCCCTTTTGCCACTCGGAGCTCATCCAGCTCGTCAACAAGGAGCTGAATTTTTGGGCCAAGAAGGTAAAAAATGGGCCGTTTCTCACTATAACCTCTTGCATCACCGGGGCATCATCTTGGAATCATCTTGCATCATCTTGGGCATTGAGTGGGGTGAAACCCAGGGAGCATCTGGGTCCTTAAAGTGCCCGATTTGTCCTTGCACGTGGGCTCTCCAGGTGCTGAGTGGGGCCTGGGGACCCAGTTTGCTCCTGACTGGGGGCTCCCAGYGGCTCCCCGGCCCCATTGCAGGGCGCAGGGCAGTGAAGGTCCCTGCRCTCCGTGTCCCCATGTCATAGATCTTGGTGTCACTCGTGTCACTTGGTCCCTGGGGACCGTGGCTGCGCTCACCGGGCTGGGGCAGCTGCGTGGGGAGCGGAATGAGGATGTCCCTGAGACACAGCCAGTGTCCTCGTCCCATTCCCACAGCCAAGCAGGGCACTTTGTCCCCCAAGCGGGTTCACATGCCATCCTGGACACCCCAGGGCCACCCTGAGCTCCCCACGGGGTCCCCACGACCTCAATCCCACAGCCAAGCAGGGCACTTTGTCCCCCAAGTGGGTTCAGGTGCCATCCTAGACACCCCAGGGCCACCCTGAGCTCCCCATGGGGTCCCCACGACCCCATTCCCACAGCCAAGCAGGGCACTTTGTCCCCCAAGTGGGTTCAGGTGCCATCCTAGACACCCCAGGGCCACGCTGAGCTCCCCATGGGGTCCCCACGACCCCATTCCCACAGCCAAGCAGGGCACTTTTTGTCCCCTAAGGGGGTACAAGTGCCACCCTAGACACCCCAGGACCACCCTGAGCTCCCCATGGGGTCCCCACCACCCCATTCCCCCATCCAAGCAGGGCACTTTGTCACCTAAACGGGTACAGGTGCCACCCTAGACAACCCAGGGCCACCCTGAGCCCCCCACATCCCTGCCCGGGGTGTCCAGGGTCACTAAATGTGTTGTTTAAAGGTACCGCTGACACCCCCATGTCCCCCCCAGGCCCAGGCACGACACAACATCACCCTGCTGTGGGACAGGGAGGTCATGGACGTGCTGGCCGACGGCTACAACCTGCACTACGGCGCCCGCTCCATCAAACACGAGGTGAGGCACAAGCGGGGGGCAGRCGGGGGTGTCGGGGTGACGCAGGAGCAGAGGGGACCCCGTGGGCACCATCCGTGTGCCCAGAGGCAGGACGGGGACTCCKRKTATCCGTCTGTGGCACCCCTGTGGCAACCCCTGCTTGGCACTTGTGCCCRCAAGATGCCACTGAAAAGCCACCAAGAGAACATGGCACGTCCCCTGCATGGATGAAAGGCCACCAAGAGAACATGGCACGTCCCCTGCATGGATGAAAGGCCACCAAGAGAATGTGGGATGTCCCCTGCATGGGTGAAAAGCCACTAGGAGAACGTGGCATGTCCCCTGCATGGGGGGAAAGCCACCAGGAGAAAGTGGGATGTCCCCTGCATGGGTGAAAAGCCACTAGGAGAACGTGGCATGTCCCCTGCATGGGGGGAAAGCCACCAGGAGAAAGTGGGATGTCCCCTGCATGGGTGAAAAGCCACTAGGAGAACGTGGCATGTCCCCTGCATGGGGGGAAAGCCACCAGGAGAAAGTGGGATGTCCCCTGCATGGGTGAAAAGCCACTAGGAGAACGTGGCATGTCCCCTGCATGGGGGGAAAGCCACCAAGAGGACATGGCATGTCCCCTGCATGGGTGAAAAGCCACCAGGAAAATGTGGGATGTCCCCTACATGGATGAAAAGCCACCAGAAGAACGTGGCGTGTCCCCTGCACAGGCAAAAAGCCACCAAAGAAACGTGGCACATCCCCTGCATGGGTGAAAAGCCACCAAGAGAAGGTGGCACGTCCCCTGCATGGGTGAAAAGCCACCAGGAGAACGTGGCGTGTCCCCTGCACAGGCAAAAAGCCACCAGGAAAACGTGGGATGTCCCCTGCATGGGTGAAAAGCCACCAAGGGAAGGTGGCACGTCCCCTGCATGGGTGAAAAGCCACCAAGAGAAGGTGGCATGTCCCCTACACGGGCACCTTGCTGAGAAGCAGCCAAGTCTGTCGGTGACCCTCGTGCCACGTCGCGGTGTCCACCGCGCTGGTGGCGTCACCGCGGGGACCCCGGGCTGTCCCTCGCGGAGGGGGGGTCTCCAGGCCTCGGGGGGGTCCCCGGGCGCCCTTCCCACGGGAACAACCCCCGGTGCCGCAGGTGGAGCGGCGCGTGGTGAACCAGCTGGCGGCCGCCTACGAGCAGGACCTGCTGCCGCGGGGCTGCACGCTGCGCATCGCCGTGGAGGCGGCGGACAAGCGGCTGCTGAAGGCGCCCGCCGCGGCGCCCGCGCCCGCCGCGGCGCCCACGCTGCGCCTCGAGATCGTGGAGCAGGGCAGCAAGGGGCGCAAGCTGGACATCCAGGCGCCCCTCAACCCTGAGAACGTCGCCTGCTTCCTGTAGGCGCCCCGCAATAAAAGGCCCTGCGAGCGGGAGCCGGCGCGGAGCTGCCCTGGGGACGCGGAGGTGACGTTGGGGAGGGGGACGTGGAGCTGGTGTGGGGATGTGGAGCTGCTGTGGGGACACTGGGAGCTGCCACGGGGACACAGGGCTGTCGTGGGGACACGGAGGTGACGTGGGGACACAGAGCTGCCGTGGGGACATGGAGCTGCCGTGGGGACACAGAGCTGCCGTGGGGACATGGAGCTGCTCTGGGGACACGGAGGTGACATGGGGGGATGTGGAGCTGGTGTGGGAATACGGAGCTGCCGTGGGGACATGGAGCTGCCGTGGGGACACGGAACCACCATGGGGATGCAGGGAGCTGTGGCAAGGACACGGAGCTGCCCTGGGGACATGGAGCTGCCCTGGGGACACGGAGCTGCTGTGGGGACACGGAGGTGACGTGGGGACACGGAGGTGACGTGGGGACACAGAGCTGGTGTGTGGGGACAGGGAGCTGCTGTGGGAACACTGGGAGCTGCCACAGGGACACAGAGCTGCCGTGGGGACATGGAGCTGTCATGGGGACACAGAGCTGCCATGCGGGGACATGGAGCTGCTGTGGGGACAGGGAGCTGCCGTGGGGACATGGAGCTGTCGTGGGGACACGGGGAGCTGCCATGGGGATGCAGGGAGCTGCCACAGGGACACACGGAGCTGCTGTGCAAGGACACGGAGCTGCCATGGGGACGTGGAGCAGCTGTGGGGGTGCAGGGAGCTTCCACAGGGGTGCAGGGAGCTGCCGTGGGGATGCAGGGAGCTGCCGCGGGGACACAGAGCTTGCCATGGGGACAGAGAGGTGCTGCGGGGACACGCAGGGCCGGGCGGCGCTTTGGCCACAGAGTGTGCAGCACGCGGGTGGCTGCAGCCGTGCTGCAGGAGTGCATTGCAACCACGCTGCAGGAGCGCATTGCAGCCACGCTGCAGAAGCACATTGCAACCACGCTGCAGGAATGCCTGGCAGGCGCACTGCAGGAGCGCATTGCAGCCGTGCTGCAGGAGTGTGTTGCAACCACGCTGCAGGAACGCTGCAGGAGTGCATTGCAGCCATGCTGCAATGGCAGCCACGCTGCAGGAGTGCATTGCAGCCACGCTGCAGGAACGCATTGCAGCTGTGCTGCCAGAGTGCCTTGCAGCCGTGCTGCAGGAATGCATTGCAGCCGTGCTGCAGGAGTGCATGGCAGCTGTGCTGCAGGAGTGCATGGCAGCTGTGCTGCAGGAGGGCTGCAGGAGCTCGTTGCAGCCACGCTGCAGGAATGCATGGCAGCGTTGCTGCAGGAGCGCATGGTAGCTGCACTGCAGGAATGCATGGCAGCTGCGCTGCAGCCGCAGAACTGATCCGCAGGGCTGGGTCCACGGTGCCCGCAGGAAAGGGGCAGCACGGCGCGGGGGGCGCGGGAGCGACGTCGGACACGGCACCCCCCAGCCTCTGTATCCCCCACCGTGTATTTATTGCAATAAAAGCCGCGGCTCCCGCAGCGTCGCCTGTCGCCAGGTTGGTGCACGTGCGCGGGGCGGCCGCGGTGCCCGAGCTCGCAGCAGAGCTTCCCCGTGGCTGCAGCGTGCGGGTGGCTCCGGGTGTCCCCGTGTGGTTCTGGGTGTCCCCAAGTGGCTCCGGGTGTCCCCAAGTGGCTCCCGGTGTCCCCATGTGGTTCTGGGTGTCCCCGCAGCCACACGGTGCCCTGCAAGGGGCTGTGCCAGGCCGGGCAGTGCAGCGCTGCATCGTGCTGGACTGCACCATCGTGTGCTGCACTGCGCTGTGCTGCATTGCACCGTGCCAGGTTGCACCGTGCCATGCCACATTGCAGTGTGCCGCATTGCACCATGTCACGTTGCACCGTGCCAGGTTGTGCCGTGCCGTGCCACATTGCAGTGTGCTGCATTGCACCATGTCACGTTGCACCATGCCAGGTTGTGCCGTGCCGTGCCACATTGCAGTGTGCTGCATTGCACCATGTCACATTGCACCGTGCCACGTTGCACTGTGCCATGCCACATTGCAGTGTGCCGCATTGCACCATGTCACGTTGCACCATGCCAGGTTGTGCCGTGCTGTGCCACATTGCGTTGTGCCACATTGCACCATGCCATGCCACAATGCACCATACCACAATGCACCGTGCCACAATGCACCGTGCCACATCGCATGGTGCCACATTGAACTGTGCTGTATTGCACTGTGCCACATTGCACCGTGCCACGTTGCACCATACCATGCCACATTGCACCGTTCCATGTTGCAGTGTGCCATATTGCACTGTGTCGTATTGCACCGTTCTACATTGCACCGTGCCATGCCACACTGCACCGTTCCACGTTACATGGTGCCACATTGCACTGTGCCATATTGCACTGTACCACATTGTGCCATGCCATGCCAGAATGCACCGTGACATGCCACATTGCACCATGCCGCGTTGCATGGTGCCACATTGCACCGT
>NW_020455519.1:832678-834540 GCF_003342845.1 Nothoprocta perdicaria
AACTTGTTCTGTGCCATTGCAGCCTCTGCTGCCCCATTGCAACCTATGCTGCACCATTGCAGCCTGTGCTGCCCCATTGCAGCTTGTGCTGTGCCACTGCATGCTCTGCTGCCCCATTGCAACCTATGCTGCACCACTGCAGCTTGTGCTGCCCCMTTGCAGCCTGTGCTGCCACTTTGCAACTTGTTCTGTGCCACTGCAACCTGTGCTGCCCCATTGCAACCTATGCTGCCCCACTGCAGCCTCTGCTGCCCCATTGTAGCCTCTGATGTGCCACTGCAGCCTCTGCTGCCCCATTGCAGCTTGTGCTGCACCACTGCAGCCTGTGTTGCCCCATTGCAACTTGTTCTGTGCCATTGCAACCTGTGCTGCCTCATTTCAGCCTGTGCTGTGCCACGGTGCCCTGTCCTGCCCCATGGTGTCCTGTGCTGCCCCATTGCAGCCTGTCCTGCCCCATTGCAACTTGTCCTGCACTACTGCAGCCTGTGCTGTGCCAAGGAGCCCTGTGCTGCCCCACTGCACCTTATGCTGCCCCATTGCAGCCTGAGCTGCCCCATTGCAACTTGTTCTGCGCCACTGTGCCCTGTGCTGCCCCACTGCAACTTGTCCTGCCCCATGCTGTCCTATCCTGCCCCATTGCAGCCTGTGCTGTGCCATGCCGCCCTGTCCTGCCCCACGGTGCCTTGTCCTGACCCACTCACCCTGTCCTGCCCTATTGCAGCCTGTCCCATCCCATTGCAGCCTGTCCTGCCCCATGGTGCCCTGTCCTGCCCCACTGCAGCCTGTTCTGCCCCATTGCACCCTGTTCTGCTCCGTTGCACCCTGTTCTGCCCCACTGTGCCCTTTCCTGACACCCCTACACTGTCCTGCCCCATGCACACAACCTGCCCCATTGCCTGCCCCACTGTCCCGTGCCCTGCCCCACACACACCCTCCTGCCCCCCAAGTGCACACGTTTGCTCACAGCCCCCGCAGGGAGACCCGGAGATCAGGATAGGCCACCCCAGAGAGGTCCCTCCTGCACCCATAGGCTGGGGCAGGCAGAGCCCCTGTCCACAGGTAGGGATCGGGGATGGTGCCTGGGCATCATCCTGGCACCCAGAGCATCATCCATGTGCCCAGAGCATCATCCTGGCACCCAGAGCATCATCCATGTGCCCAGAGCATCATCCCAGCATCCAGAGCATCACGGCAGCACCCACAGCATCACCCTGGAACCCAGAGCATCATGCCGGCACCCACAGAATCATCCTTGCACCCACAGCATTGTCCTTGCACCCAGGGTGTCATCCGAGTGCCCAGAGCATCATCCCGGCACCCAGGGCATCCATGTGCCCAAAGCATCATCCGTGTGCCCAGCACATCATCCGTGTGCCCAGAGCATCACCCTGGCACCCAGAGCATCATCCCAGCACCCAGAGCATCATCCCTGTGCCCAGAGCATTGTCCCTGTGCCCACAGCATCGTCCCTTACCCAGAGCGTTGTCGCCACTCCCAGGGCATCATCCATCAATCAGAGCGACATCCTTGTGACCATGGCATCATCCCGGTGCCCGGAGCGTCGTCCCTGTGCCCACAGCATCATCCCTGTGCCCAGAGCATCACCTTGCACCCAGGGCATCATCCCTGCTCCAAATGTGCCTCTTCTGCACCCAGAGCGTCACCCTGTGCCCAGGGCACCAGCCTTGCACCCAGAGTATGGTCCCTGCTCCGAGGGCATCATCCCTGCTCCCAGAGCATCATCCYTGCACCCAGAGCACCATTCCCCCACCAGGAGCATCATCCTGTGCCCAGAGCATCGTCCCTGCTCCGCGGGCACCTCTCCTGCACCCAGAGCATCACCCTGTGCCCAGAGCATCATC
>NW_020455520.1:0-19695 GCF_003342845.1 Nothoprocta perdicaria
ACACTCACTTCACAACTCCTACACTCACAGCACTGCGCCACGCACATCGGGCACAACACTGTCGAAAACAACACACTMCGATCACAGGCCTAGCACTGGCTACCTGCACGAAACACCAGCCGCAACACACCTTCTCAACCTTCAAAAAAAAGACGACCTGCAACAGCACCCTCACATGCTCTCTGCACAACATTATTAACACACGTACAGCCAGAGATACCGTGACCCCAGAAAAAAGGATCACCAGCCCTTGGGAGAAGCCTATAGCTCACGCTACACCCAGGCCTATGTCATCATCTTCCTTACCTCTAGCTTCCCAGCTGATATTATCTTTTTTTATGGAATTTTTTTAATGCATTATCTATAAGCTCCTTTACCTCATTGCCAAGGACCCTATTCCCCATTCGCAAAAGATTATTCCCATCCCACGCTATCTTGTTTGGTGCTATTTAAGGCTTCGGCATGCCCAAGAACAGCACATTTTTGCTACTACGCCAGCCTTAGAGTCACCTGTTAACACATTGCATGCTCTTTTTTTTCTTTTTTCTTTTTTTTTTTTTTCTCTCCTTCCTATTGCTGTGAGCACCAGGGAGAATGATGGAGATTATGACCTACACACCCAAGTCCCTGGTCACGTATCCATGTTCTGCGAAGTCCCTTTTGGGTTAGTCCTCTTCCTCTCCTCTCATACACAGAGGCAGCAATGGGTAACATAGTCTGCGAGTCAAATCATACTGGAAAGTTTCCAGGCAACATCTTTAACACTGGCCCCCAGAAGACAGTGTTCTTGCCTTACAGAGGAGGACTCCTTCTACATATTCAATCCTGTTTCCTTTATTGTGGAATCATGAATGACTATAACTTACCTGTTGTTCCTCTTGCATGCAATCAGAATAGGAGTGACTGTCCTTTCTGACCCTGGATTTATCTTTCAAGGAGAGGAACTCTTGCCTTCACCATCCACTGATTGGCCTTTGTCCTCCAAGATATCATGCCTGTTACATTGAGGTACTTGGTACAGTGAGATGGAAAAACACATATTTCTCTTGCCACCTCAAGCCTGGACTTTTTTTTCCAATTCATCTTGGTATCTCCTGCCTTGTGTCAGTTTTGGGATGGATATCCCAGTGCTTTTTTGTTGGGAGCTTCCTGGTGCCTGCTCGGGTTTTTCAGAGGTCAAAGTCTAACACCACCAGCCTTTTCCCCCTCCTCTCTGAATTCCTGATTCTCCACAGCTTTTCCACCTCTTGCAGCTCAGCTGCTATGCTGAGCAGACCTTCTGCCTGCTCACATCTCACACAGTCACCATCTCACCAGGTGCCAAGCTTCCAGACTCAATTCAGCCTCGCAGCTGGACGGCTGCGTGTTCTCCAGGTCAGTGGCGGTTCCTGCCTCCATTTTGGCCGTCGCACACAGGCCCCTGCAAGGCGCCCTCGCCAAGGCGCGGCTCTCGCGGGAGGTGGCTGCGGCGCCCCCGCCCCGCCCTGCTCGCTCGCTGTTGCGCTGGGCGGCGCGCCAGGCTCCCCGCCGCTCCCGCTTCCTGAGGGCTGCGCGGGACCCGCGCTGCCCCCACTGGCACCGCCCACCCTGCCTGGAGCTTTCTGGCTCTTTCTGCGCTTTATTTGGTGGCTTTTCCCGCCTCTTTAGAGGAGCTATTCCATAGCTCCTCTCCTCACAGTCGTGAGAGGAAAAGGCGGTTTCACGGCTTTTTAAACTGCCGCCCTCCTTGCTGGCCCCGCCTACGTAGCGTCAGAGCCACCTGGGTCTGGGACTGCCTCCCTCTCGCTGCTCTTGTCCTTGTGCTTCACTTAGCAGCTTCGGCCGCCGGTTTAGCTCCTTCGGGAAACGTCCCCAACTCACAACCCCTCTCTCAACATGCTACCTGCACAAAAGCTCCCGTRCAACACACCCACACAACCTCCACACGAAACACGACCTGCAAAACACCCTCACAAGTCCTCCCCACAGCACCAGGAGCTCACGCTCAGCCAGACACACTGTGTGCTTACAGCACCCAGCATTCCAAGGAGGTCTCCTATCCAGGTACTGACCAGGCCCAACCCTGCTTAGCTTCCAAGATAGGGTGTTTTCAGGCTGGTATGGCTGTGGAAAACAGCAGCATTTAATACCTGCCCTCTTTACTGCACGTCCTGCACACTCACTCCCCTCCCCTGTGCTACTGTCCATATGTAGTCCACTCCTCTTTTTATATCCTGTGTCTCTGCTTTTGCAGAGCTGAAGCAATCTTATCAGAGAGCAATAGCTCCACCTGGTTCTACAGTTCTGTTTTGTGTAGCGTGGCCGTCACAGGGCGCATGCGAGTGCAGCTCACCCCAGTCACAGTCCAATGTAGGGTGACTTTTCCTCACCACTTTCCTTCTTGCTTCAGAAGGTGTCAAGATGTGCTGGTGCCAGGACACTGCTTCTGCTCAGCCTCAGCAAAATCAAGGTCAAGGCCTGGTGTGACTCTTTGGGGGCCCTTGGGGATGGGAATGGCACAGAACCTTCTCGGACTGTTTGGCGGGAGGTTGATSGTCCCCAAGGCTAAGCAGGTGGAGGCCACAGTGTCATGGGCTCTGCACTTGCAGACTGTACAACAGTCGCACAACATGGCTCCTTGCCAGTGGTGCACACTCTGCCCCGTGACGTGCTAGCACCCCAGGTGGGTAAATCCCATCTGCCGCAGCCTTAAGCCGCCTCATGGCAGTATTAATAGCCAGCTCAGAAAAAGGGCAAGCTGCTGGCTGGTGGTGACCCCATGGGACCCATGGTGGAGTCACGGTTCTCTGGACACCTTTGGGGTCCCAGGCGGGTGAAGGCAGGGGGAGGGGCAGCGGGCTGATGGAGGGGTGATCCACCCCGTGCGGGGATGCCGCCGGTGGTGGCGATGCCGTCGCAGGGAGCGGGGCGCGGGGCGGTCCCGGAGGGGACCTCGGCGGCGCCGCCCCGTCCCGCCGCGCTCCGCCCCGTCCCGCCCGCGCCGCTGCCGGAGCCGCCCCGTCCCGCCGCGCCTCCTCCGAGTGAGGGAATAAAGTTGAGGGCCGGCGGCGGCTCCAGCGGCGCGCGGGGCGAGCGACGTTGCCGGCCATGGCCTCGGAGGAGCTGGCGCAGAAGCTGCAGCGGCGGCTGCTGCTGGAGGAGAGCGGCCCGGCGGCTGAGGGGGAACCGGGCGCGGAGCCGGCCGAGGAGCCGGCCGAGGAGCGGAGCTGCCTCACGGCCAACGCGGACTCGGAGCTGAGCGCTAAGCTGAGTCGGCGGCAGGACATCAACGAGGGCGCGGCGCGGCCGCGGGCCGCCGCCGTCTTCAATCCTTACACGGAGTTCAAGGAGTTCAGCAGGCGGCAGATCAAGGACATGGAGCGCATGTTCCGCCTGTGAGTGCCGCGGAGGCGGCGCTTTGCCGGGGGCGGGGGGGTCGAAGKTTTTTTTTTGGAGGGGGGGGAGAGAAGCGGACTGGGGCTGTGCGCCGGTGTCGCGCGTGGGGCAGTGTCCGGAGGAGGCGCCTCCCGTATTTCCTGCCCGCGCCTTGGGTCCCACTGGGGTCCGTCGGCCCTGGCTGCTGCGCTCCGGGCTCCTCCTCGTTGACGTTAGCAAGGGGCACGTCTGCAGGAGCGGGATATCTTCCCCCTGCCGTCGGCTGTCAGGTTTAAGGTCAAACTTCCTGCCTGAAACTGCTGCTTATCAGTTTGCTCTCCTGACTCTTTTGGGGTGTGCGCCTGTGTCCCTTGTGGGTAGGGCAGGCCAAAAAATCCTGCTCTCTCCTTGAAACCTTCCTGCCTGGAGGTGAGCTGGGACCCACAGCTTCCCTGGGAGCCCTACAGCTCTGTTCTTCTCCTTCCCTCTTACTCATTGTGTAGCTGCAAGGTTCTGGATGACCCTTATTGCTTCCCCTCCTCATGAGCCTCACTAGGAGAGGTGACCGTGCTTGGGATTGCAGGCTTGTGTTGGGATCAGGAGTTTCTCGTGTAGGGAAGTGCTGCTGAAACTGTAATTCTGTCCAAATCTGTCTTAGGGCACAGAGGAGTTGGAAGCTTGGTAGAGTCAGAGTGGGAGCCAAGGACTGACCTGCGTGTGGGAGTTTCCTGACCCCCTGGGGCTGAGTTTCTCTGATGGGACGCACTTCTGGGTATGGGACTTCCCTGTGATTAATGTCAAGGCTGTSAGAGGGGCCAAGTTCAGATCTCCACCCTTGAATGAGGTGTGGGTTGAAAAATTCTTCCGGTCCTGGACGTGCAGCTCCTGTAACCCCTGCCTTGGGGTCTTTCCCTCTGTGCCAGARTCCCACGTTCAGGTTATCTCTCCTTGCGTGAGACCTAGGGTAGAAGGGACTTTACGCAGGTGCTCTGATCTTCTCTGTTCACCTCTCAGTCCCTAGTCCAGGCCAAGCAGGGTTGTTGGTCTGGCTGCTGCTGACCTGCTGGCAGCTGCAGGACGCAAGAACTGCATGAGCATGGCCAGGCCTCTGGTGGCCATGGGAGCCGCTGGGGTGTTTTTTCCCCTTGGCAGCAGGAGCAGGAAGTCTGCAGATCAAGCTAATTATACCCTGACCTAATTAGCTGCCTATTCTGATGATGTGCGGGCACCGCAGTGGTCGTGATAACCTCTCGTCCCCGAGTTTTGCAAGCAAACTCAAGGGAGTTTGGCAGCTCCCTTCCAGTGCCTGCCTGCCCTGGCAAGCGGCAGCCTGGGGCAGGCCCTTGGAACAGGGGTGAGTGTGGGGCTGTGCCCGGGGCAGCATGGGGGGAGGAAGAGAGGATCCACTGGATTAGCTTAATCTGTCAGGTAGGAGGAAGGGCCTGAGAGAGCCTGGGCCACCCTCGGTGCTGAGTGAGGCCTTGCACGGTGTTGTGGGGAAGGTCTTTACGTGGTGTGGGAGACACTCGTCTTGCCCTTGTGCCCCTCGGAACAGCATCCTGTAGGGCTGTGCATGTCCTGCCTAGTGCAGAGACCAGCAGAAAGTGGAGAGCTCCTGCTGCCTACGCGACTGAGGAGCCCCAAGACTTTGGGTGAAGTCGCTTGTGTCTCCAGCTGCCTGCAGGGCATAATCGCTTTCTGAGCTCCTCATGCAATGCCATGCCACTCCAAGAGGGAGTCAAATGCAGCTTAGGATTTTGAAATATTTAAGGTAAAATTATTACTGCTTCAGCACTATTACTCTGCTTCACTTCAAAGCCTGTTCTGGGCTCTTGCAGTGTGCACGGATTGCAGGTCAGATGTGCAATCAGCCCCAGTGTGCAGCATTAGCTCAGAGSTGCAAACGTGTGTGGAGGGCAGGTTCTTCCACCCTTTCTCAAGAAGGATGGACACTTACAAAGKGCTCTGATCCTCCAGAACCAAGTTCAAAGGGATTTTCATTCAATTATACATATTTTATTTTTCTTGGTGTTTTTCAGGTTGTTGAGGAGGGGGTTGCCAACTCAACACTGGTAATGCAGTTTATAGCATTTCCCTTTTCCTCCTTCCTCCTTTTTCTTTCAATACAAAAGCACCCCCGCACCTCCACGTGCACTGTGTTGCACCACTGTCGGTCCGAGCACCCTGGTCACTTCTCCGGTATGGAAAACCTGTTCTCTCTCCCAGGGGAAGTGGCTTGGAGTATTGCTTGGGCAGCACTTGTACACAAGGCACGTCTTGCTCTTGAGCAAGCATCCGTTCCTTCCTGCCTCCTGCGACGGCTTTCCTTCCCCGGCACCTTGGGAGCCGTGTGGAAGACAGCCAGCATGGGAATCTGGGTGCATCCTTGTTGCAGCGGATTTTGGCAGGCGCTGAGTGTCTTATCTGCTGCCAGGAATGCTGATGCGGCCGCACTGTAAACCCTCATCCCGCTGGCGGTAGCACTCATAGCAGCACCGGGTGTCTGAGCTTGCCCTGGGGCTCCTGCTGTGCTAGTGTGAGCAGGAGCCGTCTTGAGGCGGACAAGGGGTTCTGGTAGGGTCAAGGGGCTCCAGGAGTGATGCTCCAGCCCTGGGCTATGCAAGCGCAGCCTTCGCCGTGCCCCACCGCTCCAGGTGCTTGCAAGCAAACAGGGCAGGGGTATGATGGGGAGTAAGCGACGCTTTCCCAAGGCCTATAAATATGCCTCTCCCTAAATAGTCTGGCTGTGCCGTGGCTGTCGGGTGGATGCAGCAAGGTCCTAAAATACTTGGGCTGCTTCAGGAGGCGAGTGGGGGTGGGGAGGCAATGCAGCAACTTGCAGCAACGGTGCTGCTGCCGCTCAGCAGGGCTGCTGCTGAGGGCCCATGTCCTCTTTGTCCCTTCTCCTGTCCCTGACAGAGGGCCTTGTCCTTCTGCTCTGCAGCGGTTCTTGGTGCCCACTGTCCTTGGGAGCTGCGCTGCGGCACACYGCGGCCCCAAGCCCTTCAGCAGCCCGTCCCGCTGCTGCGTGGGGCTCCTGGCTTTCGGCGAGCCCGGCACCATGCACTGAGCGCTATTGTGTGGCCGGTGCAGCGCGCTGCTCCGCCACCGCGGCCCACTGCTGACAAGACCCAGTTTCTCACAATCCTGGCTTTGTGCTGTCTCCTCGCTGCGAGGACAGAGCCCTGAAGCCATGCCCATGGACTTGGCACCCAGCCTGCCTGCTTAACCCTTCTGGTTTCACCCATGGACTCAGTGTCCTGGGAGCACCTGGACGCACCAGCCACGAACAAGTGGCAGCTCTTGGAGCCAAAAGAATCCCTGAATCACAAATGCTTCCTGCCACTATAGTCCTTATTTCAGAGGACCCTCCCATTTTTTTTCCCCCARCTTAAAGCAAATGGATAAGACAGGAGGGATTTTATGTATTGTTTTGGTGAGGCCTTGAAAATGCAGCTCAGTGCTGGGTGTGGTGAAGATGCTAACCTACAGCTTAAAATTAACTGGCTGCTTTCCTGTGGTGCTAAACCTTGTGCCTTTCTTTGCTCTGAGTTGTGAGGTCTATGACCTGTTTTCTGCTCCTATAGAGGTCTCAGTGCTCCACTAGTTTTTCCAAACTCCTTCACACTTGATGGATTCATGTACTCGCTGAATGCAGAGTGCTCCAGGCAGGTCGGAAACAGAGTACACGCTGCTGGGAGAGTACAAGCTAGCCTGGGGATAGGGAGCTTGAGAAGGAGCTTTTTTTCCCTGCCATTCAGGGTCACTTGGACCTATGAGGCCAAGTCCAAAAGCTGGTTTTAGAGGTGGTAGGGCTCTCTGGAAACACTGATGAGGCTGATTGCAGCTCTAGCTTCTAGAGAAGGGAAGTGCTGGGATGTCCTGCCCACAATAGCAGGCAGCTTGGGGCATGCAACTGCATTCATGCTTTTCTCTGCTGCATTTTGCTCTGTGGCCATGAGCTTTGCCAGCTGGAAAATGCCATCTTCCAGGGGAACCACAATTGTGCTTTGGTTTAGGATGGCCACAGCTGTCACTTTCCTTGGAGGAGAGCTAACAGTGAATGAAGGATCCTGGTGGGAGCATCTGACTGCCTCCTGGAGACRGAAGCGGCAAGGCTGTGCCAGGAGCTGCCTTTCCCAGTTGTTGGAGGTCGGAGCCCCCCAGCTCCTGGCTGCCCCTCTGCAGCAAGTGTTCCACTCTGCTTGGAGTGGTGCTCCCTGCCCCATTGACAGGACTACTGCCAGGAAGCAACTGCCCAACCTCCTGCAGCTTTGTGTCTGCTCCAGCAAGAGCCTCTTGCTCTTCCCTTGCCTCCCCCAGCCTGACCTTTGCTTGTTCAGCAAGGAAGGATGGTTCCCCTTTCCTCCCCCTCCTGCTCAGCTTTGCAGACACCACTGYGGGTCACTGCCTGCCGCCCCCTGAAGCCAAGTGTGTGTGATCTGGTGGGAAAGCTTCTAGCAGTCCTTGCAATCCTTCCTGTTCTCATAGGAACGTGTTCCTGTTCCAGGCCATCTCCATTCCCTAGGTGGGAACAGAAAACTACTTGAGCACACTCTTCTCCCTCTGTGCCTGCCTTTCTGCTCTGCCTGGGGCATAAGCATCTGCACTGAGGCAAAGCACTTGTGTGGCATAAAAGCCTTTCAGAGAGGAAACGTCTTAACAGCTGGACAAGCTGTACTGTGCCTGCAAACAAYGATATCCCTTTTCTGCTGGGAGATCCTTGCTGGGCTGAGCTTCTCCTCTACGTGAGCATGAGGGACGAGGCAGTAGCTGGCCCTGGGATGCCTGTGCCCTTCTGATGTGAGCTGTGTGGGAAGGAACCCTTGTAGCAACCATGCAAGTGGGGGCAGTAGAAACCTCACCACGAGCAGTGGAGTTCCCTTATCCCTCTGCGTGAGGGCCTGSCCTTGAGAACTTCCCTCTAGTGTGAGGTGGCTGTCAAGGCCGCCTGCAACTTCCCTTAATATATTTCAGTACCTGGTTCCTGCAGCATCCCCTCTTCTGAGCCTTGAGTCACCCCAAGACTTTATCTTTAGTTCCCAGTTCCTCTTCTGAAAAGACACCTGCATTGCTCTGGATGGGGTGTGCTGAGGGCTGAAACCCTTCACTTTGCACCCTGCAGGTATGACTCTGGACGGGATGGGTACATCGACCTCATGGAGCTGAAGCTGATGATGGAGAAGCTGGGAGCCCCGCAGACCCACCTGGGCCTGAAGAACATGATCAAGGAAGTGGATGAAGACTTCGATGGGAAGCTCAGCTTCCGTGAGGTAAGGGTGGCCCTGGGAGCAAGTGTGGATGTGGCTGAGAACCTACATGGGCAGAAGGTGAGAAGCTGGGGAACCCCAGTGCTGGGGTGCACCAAAGGAACACTTTATGTCCATCTCCATGTGGCAGTGATGGTATCAGACATGGAAGCTTTAGAGAGGTGCAAGGAGGCTTCAACCTGGTGATGCTGCAATTGAGCACATAATGCTGGCTCAGGGTTGTGTGCACAGCTAACAGGCCTGTCCCCTGCTGTTGGGGCATCAGTTGTGCACATGGGGAGCTGAGAGTGGCATGGACAGGCCAGGAATTGCTGCCATGTAACGGGAGAGAGGAAATCTCAGCAGGAACCCGTGCAGTCAAGTGCAGCCAGCCTTTATCTCAGCAGCACAAGGGAGCCCAGATACCACAGCACCCCGTTGCATCATCTTCTGCTCTTCTTGCATTGTCCTTGAATCAGTGATGTGCAAGATGTGGTGGCACCTTTCTAAATTAATAGTCTGTTACTGCAGGGGACAGAACTACTTATGTCCTGTGGCTTTGATGGTTTCACTGCTTCTTCCTGCTGTGGAAGGCCTTTGAGAGGAGCTCTGAGCAGCTGGGCTGTTGCCTTTCTGCAGGGGCTGTGCTCTTGCCGTGCCCTTGCAGAGGGGCTTTGTGCACGGCGCTGCACAACACCAAGGTCAGCTGGCCGGTGGCTGCATGGATGAGGAACCTGCTCTGCAAGCAGGTACAGAGAGAGATAAAAGGCTGTGGGGCCAGGCAGAGCCACGGGCTCCAGTCCTGTCATAAAGCCAGCAGTCCAAGACAAAAACACAAAGACTCAAGTTTATGGGGCCAGGCCAGTATGGAGAGAGAAATCGGAGAGGTGAGTTTGTGCCAGCAAAGCTCTAAGCCAGCGGGGAAGGCTACGTGCCTAGTCTGAGGTGAAAGCAGGCTGCTCCAGCGTCAAAAGGTCCTCCAGGCTGCGGGAGGCAGCCGGCACCGCCGAATGTCCGTGCAGCCCTGTGCCTCGCTGTGCGTGCCGGGGGCAGCTCCGGCCTCCAAGTGCTGCTGCAGATGCTCCCCATGGTGAGGGAGCAGTGCCTCTGTCCCCGGGGCTCTGGAAGATGCCGCTGTGTCCCGGCAGTGACACACACGTGCTGTTGAACCTCCTTGTGTTTGGGTGCACGGGCCCTGTTGCCCGGCTGGGCTCAGGTGCTGCCAGCCCTCGCTGTGCAGCACTAGGCAGCTGGGGCTGCTGCAGCACCCAGCCCAACGCCCAGCGATGCTCAAGCAAACAAGCTTCCCTGGGATGTGGTTTGGAATGAGGCAACGTTGCTGGTGAAACTCTGGGAACAAGTGACACTCGGAGCACAGCAGCTTGGCACACGCCCAAAGCTTCCCATGGCAGACAGGAGCGGGATGCTTCCCACCTCGCTCCAGAGGCGCCAAGTCTGACCCTGCTGGGCAAGAGCAGCAGCTTCTTAGTGGATGCAGAGGGCTGAACTCACCAGCACAGCCCTGTCCTGCTCCCCGTCTCATCAGTGGTGACCAGCAGGCATGGGGAGGCTGACCTGGAGCGCTGCGACAACATGAGAACCCTTGGTCCAAATGAGTATTTGAGCTTGCAGGGTGTAGCTGGAGCACCGGAGGCCTCCTCCCTGCCTCTCTAGGGATAACAAGCCCTGATGTATCGGCTGGGAGATGGTCTTCTAGGCTGGGCTAGAGATTCACTGGGATTGCTTTCACTTGCAACAAGTCACCTTTTGTTGCTGCTTTGAATAGTGCTGGTCCTGCCTCTGCGTGTAAGCTGGAAACCAGCCTTGTATTGGGCTGACTTACTGGTGGCCCCTCAGGAGAGCGGCTGCTGCTGAGGTTTCAGAGTCCCTCAAGACGTGGTCAGCCACCTGCACTAGACGTGTTCCATGAGCTGAGTAAAACAGTTTAGCCTTAAAGATGGCATACAGTGCAGGGGGAAAGAATGTGCAAATCTGCTTAATTACAGCAATTAGCTGTAGTTTCCTGTGGTAATAGTGATGCCTAACTTTAGCTGTTATCTAGAACCCATGAAAGTCCACCCACACTCCCTCATGCTGTGCTCAGTTGTTTGAATGCTGCCCCACGTCACTGCGTTTGCTAGCAGGGTTTGTGCAAACCACAGGTTTGGGTGCCACTGCGTCCTGGCAAGCTGTTGCAGGGCTGCTGCTGCTGCCAGTCAGTCTATTACCTCCCCTTGCACCCCGAGGGATTCATACAGAGCACACAGGGCACTGATGCAGGGCATGCATTGCTTGGACACCTGGCACCACAGGATAAACCCTAGATGCTAGGGATGCAAGTCTGGATACATCTCGTGTCTGTACAAGGTCAGCTGGAGGGAAGGAGTATCCTGCTCCTCTAGAGCAAGGATTTAAAAACTAGTTGCGCTGTTTGCTGTGGCTTCTCTGACATGTCGTGTAGCTCGGCCTTGGTGAGGTGTCTGAGAGCAGCAAGGGATGTGAGCCAGCAGCTGGGAACAGCAGCACATCTGCACTCTGGTTTCCTGTTCTGCTCGGGGAGTTGCATGGCAGTTGCTGAGGCTCCCTGTTCAGGGACACCCTAAGMTTGGAGGTGAGTAAGCAGTGAGGTGAGCTGCTGTGGAAGGGCTCCCAA
This sequence comes from Nothoprocta perdicaria, assembly GCF_003342845.1. Taxonomy (NCBI): domain Eukaryota; kingdom Metazoa; phylum Chordata; class Aves; order Tinamiformes; family Tinamidae; genus Nothoprocta; species Nothoprocta perdicaria. Next base: position 11,257 of record NW_020455520.1, read on the forward strand.
GCTCTGGAGAAAGGCAGTGCGATCCTGCCGGCTCCTTGGGCTGCCTCTGGGGCTGACTCAGCTCCTCGTGCCTTCCGGCGCCGCCCGCTCTGCCCAGGTCAGCCAGAGGAATGCTGCCCCGGACCCTCGTTCCAGCATGATTCATGCACACTTGCTCTGTTGACTGGGTGTTTCCACGGCCTTGCCCTGTGGCAGCTGCAGCAGACCACAGGATTGCTCTGCTTCCACTGCCCTTTATAGATGCCAGGAAGTGGGACTTGGCAGGGTGGAGTAGAACTGCAAGGAAGAACCGTGACTAATGCCAGCCTGACTGCAATGGCTCCCGCTCCACCGCAGAGGAAGGGAATTAGCCTGAACCCGCCGGGTCTGAGCAGGGCAGGAGCAGGTCTTGGGGCTGATGGCTTCTCTCTAGGGGGGGCAGTCTGTTCAACAGAGTATCGTTTCATGCATTGCATGTGTTTGGGGAGCTGYCCTCACTGAGGGTTGGCTTTGCTCCATGCTGAACACACATGGGTTACAGGCCTGTTGCATAGAGCCTGGTAATGCTGAGCCTGCGAGAGGGCAGCCAGGCCTGCTGTCATCTCCCCACCCTTCCCCTGGGGAGGCCTGACCCAGCTCTTGCCTCTCCATCAGCTTCAGCAGGCTCCTGGAAGCGGGGAGCACTGAGGCTGGCTGCTGCCTGCATGCTGGGGCTCTGCTGCCCTCCTCTGGGATAACYGGGCTCTCTGTAAGACCGAGCAGGCTCCCAGCTCGGGAGGTTTGGGGAGCGCAGTGCTGCGGCTGTCGGACCTCCGCGTGCAGTGTGCAGGTGGGCGTCACAGCAGCCCTGCCTGCTGCTTGGAGCCCTCTGTTCCTTCAGCGCTGTGCCAAGCGCCAAAACTTTGTGCTGGRGTTGCCAAAAATAGCAGGGAGACTCACAAGAGCTGTACAATCCCCCTTAAATCATCCACATCTTATCTTGGGTTTCAGATAGCTGAAAGGTGCAAAAAATCTTCATTTTCAGGCAGGCAGGTCTTTTCCTTAATATAGAAAATGTGCTTTTCTGACCCCTAATATGGCTGGTGGGGGTGTTGTTTCCCTTTATGATTCACTTGCTGAAACGTGCTCTGCTCTAGTTTCTTGGGTTGTTTGGTGCGAGACAAAGGTTTCAAAATAAGTTGCTCTGTAGTGCAAGTCATTGCTGATGGTCCCAAGGGTGCATGTCTGTCCTGGCCTCTTGCTAGTGTGCTGGGAAAGCTCTCTTCCATGGCAGTTAATTGACACAACAAAAGTGCAGAGGGCTGAGTTATTGACACAATAAAAATGCGGAGTTTCCCAACTTCAGCTAAACAAGTCTGGGCTCCCTGGGACAGAGTGAGGTGCAACCCCAAGGACAGGGTAAACAGCTCCTCCCATGTCCTAGACAGGGTGTGATTTGAAGTGACCACCTCCTGTCTTGATGAATTTGATGCTAATTTTTACCTGTGTGAGGCTTGGAAGGACCTAAGGCAGGGCTCCTGGCAGAGGCTGTCCCTCTGTCCATCTGCAGCGTGCAAGCTTTAATTGCTGCTCCAAGGAATGCCCTGGCACCCGCTGCGGCTGGTCAGCTTAGCAGCATTTGKGTTCAGGTTCCTGCCAGGGCTGGTTTCATTCTCCTGCCATTGTTGTAAGATGGAATCCAAGACCACAAAACCGCTGGGGAAGCTGGTGGGAGGACAGTGATGCAGAACTGGACAGGTGGAGGGATAGCTGCACTTCTCATGCATTGGCCTCTTCCATAGGAAAACCCCTCTCTTTTGGGGTCTCTGCTTCTTGAGTTCAAAGCAGCTGCATGTTGCAGTACAACTTCCACAGTGCCCCTTGGTTTATTCAACCTGCTTTCCTTTGCTAAGAAATGTAAATCTCTGCCCTGCAGATAAATGTTTGTACTGCTTATATTTAAAATTGTTTGTGCCTCGGTGAAGACTTGAATGCTTCCTCTCTCTTTTGCTAGTTCCTGCTGATTTTCCATAAAGCGGCAGCTGGGGAGCTCGAGGAGGACAGTGGCCTGATGACACTTGCAAAGCTGTCGGAGATAGATGTCTCCATCGAAGGAGTCAAGGGAGCCAAGAACTTCTTTGAAGCTAAGGTATGGTGTGGCACAGAGCAACGCAACAAAGTTCCGTCTGTGCAGGCCCTACTAAAACCGCTTGCTTCGCTATCTCRGGAGCAGGCGACTCTGCTAGAGCTGACTGGCCCGTGTGTGCCTGGCTTGGAGCTCAGCATGACAAGCTGGCTGACCTCTTTTAAACTTAAAAGCATCCTGGAAATTAATGCACAGGGACTATCTTTTTTGTTTTGCAAGACTTCCAACCATTGGCACTCTGAGCTTAGTGGTGCACAAAGTATTTTGGTGTACAGGATTTCAGCCGCCTTTCTTGAGCAGCCCTGTGTAACCTTTGGAATCAGAAGTACTGCACAGAGTCCTGGGGCTGGCAGAGAGAACTGTGCACCATTTGAAGCTGACAAAGCACCCTTTTTGAAAGCTCTCTTAGAAAATAATCCTGCCTGTTTACATAAGAAGGTTCCCTCTCCCCCCCCCGCAAGAGCATAGCACAGCTATTGCACAGCAGATGTACTCAGATGAAAGCTGGAAAGAAAGCTGGAAAAATAGCCAGCAAATAAACAATGTCTCTTTGATCTGCAGATTATCTGTGGTCTAGTATGATGTTCTCTAACTTGGCTGTGGTTCAGAACTGTTTTCTGCAGCAGTTTCTGTCAGTGTACACTCACAGCTTAAACTATGCCGGTTGGCCACAGAAAGAAGTACTTGGCCTAGTACTGATGGCATTATTTTGGTCTCTTGTTAGTGACTTAATCATAAATGGCCTTTCCTGTATTGATGTCAGTCAAGGGAGCTATCAGGTCCTTGGTGTAGGCACCCAAGTGCTGCAGTGTAATTAATACTTAACCCCTCCTGGCAGAGCTTCCCAGCGAGCAGCAGGTGTGGCACTGTGTGCTGCTCACGTGGGAGCAGCTCGGACTCCGCTCTGCCTCTGACGCAAGGCTTGACGCTCTCTTAATTATGTTTCCTCTCTCTCCTAAAGGCTCAAGCTCTGTCTTCAGCCAGTAAGTTTGAAGCGGAGATAAAAGCTGAGCAGGATGAGCGGAAGCGGGAAGAGGAGGAAAGGAGAAACCGCCGAGCAGCTTTCAGGGAGCTGAAGTCTGCGTTTAGCCAGTAGCAGACTGGCCAACATAGGCTCTGAGATTGCACATGACTTGGTACGTTTCCCAGATCAGGGTTCTACCTGGAGAGTACTGCCTGGATCCTGCCTGAAACTTGTTACAGCTTCTGTAGCCTTCCTCTCTGAAGATCCTTCTGAATTGCTAAGGACGCAACTCTTGCAGTTACTGTGCACTTGCAACAGTGTGAACCGTAAGAGCTGTGTATGTGCTGTTTGCTCAGAACCACCAGAAGCGCATCATCCAGAAGCTGAAACAGCAAGTAGCAAATCATGGGTGAGCACTGACAAGTGTTGTTTGCCTACTTCATTCTTTCCTCCTTTTCTATGCACCATTTCCTCGTAACTCCTTACTAATTCATTCCTTGCTTACAGGCAAGTAGTGAGGTCTTGTGTGAATCAGGGTGTAYGAAGTACAGATGTGTTTCCTGTATGTTTGTACTGCTGTTGGGTGTTGTCACACATCCTTGACTCTTCCCCTTGTCCTCCTCAAAGCCCTGTGCCACAGGCACTGTGAAAACACTGTGAAGAGAGAGAGAGAGAGTTACTAGGGACGTGGATCAAATTAATTTTGGTTTTGTGTAGATTTTTCTGCTGCCCAGCATCATGTTGGTGTCTTTCCCTCTTCCTTCTCTGAAGTGCCATAGAAATAAATCTTTCAATAAGAGGCGAGTTTTTCTTTTTTTTTTTTTCCTGAGATTTTGAGAGTAGGAAGTCGTCTCCCTTAAAGAACGAATAGAAAACTGAGTTGCCTGACCATACATCTTTCACATTCCGTCATACTTACTGTACTGTACAACTTCACTGTATTTTCCAGCCTTAGAGTTTGAGGAAATAGCTTCTAAGGGATATTGCCAGATGGACCATGAGACTAGATGACACTCTTGATTTTTTATCTTTGGAAATCTGCTTATATCCTGAATTGTAAAGGTGACTTTGATTTTGTTAGAGCCRTGACAGACAAAACCATCCCAGCACACTGAGCAATCCCAGTTTAAGCAGCGGATAGCAGCCTGGTTAGCACGTTTAGCTGGGCTGAGTTTAGAAAGCTTGCACTCAACTTAGCCATTTGCTTTCAAAAGCACAGGAGACTTGTCCACAGATGTTGAAATGCCATAAATGCTGCAGGTCCCAGCAAAGGAAATGGTGTTCCCTTGGCGAGACCTCTCTAAGCATGGATTTGTTCAAGTTCTGCCTCTGCTATTGCCCTGGTTTGTGCATTTATATTTCCTTCCAAAACAAAACTCACCAGTTGTCTTTTCACTTGTCTGTTTTGCTTAAACTGTGAGCACTAAACTGTGAGCATTGAAGAATAAACAGAAAAAAAAAAAAACTCTACTCTTTAATGTCAGGTGAAAGAATTGCTATACAATTAAACTGTGTATATATCTTCACARATTATATTTTATAAAATCACGCTTTTTTAGCTAAAATATTTATAATTAAATGGTTTTATACTTTACAACAAAGCAGGCAACTGCATCTTCAATTTCTCCTGTTGCTGAAATGTACAAATAAAGCATTGTTATCTCTCGTCTTGCCTCTGGTGTGTTTTAGGTCCCTGAATATACTGCTTTGTTCAAGAACGACTGGAGCAATCCCTGTTCCTGGAGGTGCCCCTCTTTGAGCCCCAAAGGCTGATGGTTCTGACTKGGATAAGCGGGGAAGCATTCACCCCCTTCTTGATAGGACTTCCCCTCCTACACAGCAGCCCTGCTGTACAAAGCCCTAATGTTTGCAGTCCTCCCAAAAGGGAYGTGGCTGTGTGAACATTTGAGACCCTGCCCACTGCACAACGTTGGTGTCTGAACCTTCTGAGGCTTCTCTTATCTCCAAATAGACATTGCATATCAGCCCCAGTAGTGTCCYAGGTTGGGACATTTCTCATTGTATTTCGTCCTCATGTCTTCATAGGAGCAAATTAAGAATGTGACAGTCTGTAGCTCATTCCAGGAATCGTGCTGGGCTGCTGCTGATCCACTAAGCGTAGCATGGCGGACTAAGGAAGAGGCCCACCCGGGCGCTGCGGTGGGCATGAGGAGATGGAAAAGGTCAATGCTGCGTTTGGTGCAGCTCTCCAATCTTCTGCTCCTCGGCTCAGGGCTTTGCCACGCACCCGTGAGCCCCAGGGCTCTGGGGTCAGGTTAAAACCTGGGGAAGGCTCCTTGCTGTCTCTACACTTGCCTTTTGCAGCTCCTGGTATTTGCAAATACTGCTGCCGCAGTGTGGCCGTTCTGCACAGAGCAGCAGGTAACGTGCAGAGGGGTGAGGAGCCTGTGGGCAGGAGGAGAGGATGGTGCAAAAAGGGCTTCTAAAGTCACTGTTTTAAGAGACTTGAGTCACCTCCAGCTAGCAGGTTTTAATAAGGAAATGAGCAGCACATCTGGCCCTGCTCTAGTTTTGCTCCCCGAGGGTGGATGCTGTTTGACAAGCCCTTTTCCCAAAGGATGCCCAGCTTGTCTGCTATACTGATTGGAGTTTTCTTCTCAGCCCAGATTTYTCTGTGAGATTTTTCCTCTCTGGCACATGCAGGATGATTGTCGGCTCTCTTAATGGTCATTTTCTGCTAGAGTATTTTACTTGATTCAAACAGATGCTGTTAGCTGGTGCCTGTATTTAATGCAGAGACCAGCGTGTGCTTTTGGGGATTTTTATATTTCAGAAGTGCAGCAATGTAAACTTTGAAATTAATTTTGCAAGAGCAGGCATTTGGAAATTAATTGTTCTTTAACTTTTTTTTTTTTTTTTGACTTAAAACTATCAGACTATATAACATAATGTTTTTAGATTATGTCAAAGTGCTAAAAAAATAAAAAGTCTTAGATAAATCTCCAGTCTAATACTTAGAGGCCTCCAGGACCTATTCAATCATACCTAGATTCAGCTGTACTGAAAATGTTCCAGACCTTGATATTATGTCTTTCCTCATGTTCCTTTATGCCTAATGTCACCACAGGCACCTCTACTAGGTCCAGGGAGTTGCAGCTCTGGCTTCTGATAGCTGCTGGTCCATTAGTAGCAGCCTGGTATTGCTGACATGCTCCAAGTGACTGCGTGTGTTGTGGTGGGGAGGAGTGGTCTGAAGAGAGAAACCCTAGGGAGCTGGTTGATTTAAAAACTAAACTAGCAAAAACACTATTTGGGTTTTTCRTGAAAGAAAAGGAGGAAGACTTGACTCAAATCACTCCTGTAAAAGCTCAGGGAAACAGTTTGACTAGGAGTACTTTGTGTCAGGGTTCTTCAGGCTTTAGCTGTGTGACCAAACTGAATTTTAACCTTTTGGGAGTGTCCAAACAAATTCCGTGGCAAGGCAGATTGGGAGTGAYCAAAGGGTTTTACTGTTCCCCTTCAAACTCAGCTTGCAGTGTTAGAGCGGGATGTCTCAAAACTAGCAGCATTTGTGCTGCTATCTCTATCAGCATAATCTGAGATCACAGATGTATCACAACAGCCGACTTCAAAAACTACGGTCAGATGTTCACATGCCTGCCTTGTCTGTTGTTTTTATTATTGCTGTTTTTAGGGCCTTCACATACGAGGGCTGTTCACCATTGCTATGGAAGGCAGGCTGTTGAGATGGAGTTGACTGTCCTCAGGCAAACTGCTTGGCCCATCAGCGGAGTAGCTGCTTTTTATAGTGACTAAAATACTAGTCACTATAAAAGGGGGGTGAGGAGGAGAGAGATGATGCTCTGCCACATCTCCTCAGCTGCTGTATGATTGCTATTTACCTTTGCCAAGCTCTGCTCTGTGTTCCTAGCCCCTCTGCTGCAGTAAAACAKGCAGCCCCTGCTGCCAAGCTAGGACGGTGTGGAAAAAGCTGGTCAATAAGGATCTCTCCGGATGCGTTACAGATTCCTTCCCCCCACACCTGGGTTTTCACTAGTGCCGGGAAGCTGGCCTGGCATCCCAGGGGACCTCAGAGTACATCATGGCTTTGGTACCTGAAATGTCAGACTAGCTGGTGACTTGGTTTCATGCCTAGAGTACAGCAGCTGAAGAGGTGGTAATTATGCTGTGGGCGAATACAGACGCACTCCAAAGAGTGTCACGTAAGACTTCAGAGGCATCTATTGCTACATAAAACTGCCATTTGAATTTCCTGGAGGTAATTTAATAGAACACAAAGTTCTGCACATGAGGCATTTTCCTCTTATCAACAGTGTAAAGTCACTAGAGGAGGAAAAGATCTCTAAGTTTTAAACTTGTTCCATCTTGGGTGTAGCTCGCTGCTCAGGACATGGGAGTATTTCTGAGTGCTCCTACTCGTGTTTGATGGCTAGGATAATCCTGGGCAGTGCCTACCCAGTGGCACTGCCACTTCTCAAGTGGATTTGAGAGGTCTTAGCAGCAGCTCAAGGCGCACAGCTGTATCTCTCCTAACCCACGTCACAGTCCGTACAGGCTCAAGCTGCCCGGCTGTAACTAGGGGAATCAACACGTACCTCATCGGGGACCAGCTCCTTGCTAGGGAGCTTTACTTTCTCAGCTCTCCCAAAGAGGATATTTTTTTTTATTTTTATTTTTGGGGGGGGGGGCATTCTGTTGGGATCAAGTTGTTTCTGCTGAAAACAGTTATTTCCTCAACAGTGTATAACATGGAGAGTTTGTTTCATTTTTTTTTTTCTGGCTGCGTCGTGTTCCAAAAGGAATTTCAGGGCTAAAAATAAAACGATATTTTTAGTTGAAAGGAAAAAAAAGGGAGGGAAAGGGGGAAGTTGTTCACAGCTCCCAACACTTTCCCCACAGGAATTTCAGTGCCAAATTTCAGAATTTCAGTGCCAAAGCAGCCGCTGTGCCACACTGCAACGTTTCGCGGGCTGCACAACCCCATCCAGGGCAAGAAACCGCGTATGTGACCGCAGGACCCCCCCCCCCCATCATCACGGCGGCTCCAACGGCCGCGACAAAATGGCGCCGCGCTGCGCCGGCAGCCGGCGGGTTAACGGCCTCCTTCCCACAGTACCCCGCGGCGCGCGAGGGGGAGGGGAAGGGAGGAGCGCGCGCAGACACCGCCTGTCGTCACGCGGGGGGCGGAGCTTCGGCGAGGCCCGGGGAGGGGAGGAGGGGAAGAGCCGCCCGCCTCCCATCCGGGCCCCGCGGCGGCGGCCGCGAGGGCGGGGCTCGCGCTCACGTGACATTGCGTGGCGGCGCAACCGCCATCTTGTGTTGTTGGGGCTGAGGAGTCGCTGTGGCCGTGAGGGACTCTCCGTCCGGGAGCGCAGGTACCGCCGCCGCC
>NW_020455520.1:19952-117042 GCF_003342845.1 Nothoprocta perdicaria
GCCCGGCCAGGCCCGGCCCTTCCCCGCCCCGTGGCGCCGGGCCCGAGTGCGGGCAGGTGCCTCCGGGCGCGCCCGGCCCTGTCAGCACACACGGGCCGCGGAGCAGGGCGCCTCTCCTCCCCCTCCGCCCCTCAGGAGAGCGGCCGTGACCAGCAGCGCTTGGCCAGGGAGGCCTTGGCAGCCCGAGGGGCGCATCGATCAGTGCCGCGCGCGCTTGGTATCGATCCAAGACGAGTAGTGTCAGTGTCAACAAAGCAGCTTCCACGCTCCGGGCAACTGTACTTCGAAGTGGGGCAAGTTGTGGGCCAAGAGCAGACGTTGCCAAGTGACGCTTATGGAATAAAAACATGTGTTTTTGCTCAGTTGTTGTCAGCCCCTGTCCTCCATGTGCTGTTATAACCTGTCTCTTACGTTAATTCCCATGTGCCTGTTTCCTTGGGGTGGGGGGACAAACTTTTGAATTTTGCTTACGTTCTTTTTTCTAACTTCTTGCTGCTCATTCTATTTTCCTGCTTCAGGAGCTGACTTGGGAAAGTTACTGGAAAGTATGTGTGCTTTTTTTTTTTCCTTTCTATTTCCCCGTAGTTCTTCCTTTTACACGTTGTTTTTAAGATGCTTGTTAATAAACACAAATTCAGTTGCTGCTTTTTGCCCAGGATATTTGCTAGATGTGCAGAGTGATAATGTGGAGCCTTTGTAAACAAAATGTGTTGCTCTAGTCCGTAAGAGGAGGTTAGGTCCTGATATTTTGAGTTCTGTTTTTGAGCAGTGGTTGTATAAGATACTATCTTAAGTGTTACTGAAGYGTTGCTGTTATTGGCCTTTACTTGACTGGGCTTTCTTTGATCTGTTAGCTGATGCAGAGCTAAAATTGTATGTCCTGGTCGATCTTGTTGGTGTAAACAGAAAAGCTGGAGTTTTTGATGCCTCGTTTGCACCATGTCCACCTCCTGGCTCTGATACTCGTAAGTCCTACGAGTTRATTAGTGTCCAAATTCACGTGTCAGTGTTCATTCCTTACTGAATGTGCGATTGAAAACAGACACTCGGTATAATAGGCAGCTATGTTAAAAAGAAGGTAGAGGTTTATCTGCAGAAGTTATGTCAGCTGTCACCTTTGGTAAGACCTACTCATATTGAGACTTTCTAACAACCCCATTAAATATCTAGCAATATTTTCTGTGAATGCTAGGTTTTCTTAATGATTTCCAGACCTACTTGAGCTCCCCCCAAGCCTGTGTTCAAAAACATGTATGTGTTGAAGTTCATTGCATTTAGGGGCCTTTTCTGATCATTTATTGAGTTCTTGCTTTAAAGCAAGAGTGCGGAAGTGCAGAATAGTCATGTTGTGGTAGTAACTTATTCTAAGGTTTCCTACAGAAACTTTGACACAATGGAAGAAACTCAGACTCCTGTAGACTTCATTGCAAATCTTGTTATTAAGAGGACTTTAAAGTATCATCAGACACCTAATTTTTTTTTTTGCCTTCCAAAAAAATACAGCGAGATTTTTATATTGACAGAAGTGAAAAAGCTGCTTCTATATAATGACTTGAGGTTTTACTGTGGTGGGTTTTTTTTCCCTTCCCTAATAAATTCACTTCTTGATTGATTTGAGGATTTGGGTGTCAAAAGGTAGTTAAAAAGGGTCTGCAAGGAAGGTTTTTTTAAGACATTCGGGATAAGCACCAATGCTTTTCTTCTGCTATTCTTGCCATCTCCTCAGGTCAGTATCTGAATTGGGCTGTATCAGAAACTGGTGATTCTTTAACCTGAGTTTGGGGGTGGCGGGGAAAGGTGGCAGCACTTTCAGGATGTAGAGRTGCTTCATTTCCACAACAAACTAGATGTCAGGGTCTTATAGAGATGTCAGAGTCTTATACGGCATCGTGGGTTGGCCCTGGGGACTGGCTGGAGAGGTGCCTCTGCTGAAGGGGTTTGTAGTTATCTAACTGTACAAAGGAAAAACAGTTGCTAAAATAATTTCAGAATCTATGAAGATGAGATGGACACAGAGAGCATGGTCCTTTCCCTTACTCGCTGTTATTTAAAGTGGTTCGTGCCTCTCGCTCTTTTTTTTTTTTTTTTTGCTTGCTTGTTTGAAATACCAAAAATACTGAAGTTGATCCTTCCTTCGTAGCCCTTTTAAAAGTATAAAGCTAAATATTCCTACGTTCTGGTTTAAAAATTCCTTTCCTTGGTGTTTTTATCTATGCTTTTGTCTTTTTTGTAGTGCTCCTGCCCAAAGATGAATGGAGATAAACTACATTTAATTTACAAACGGAGATAAGCAGAGGAAAGGTATTGAGGAATGAAATTTCAGATCGCAAACATCAAAGCACAAGCCTGATATATTTTCTCCTTCCTACATAGCTTGCTGGAGATCTGTTGACTGTTTTGATAAGGAGAAACCCATCTCGTTATTGAAAAAACATTTGTGTTGAGAGAAGTCTCTTTCTTTGTATGGCATTCTCAGTTTATTTTAATTAACTGGGTGACAGCTGAAGACTTAGGTGTGTGACATGTTGCCAAGGGGGTGATACTATGTGTTTTCACAGGAGTTAAGTCAGTTTCTAGCCTGGCTTAGGCTCTCTTTCCTTCTTTGCAGCAAAGTATTGAGCTCTTTGGCTGCAGAAATGACCTGACTTGAAGTTCATCGGGCCTGAGCTCTGTTTGTTCGAGATGCAGTTAAGTCATGGATGGAACTAATAATGAGGTGTTTTTAGATTGCAAGGCTATGCCGTATTGGCCCTGTGGTTGGTTGTAGTGTATGTGTGTATATTTATCTGCATATATGTGTATGGATGTATATGTGCACATGCAGCCATGTAGTTTGTTGTAGTAACATTGATTTTTTTTTAGGTCAGGTGCTAAAAGACCATTTCTTTGCATTGCTCTGTTAGTAGTGGAGCTTGCCACAGTGTGTTGAGTACGAAATGTGTCCAGTTCTCTGTAGCAGAGAGGGCTGTCATTCTATTCTTTTAAAGGTCAATAAGCATTCCTTGAATATAGGAGCTCCACAGCAGTGGCTTGATGCCTGTGAGAAATTAGGCTGCCATTGAGAATTTTACGTCTCTTACTTTGATTCCTGGCAGAAAGGATACACAGAATTGTTTTGGTATAGCTACAGTTTTTGGCAAATATGAAATCAAAGTATGTATTTTCATTTTCAAGAATAATCTTTTTTGGAAGTAACGTACATATAGAGTGTATATGTGACATGGAAGCTGGTTATCTAGATCTCGGAGGAGTGTGGAGAAAAGCAGATAGGATATCAGAAAGTCTATATGGCTAGTGCAGTCTAGCTCAATGAGACATTTTGCTGGACAATTAGAAAATGCATCTAAAATGCTACTGTTTTGATGGTACTTTTGAATCACTTAATACCTTTGATTTCCTCAACTAATTAGTAATAGTTGTGCATTGTGGGTTTGCTGTCTTTTGGGCCGTATGTTTTCAAGCATCCGGGTACACAAGAAAGAGTGATGTTTACTGCTCTCAGCAGTGGTTTTTGTGTATTTGTCTTGTCACTGTAAACAGATAAGTGGGCCTACATATAATATGTCATGAAAATAATCAAAAGACTATTTTTGAATGTTAAGCAGGTGTTATTGAAGCAAAAATAAGACATTTCAGCTTACAGATTAATGTTTAATTGTATGTTGACTCATTTTCATTCAACAGGAAAATAATTATTTTAATTTGTRATTACTGTGAAGAGCTTTTATTTCTTCCTATTGATGACAAATTGAAAGACCTTTGATGATATTGATAGTGTTTTATGATGAAAATACTAGTTTGTGAGACAGGAATCTTCTGATGCTGAAAATCTGCCTATATAGGTTAGACTGGATGAAAGAAGATTTGTAGTCCAAATATGGCAATGTGCCTCTTGTGATGACAAGAAATAGGAGGGAAAAGTGTGCTTTTAATTATGAATGGGTAGCTGAAATTATGTATCTTCAAATTTCTAGTCAAAGTGTAACGTGGTAAGAAGCTTTTGGGTAAAGGATGCACATAAGCTGTGATTTGTGAGCTCTATGTGGTAGAATTAGAATTATTTAGATTGCCAGAGATCCTTGGTCATCTGCTCCAACCTCCTACTCAAAGCAGGGCTAACTTCAGTGGTAAATCCTTAATAGGGCATAYGATAGTGAGTGAGACTGATCATGGAAACAGCATATGGCAAGGTATTTTAATTATAAGCAACTAGTAACTTCATTTAAGAAATCAGAGACCAGATTCAGTTACCATTAAACCCAGTTGAAGCTTTTGCATAAGGCTCAGTTAGTGCTGAATCATCAATATGTGATTTTACTGTATTATATTATAGCGCGTTTAGAAATAGCAAGGTGACTAAGAATAACATTGCAAGTCAGTTTACAAAAATACGGATCTTCTGTCAGCTTGTAAGATGTGAATGTCCAACAATGTAGACATAAAGTGCTAATAAGCTRTTAAGAACTGGTGTTATAATTTGTATATAGTAGTAAGTTAACRTCTAACTTTGCAACTGATTAATGTAAGCAATTGGATGTGCATAGCAGTTTTCTCTCGCTTTGTAATAAGATACTCTTTCCTACTGTTAAAKGTTTGGGGCTTTGTGTGTGTTTTGTTTTGAAGAACATCTCAGAGCTATATGCATGGGGACACTTAAAGGGTACAGAGAGAATTTCTATAAAGCTCTAAGAAACCGCTTATATAAATTACATTAGAAACAAAACCAGAAAATCCCGGCAACCCAGCTGTGGTAATTTAGTGCCTTTTCCCAGTAAACACAGTGTGAAGCTTTGTTCTGCCGTTTTGAATGCATCTATGGGCCACATAATGCGATGTGACGACTGGGAGAAATGCTGCAGCAGGTTTGGGTGCAGGTCTGCATTCCGGCTCCCGACAGAGAAGCCCCARTTCAGAATCTTGGTGCGGGTGCACGGGCTCAGCATCCTGCTCGGGAAGGTGGAATCACACACGCATGCACACACACACGCATTTCCCTAGAAGTTTACTTGCTGTGTGCAAGCTGCAGGTAGCTCTGAAAATGGTTTTCAGAAGGAAGAAAGCAGAGTGCTGACAGAATTTGGGACAAGATTTGCAGTGAGCAGGCAGTGGCAGAGGCAAGGATGGGGTCTGCTTGGAGCTTAGTTCTTGTTCTCAGCCTTTAGCTGAAAGACTTGTATGAAGGTGGAGGCTGTGCTGCTTATCCAGTAAGAAACTGAGAGAAGTGGGCAAGTCATGGTGTGTGCAAGTGAAGCAAAGCCTGGATAATTCACTTCTGACAGAGTTCACAGTGGGAGGTGGGAATGGAGGGAAATACGTGGAGACAGGATATATCATGTTCCCAGGTGTGTGAGTTTCTCCTGTTGTCTTGTCCCAAAAGCAGCTTCGGTCCATATCTCTTAGGCTTGTCATTCCGGACCACAGAGTGTTGAAAGACTGGACTGTTTTTTTTTGCAGTGAGTTGAGATAAGAAAGTTTTAATAGAAAGCTAAAAATGTAACTGAAATATAGGCTTAGTTTCTGAAGAAATGCATGGTTAGGACATTGTCCCTTTAGGAAAAAGCCCTTCTCTTGATGTGTTGGTTGATAGTGCTAGAAAATTTACCAACTGTATCAGGATAAAGACTTGCAGGCTCAAAGGCACAACTGTGACTTTACAGTGTATGATACAAAGAATAGGGATTTTTAGTTTTGTTTTTCCCCAATTAACTTTCTGCTTAAGCTAAAACATACTTTTTAAAATATTAGCCAGTGTTGACCTGAAACCAGCTTTCTCTTTTGCTTATTTCTGAATTTCTTGCTTGAATCCTTTCAGGGACAAACCTGAGTCTTCAGACCATTTTACCTGCATAAGCATTTAAAGGCTGAGCAAGATGATACTTAAATATTTCTTAAGGTGCAGCTTAAGCTCTGGATTTTGGGTTGGTTTGGGTTTTTTTTCTTCCCCTTCAAAGCTTATCTGTTACATTTTATCAGTTTTTTTATCACCTGTTTTATCAGTCTTATAGAGAACAGACCTGGACATGGTATACCTGCAGCAATAAAATTCACTGTTTCCTCATTTCTCTATCCAGAGCCAACAGTTAGTGGTGCATCAGATGCTCCTGTTCAGCTCGAATATTAGAAATCTCTGTTTGTTTTCAGGACTGTTTCTTCTTTTYCCTCCCCTCCCCCCATATGTTTTCCAGAATAGTCTTGCATTTGGTTTATATCACCTCATATTTTCTGTTCATGAGTTTTTTGATTGTGTACTTGCCCTTATTAAATGTGACCTGCTGCACTGGATGCGTAATTGAATAATTCATAATGACTTTGTTAATGATGTATCATTTCCATTAGGTACCATTGCCATTCTTGTCATCTATAGGTTTAGAAGCAATGTGAAATGCTGTTGTAGATTCCATAGAAACAGAGGATACCTTCTCACCTTTGCATTTTCTTTATATTTTGAGGATATTTTCCTTCTGGCATTGGCTGCTGTAGGTTCCTTTCCAAAATGGGTTAAGTGGTTTTTACAAAGTCATTTTTGACATTCTGCTTTTTAATTGGCATCTGCTGCAGAAGTTCAAATTTCACCTGCTCACTAGAGCAATGAAATGTTCGATCTCACAAAACTGAGATTTGTTTAGATGACTTCTGTAAATCCATGTTGATTGGCTTTAATTATATCCATGTCCTTTAATTGGTGTTGTGTTCTTCAGCCAGTAGTTAATATTGAATAGACGAGTATTGTAACGCCCTGAGTCATCCTGTCTGCCACTGTGCCAAAACTTTAAAAGGTGGTTTCTTAGAGTTCTAGAACTTCCCTAATATACAAAGAATTATAGAAAATCAGCATTAATGATTCAGTCAATTTATTGTAATGTGTTTTTAACGCAGTTACTGGCTCTTGTAACAGCTAACTCTGGTACTGCTGTTGAATGTTCCCAGCAGTCACCCGTGGAAGATAAAGTATTGTCGTCTTGATGTAATATTGCTGTTGTGTAGTGGAGTGCTCTTGTTCAATTCCTGTTCCAGGTTAATTTAAGGAAAACTCAATTCTTTCTTCTTAAATCTGCTGCGGTAATTTTCCATTGTATTCTTTGTTTCTCAAAAATTTTCAGCCAATTTCTAGTTTAAAAGGGCTGTTTGAAACGTACAATAGCAAGAGAACTCCCTGGAAAGGGAAGGAAGTGATACTGTTCATCCGTAAACATCTCGGATCAAACAGACTGTTTTGATAGAAAATGGCTGCGTAAAAGACGGATCCATAGTATATTTTCCAAGGTTTAGGTCTCCTAAATTAATTAAGAAACAAATCTTAAGTGTAGCAGCCCTAAAGCTATAAATCACAGTGACACAATCTAAATCTTGGTTAATTGCTTTTTTTAAATTATTTTTTCTCGTCGGCAGGAAAGAATAGGTGCAAACCTTGTTTAGACCTAACTTGAGGTTCTACAAATTTGTTACAATCTTCCTTTCACCTCTCTTCACCAAGAGTAGTGCAGTGTTTTGGTGGCCAGTGCAATCATATGCTGCACATAGAAAGAGTTCTGCAATGGAGACATAAGAACTAGTATTGTCTGAAATACYTAACTCTTTTGCCAGTGAATAAAGAACAGTTCTGTAAATGACGATTTTGTTTAAATCCTGAAAATCTTAAATCTGAAAAACCTGCCAGTGTGGATCTTTTAGTTTTCTAAAAAGTTTTTGTCTGGATTGTTATAGTTGTAGATTTTAAAAGGGCAGAACTTCTTGTTGAAATGTGCTGTGGCAAATAGAATTTTAGGAGACCTTCTACAAGRTTTTTTCATTTGAAATTTTTTAAGTCATTTAAATATAAGTTTACCTGGAGAATCAAGTGTCAAGCTGTGTATGAGGCATGTTTTTGTGGGTTTTAGTGGAGTTATCAGGTCTTAGGTAGCCAGACTTAAAACATAATCTTAAAAACTGTAAGTTAGCTAACATAAACTTTGTACCTAAAGCAAATCAATGAAGGGAGTGTTGCTGATAGCAACCCCTGTACCTACAATGTTACCTGTTAATTTTGAGTGAAAGCCACTTAAAGGCTTAATTCGATTGGATTACGTGGTGTGCTCCGAGGATGGACTTCTAACTTGCAGTGTACTAAGCTGCTGAGAAAATAGAAGGAATGTTGTTTCCCTATGTCGCTCCGCAGCTTGGCAGTGGGCTGATGTGATTACTTGGATCTGGAGCTGCAGTGCTAGCCCATGAAAATGGGCTCTTGATTCCAGTTTAGGAGGCAATTCCAGTTTATGATTTTTTTACGAAATTGCATGTGGGGTTGCACCAACATCTTGATCCAGGAATTGACCTGACTGGAAGAAAATTTTGGAGGAGGGAGGAGTAGAGGGAAGTGTTCAAGTAGTGTTCTYGCTCAAGCAGAAGTTTGCATTGGATGTAAATAAAATATGACCTCAGTTTCTTGGTTCAACTTAGAACTCTACCCATGTGCAGTTGTTCAGATCACTCGGACAAAAACTGTTATTTTGTAGAAAATCTTACTTTACAAAAGTCTAGCAGTTTAGAATGGAACTCCTCTTCCATGGTATAACTTGATGACAATGAGATATATTCTGTATGTAACTTGCTATCCTTGATGAATATGAAGGCAACAGCATACATTAAAAAAGGTAATATTAACAATTTAAGACCTAAACTTCAATATTAAGAAAGTTAGCTGGCAAACTTAGATGACAAAATTCGCATAGCTTCATGCACTTGGCTGGGCCAAAAGATGTGAGAAGGAGTGAACGATCAGGTCATACATTTCTGAGTTCCTCAGCCTTTTCCTTGCTCCACCTGATTCTTTACTCTTGCAGCGCCAGCATCCCCGCGTCTGTCCCARCTCACCTTTCCGGTTAGTGCAGCTTCTCCTTTAGACACTGGCTGTTCAGGTAGTTGCTCTCACACATTCCTCTCTGCCTTGGCTTTTGAATTCTTGCAAAGAAGTGGCCATACAGCAAACGTACAGAAGCAGCATCAGTTTTGTTTTCCCTGCCTTGTCTGCTTTGATGTGGCTAATGTGCTTTCTTTGAGCACTTACTGTCTGTGCTGATTTGAGTCTTTCTTGGACCACTTGCATTCTCCAAATACCTGCTTCAAGAGTGCTTCCTTCAAGGTCTGTCCTTCATCCATGCTTTGCCTGTAATTTCTGTCTTCGATGCGTGTCTTGTTTCTGGGTAGTATTGCTTGTCAGGGTAAGCTCATGTGTTACTTGTACTACAGTCTGTAAATCGGGTTCTTTCAGGTACAATTTCAGCCACTCACAGGTATCTAGCTTTCAGTTCAAACTTCCTAGAGTCATAACAACTTCCAGGGAGACCGTGCATCTTGCTTGGACATAGCRGAGAAGAAGGAGCCAGCAAAGGAATTCCAAGGCAAAGTATCAGGGGAAAAATACAACAAGGAAAACTCTTCTGCRGCATGAGGGGATAAGACTGATGCATTCTTTGTGGAGATGCTTCTGAGTCTGATAGAGAAAGATGAAACTATATCCTCAGTTGTTAGGAAAGTAGTGCAGGGGCAAAGGAGTGGTGGGGACCAACGGGTCCATAGCTGGTCAATTACTCTTACAACTGCTATTGTAATGCTTTATCTATGTATATGATACTTCTGGTGTCCACTTTCATTATAGTTTAATGTTTCTTGTCAGTATTTCCCGTACAGCTGATACTAAGTTTGCTCCATGAAGACACCCATCCCTTTAAGGTGTTGGGAAGTGTGCTGTAGGCTTGTCTCTGCCAGAGAATGTGTGCTGCTTTGGTGGCTTGCCCGCAGTGTTCTCATTTGTGGCTGCTGGAGTTCCCGTCCTTTAGAAACCTAAATCTGCAGCTTGGTTTGCAAAACTGGTGAGAAGATATACCTTGAACATTATATACTTCAATATACATCAGCTCCTTAAAAAAGGGATAGGACCAGAAACTTCTCAAATTAGTCCTGAGAAACTAACTGCATATTTTCATTTTGAGCTTTGTATATGACTTTGTGGTGCATGTAATCATTTCATAATACATTGTACAGGGTTAYTGTGAAAATAAAATTATTATGGTCTGTGAATAAACTGTATTGAGAGCCGGAAAGAAATAATTACAAATATTTATCAAAGATGTTAGACTTGTAGTAAAAATATGAGCCAAATTTTAGTTGTTATGTTTAAGTTGAGAGCTTAACAACTGTAATCTCCATGCTCTAAAGGTAGCTTCTAACTCAGGCTGTTGATATCTTTCTTTCAATATAGCTATTTGGGATGATGGAGTTGGTTCTTACGCATCTCTTCTTTGTTTGGTCTTGTCCTTTTTGCTTAGAAACTAATGTTCTCTTCACTTTTATCTCCCCRTTTTTGCTTGTTCCCTTTTCTGTCATCCTTCCATGCAAAGAATAGACAACCTTATTTAGGTAAATAAAAGTATGGAGTTTTGATGCAGCAAAAGTCATAAAGACCAGCTGTATTTATGGTTTCTTGTTATCTTTGGTCTTYGGCTATTATATATTTGACTTTGTAAATATTTAATTCTCCACAGATAGAGTTTCTGCTGTTGCTGTTAGGAAGGAGGAGCTGTGTTTTCTAAATGTAAATGCTCCTTCTGCAAAACTGGCTGGAATTGTGTTTAGCTGGGAACAGGGAAAGCTTCCCAGTCTTTRCTTGGCCTCCTTCCTTCCCTGCTCSTTGATCTTGTCTGTCGTTGTCCATATGCTCTTGATATATTGGAGCTTGCCTTGACCTCCAGTAGTGCCTGCAGGAATTTGAGTGATAGGAATGAGGGTGACTGAAGCCTGAAACTGCTCTTGATGTGTAGTGAAGCTAAGGATGGGAAAACTACTGGGTATCTCCTGCAGACTTTATTGTGCTGGATGTACTCGATTTTTAGGAGACTTATTTTTCTAGAGCGAATAGTGGAAATTTCTTGAATAYTTTGCCACTTGACTGGCAAATCTTTCTTGCTCTATTCTAGTGTGTTTTTATCCTCTTGTAATTGTCAGAAAGCCACTGTTCTGTTAATTAAGCATTACTGTTCTCACGGGGGAGGATTATGCCTCCCATTGCCCTGTTTGCTTGCCTGGTAGTCACCAGTTTGACAAGAGACTGCTTGGACAACTTGTTTCTTCAGACACCCTAATCCAGCGTCCTGTTTGAGCTATTAAGAATGATTTGGGGCAAGAGATCTTGGTAATTATGCCTGTGCTTATAATATAGCGTGYGTTAGCTGAAATGAGTTCCTTAAAAGTTCAAACTTAGTCCATTTTATTTAATTTTGCATGACCGGGTGTCTTTTGAGTCGTGAAAACAATTGAAGGACTGTGTTAATCCAGTTGTTTTCATAGTAATCGTTTGTGTGTTTCAGGTTCACGCTTTTTAGAAAAGAGGAATAGAACAAGAAAAAATGGCAGCAGAAACTCAGACACTTAACTTTGGGCCTGAATGGTGAGTTGTTTTGGTTTGTGAGATTTTGGAACAATGTCATAAATTTTTGCGAACTTACATGTTTCTGTGCTTGGGGGCCAAATTGGCGATAAGACTGAATGGGATATAATATGTTTTTGTTCCTTACTGCTGCTTCTCAGTCCCTGACCTGTGACTGAAAGCAATATTCATATAATAAATTCTTTCCCCATTTTGTATTTTGACAGCGTGTAGGAAGTGAGCTGGATTTCACGTTAGTGTAGTGCATAAAACTTACCTTGCTTCTCTCCAAAGTAGACAAAGTAAGTGAAGAAGAGAGCTGATTTGGTCTTCCCATGTGATGAGTAATAGCAAGGAAGTTCTTGCCCTGTCCTTACTGGATTTAACTCTAGCTAAGCAATTTTCCTCTAACAGTGTTTCAAACACTGGAATGTATTTATGGAATATATTGGAAGTGTATCTGTGCATTTYATCATCTGCAGTAGGTGGAGACTGAAGAGTGTAGGGAAAAAAAAAAACCCACTCTTCTGGTGGGACTCTATGACAATGCATCCCCTTGAATCAGTTCCTGGAAAGCTGTCCAGCTTTGTGCATTGCCCTGGTTCTTGCTAAAATGTGGAGGGATGATTATTCAGCGTTTTCTCCAAATTCTTGGTGACTGCAAGATTACAAACAGGGTGTTTTAGCTGGAGTGGTTTCTAGAGAGAAATGTGACCCTTAGAAGTGTAAAAGGGAGTGTGGAGTGGTTAGAAGAAATCTAATTGCTTTATCACGTGTGGTAAGGCTGTTACYGAAATAATGTATTGACTTTTGCTGACGCACTTTTTTTGTACATCTTAAAAATTGGTGCGTATTCAAAAAAGAAATGAAGTGTGACTTGTGGCCTGAAAGATAAGAGAGCTCAGTCTATTTTRCTGGTTTGAAAGAAAGTTAAAGAATGTCTTTATCACTATCTMTAAATACACCCACCAGGCAGATATCTTAGGCTTGAGGGCTCTCCAGTGCAGACAGACATGACTAGATCCATTGATGGATGGAAGCCAAAGTTAGGGTAAAAAAGAAAAGGGAAGTGGTAACTTAAAAAAAAAAAAGCAGTATAAACAGTAATTTAAGATTGCTGTCACAGTGAGGAACTGTATAGTCTCTGTTTATTTTTAAATCCAGATTAAATTACATGTGGAAATGYACATTATATTTCCATGAGTTAATGGATTTGATACAGGAGTAATGGAATGAAATTCTAGTATTTACAGTGATTCCTCTGAGTTGCAGTACCCTCAGGTCTGTATGTGCCACAGAGTGGTTGAGGTTGGAAGGGACCTCTAGGGATCATCCAAATCCAACCCCTCCCCACTCCAGCAGGGACACCCAGGGCACAGGACACAGGCTCCATCCCGGCAGGTTGGGAAGTTCTGCAGGGAAGGAGACTCCCCAGCCTCCCTGGGCAGCCTGTTCCAGGGCTCTGTGACCCTCACAGTAGAGAAGTTCTTCCTCACGTGGAGATGGAACCTCCTGTGTTTCAACTTGTACCCGGTTACCCCTTGTCCTGCCACTACCCAGAAGAGCTTGGCCCCATCCTCCCTACATTCGCCTTCGGGTATTTATACATATTGATCAGATGATGCAGTTATATTACTTGTTAATAGTGAGATTCTCAGTTGCATCTAGTCTGCATTGGAGTTGAACACTGCGTTGATCCATCTAATCCGTGGAAAAAATGCCTGTCCAGGTATTTTTGAATTGGAAGTGATGTGTAAAGAAATTGCCACTGGGTGGCAACAAACTTAAAAAAAAGTTTGTTGTTGAAGTGACTTGGACTTCTTCCTTTCTATGCAAGTAGGAAAAAGAGGAATGTTTCAATAATTGAATATCTTTAAAATCAGTATTTTTCTCCTTTCCTATGGCTGTAGAGAAAACGAGAGAAGCTGTTTTTTCTTCTGGAGTACTAAGTTTTAGATTTTKAAGATGGACTGTGTGAATAGTTTCTTCTCATCACTGCATTTTTGTGTCAAACCTCTAAATGAGGTGCAGAGGAATGATAGCATAGGTGAAGACCCATTATCCTCAGTTCTGTTTTCACTCTTTTTCTGCCTTTTTTTCCTGTTTCAGGCTGCGAGCTTTGTCTAGTGGTGGGAGCGTGACATCCCCTCCTCTGTCTCCGGCTTTGCCAAAGTATAAACTAGCAGACTATCGCTATGGGAGAGAAGAAATGTTGGCACTTTTTCTAAAGGATAATAAGGTGAGCAGGAAAGAAGACCTGAGGTCTGTATGTRCAACCTTATGTTTAGGGATTATTTGTATTTTGAGAATGTACACGCAWAAATTGGGTATGTTTTGATGAAGAACTGAAGTCTATTTTTGTGTCTATTTGATACCACTCAGTGATTCCACTCTTAGCATATATCTTTTTAATAGAACACTGCAACCTCTTGTATAAGCTGTCTAATGTCTAAGCAACTTCTTGTACCCCTCTGAGAACAGGAAAACCTGTTTGCCGTATTCAGTCCCATTGCCACAGAAGAAAGAGATAGTCTCCTTGCAGCACTGCAGATTTGCTTCCCTCCGTAGGATTTTATTTAGTAAAGAGTAGGGATTGATTTGGCTTGAAATTCAGGCGATAAATTACATTAGCAGGTCATCTGAGCAAAGAAGAGCTCCACGTTTGTCCTGATTCAAGGCACTTAGCAGATGTTCAGCCCAGTTGGAGTCATCCTCAAAAAGTATCTGCTCATCTGGACCTCGAGTCACAAATACAAGCAGGCCAGTGTAATAAAAAAGAGCAATATACAAAAATAAAGCAAGAACTTTGCTCAGGTTTATTTTCAGAGGAAGATTCTCTGTGATGCGGAAGTCATGTTTCAGACCTCTATATAAGAGCATTTCAGCTTAAAACAAAGTCATACACTTTTATAAGTATATTTATAAGTTTTTAAGTGGTTGGTGTAGGGATTAGTTTATTGTTGCAGCAGATGCATAATAGACTTGAAGTCTCAGTGCCTCCTACAGCCTCCCGCTCAGGTACAAGAGGGAATGCAGTAGGTTTTGCAGATTGTGYCTTTGCATATAGGAGTGCATGCACATATCCATCTTCTTTACTAAGGGTGCTTGACAAGCTTTCACACAGGGCTGCAGACTTTACATCGCTTAGACTGCACATGTTTGGGGCCTTTGGATATGAAAGCCTTTTCAGAAGCCTTTACGTATGTTACGGCTTAGTCATAGCTGCTCTGACACATAAGTCTCCTGCTTTGCTTGAGGAGCCATGATACCAACTTTGATGCTATGGTTCAATGAGCAAGTGTGTCAAAAGTTGTTGTTACGTTCAGGTTTTTCTGTATGGCATACAGTGTTCAGCTGCCTTGATCCAAGCAGCCTCATCTCTTTCTGGAGGAAGCCTGGAAGCTTTGCAGTGGTTAGGAAAGCCCTGCTTCCCTGCCCTCGCTGCCCCAGGCACTGCCCCGTGTGTGCTGCAAGGCCTTGGGCTGGAGCACAGTGTGCTTGGTGTTAGGAGAAATGGATCCACGGTCTGTGGAGTGCTGGTTATTGAGACCTCAGACGTCCCTTGACACTGTTTATGGTCTGTAGTCATCTTGCTGTAATAGTCTTAAGCCTGTGTTGTCAACTACCAGATGCCTCTGTTGTATCTGGCACCCTCATCTCAGATTCACAGAATATTTAAGGTTGGAAGGGACCTCTAGAGATCATCTAGTCCARCCTTCCTGCTCAAGCAGGCACAGCTAGAGCATGTGGCACAGGGCGGCATCCAGGCGGGTTTTAAAGACCTCCAGAGAAGGAGACTCCACAACCTCCCTGGGCAGCCTGTTCCACTGCTCTGTCACCCTCACAGTAAAGAAGTTGCTCCTCAATCTCTTTTTTTTCTTTTTCTTTTTTCTTTTTTTTTTTTTTGCTGTGTCATCATGATTCTTTGCTGGCTCTAAGTTGGGCAAAGTTACAGCGCTGGTAAAAAGATACTCAGATTATAAGCAGGAGGGTTTCTCTTAGTGTATACACAAATGAGGGGCGATTGGATTGCTTTCCTTGAATTAAAATTAGAGGAAGGCTTTATCTTTAGTGGTTTGGATTATGTTTAGTATTTTGAATTAGATAATCTTGAAAYAAGGCCCTCCATTGGTATAATTTAGAGTTCAGTTGGCTGCAATTGCAGCTTCTTGCCTGTGTATTGATCATGTCTGCTAAAAGATGGAATGATTAAAAATGAGTTCAATTTTTTTATTTAAATCATGATTTTAATACTTGCATCTGTTTCCTGTTTCATAAATCCATAACTACRTAGTTTTATTTATTATTTTATTCTCTTGTTTATCATAGGATTTTTTTAAACAAAAATAAAGTCTCTGTGCACACATGCTTTCTGTGTATATATGGTAATTCTGCTAATWTATTTAAATCAGAGTAATGTACATTAAATATAGAAATGCAGTGCTCCAATTTATCAAAAGAACTTTGACATGCATTAGTTTATAAATGAAAAATCTGTTTTATGAGCTTGGTACTTTACATATGTTAGTTTTGGGTAGAGATTTCATTGGATGTTTTCTCTGTAAGACTTCCTTTTTTCTGGGGAAGTAAATTTGCAGCAGGTAACTGGCACTTGCACCCCCGTCTTCTTCCTCCCACCTGCTATTACTGGAGAAACTGGTGTTCTAGGTAGAGGGAGAGAGATTTGGTCAGATAAAAACCATTTTTATGTTTATGCAGACCCAAGTTTGTGGCATCATCCATGGATTGTGGCTTTTTTTTTTAAATGCCTGTATACATCAAGTATTTATATGTTATTCTGCTTTCATACAGATACCTTCAGACCTTCTGGATAAGGAGTTTCTGCCTATTTTACAAGAGGAGCCCCTGCCACCACTGGCACTTGTACCTTTTACAGAAGAAGAACAGGTTTGTGTTCTTAGAGGTGCCGTATTTTAAAAAAACTGAAGATTGGCATTAGCATAAAAGCAAAATAAAGAATACATTTCCGTTTAAAAACACAAAATTAGCTAAAATCACCAATTTAATATTGGTAGATTCCGAGAAAGAAATTCTAAAAACATACTGCATTAGCATACAATTTAAATTTTAGCCATGGTCAGATTTAAGACGATCACTGAGCATGTTGTTATCAGATGATGGTCTGTTCTATTGATAGCTAAGCAGTGTCAACTCCTGAATTTTGGAATCATCAGGATCTGCTGAGAAGCATTACCAGTTTTTCAAGCACACAGCATGTTCAAATCTGTGGAACTTTTTTCTATGATTGTGTCACTTTTCTGTACTACAAGTATCCAAGTTGTGAAATACCAGCTTGTGGTCTTTGGAGAAGTTCGGTTCTTTGCCTGCCATCCACATCTCTAGGGAAGGTTCATTACTTTAAGTATGCTCTGTGCAAGCTGTTGTGTTTTCATTTGCTTACTTGGTTTCTGTTGTTACATTATGCACTGGTGAGCAAGACGAAAGCAAGGACAGGTAGTCCACAAGAACGTTGCTGCTCCGAGTGTGGCACGTCTAAGGCCTTTGAAAGCCCTTCCTTTCAGCTCAGCCTCCAGTGCCTCTCGCTTCTCACTCTGTATTGATTCCTCCTTTATTATCTCTTGAAACTTCTGATTGAGAGGTTCCTCTCTGTTTTGTCATGTTTCATAAAYCACCTGTCTGACTTAAATACTGTGATCTCCCCCCCACTTTTTTTCTTTTTAGCTGATTGTGGTATAACTTGGCTTTTGGCAGGAGGTGTCAGTATGTGTGCCATGTCTTCTTAAGATCTTGTCCCATGACACAAGATACTAATAGATCAGCTTTCAATCAGTGGCCTTCTCAAGCTYGTAGTCAGATGACAACACTGTTTGTCCTGCATGTCATCTTTCTGGCCTCAAAGGCAGCTGAGGAGGATACATTTTTATTTGCSTCTTTGCCCAGAGTCCTTCACCAACCAGGAAGGTTCTGGGGATGGTCAGCCAGATGTGCAGTAACACACGAAAACCTTGAGCCTAGATGTTAAATGGCCTCACACACTTTTTTTTYCCCTCCGATGCATAGTAGAGCCCTTCAGGCAGTAAACTGCTAGACTTTGAAGACTTTTACGGTCAAAGGAGACTGTTTTTTTTTTTGGTGACTGCAGAGGTTTTCTCCAAGGGAGAGATGTGGGCTTAATATTGAAATGGTTGCTGTAAGAGTTAGCTATAAAGAAAAAGCTTCACTGGAGACTGATSTTGCTTTTTGGCCATCCACAACTGGATTTATTTTTTCCCCTCGGGTCAACTTCAGGTGAGCAGTTCTCTCTTGAAGGAAGTTCCATTTTGTAGAAAATGTCAAGCAATTGACTCTTGGAATGCACTCGCACTCCTTCACATATCTGTTCCTTTTGATTTKAGCTAGCTGGATTTTTAAAAGTAGCTATTTGCATGTCTCTCTTTTCTTTGGAAGTCTGGGCGTTCAATATGGTAGTAATTTAACGTGTTCACATGAGCAATCTGCCTCCTTTCGGGTCCTGTCAGGAGGCCTGACAGAACAACTCTTGAGTCTTTCACATGCTGCTTATTTAAAACTCGACTTTAGGGAGTGTGGGTGAGTTCAGGTTTAGCTGTTAGTGTTTCAGAACAAGCTTTGGATCCCTTGACCTACTTTTCCAACTACTCATGCCAGAGAATTGGCACCAAGTTGGTTATAATTAGCCATTTTTGGTGAAAAGGCTTTAGCCATTATGTCATATTATAATAAATCTGAATCTTATTAGTGGTTTTTGCCTTGCAAAAATGCTTGTCACCTAAATATAAATTTCAGAAGCCTTAAATATATACATCTAAAGAAAACACTTTTGTGAAAACAAGGAGTAAATACAATCTCATTGCACACTAGTGCTCTGCAGAATTTGTCAGTTTGAAGTAGTGTTAGTGTCTTATCTGAAGTGTAGGTGCTCGCTGCTTTTAGCAGCTCAGTGGCTGCGTGGTTAGAGCGGCTGGTGTCGTAATCAATCCTGTGCTAGAATCATCTGATAAAGGAGTTGATGTTCAATTGATACCTGAGATCTTCATGCTTTAAAGGTAAGTCAGGAGCACTGTTCATTTTGGTCACTCAGTTGCAGAGCATGTGTAACAAACGGAAGGAAATCACAGCTGATACTAAACCAAATTTAGGAAAAGAGGTCAGTCTGGCTGGGCCAAGAGGGGGCAAAAAGGTAGATTTTATTGTTCTTTTGCTTTTTTGCTTGTTTTAGTTTAAAAAATTTTCCTTTTGGCTTTTTCTTCTTGGCAGAGAAATTTTTCCATGTCCGTAAACAGTGCCGCTGTGCTGAGGTTGACGGGACGAGGAGGAGGAACGGTGGTAGGGGCTCCTCGAGGTCGAAGTTCCTCTAGAGGTCGAGGTGAGCTATTAAGACTGGGACGTGTTACATGTTTAAATATGAATCTGCTTATACTGTGAAAAGTGTTACRTGTAACTTCTTTCATTCAGACTTTAACAATAGCTTATTGGAAAGGTTTCAGAGAATGAATGTTGCATTCTCAGTGATCATTTTGTGCACCTTCTTAATGGATATCTGGTATGTGTTATATGACTTCATCATTTTAGTTGGGGAAGAGAGAARTATAGTTCTGAGGTGGAATAGGAAATTGCTTGTTTCGGAGTTGTTAGAAATAACCTTAATAGAGGTATAAAACCATCWTGCAAAGAAAGAGGAGAATCCGCAAACCTATTTAAAACATTAAGACTGTAGTAGGTGGCTTTCAGTTTTCTGAAAAGTCATTTTATCTAATAACATCTCCAGTCCAAACGTGAAAAGGTTAATGGAGAGAAATAGCCTAATTTAGGAGAAATTTGAGTCTTGCCAGTTTCAGTGCATCACTATAATCCACAGTCCATCCTCGGTCACTTCAGACATTTGGAATAAGCTGAGAAAATGACCTCAGGCAGTTTTTACTAGATTGAAAGCAAGTTGTTAGGGCTAGAATTTATTTTATCAGTTTCCTTTAAATGTTTGACTCTGAACACTATTTTTTTTTTATGTATGGATATATCCTTTTAATGTATAGAATGCTAAGAGCTAGTAACTTGGGAATATCTTCAGGAATAATTAGTAATGTAACCTCTGCCTTTGCAGGTGCTTAGATGAGGTTTTTTAGGGGCCCTATCGAATTCTAAAGGGCTCTAAACGGAGATGTTTTCATTAAGATCTTTGAAAATCATTTCCATGCATAGTTACATGTTTGACCAGGAATTTGCTTTAATGTGTATTTTTATTTCTGTTCTTTCTTTAATCCTGCTCCATTCTTTGCTTATGTCTTGTAGATATTTTTATTTGCCTTTTGCCCCCTTGTGGCAGATATTTGGCTAAGGCCTGTGCGTTTAAACTTGTGTGAGACTGTCTCCTTGTTCCCTGCTGCTTCCCCTTTATTTATTGTTGCCTTTGCTGCTTAGATGCTCAGGCCTTAGTTGAGGGAGAGAGAGAGGAGTGTTATTTCCCATGCAGGGGAGAAGCTCTTCTCTGTGCCTTGTTAGATTTCAGCTCTGCATATGAGAACTCTTGGGTTGTWGCTAGTGCCTGAAATGTGCAGATTGCACCCAGGTTCCACTTTCCCTCTGAACAAATACATTTTTATACGTATTTTAAGGCCCATGTCTACAAGTGCAGTGAACACTGTTTAAAATTCAGTCATTTGAGCTCATGAGCAGYAGTGCACTCTCTAGTGTTGATCTGAGGATGTTCCAGTTGCATCTAATTTACCTAACTCTGTTTCTTCATCTTTTGCCCAGTTCATTTTCTCCTTCTCTTGTTGCTGCAGGATTAGCAATGACCATCATCCTTGCGCAGGGAGCAGGCAATACTTCAGGTACCCTCACTAGTTCCAGGGAGTTGAGTGAACTGTGGCAGAATAAGGCTCCTAATCCAGTAATTTTGTCATCAAATCTGTGGGCTGAAGTTTCATTTAGTGGTAAAGTTTGAACATAGTTCTGTGGACAAAATTTATATTAAGACTTTTGGAAGACTTTTACTTCAGGTATTCCTACTTTCTCATACTTTTAAGGTATATTAAAGTATTAGCTTAAGAACTTTAAGTGAGCAACAGATGAATCTTTTTTTAATCTTTATGTGATCTTTTTTCTCTAAATTCGTATGAATCGTTACACTCCACATTTAGGCTATTTGTCATTCTTATACCTTCCACTACACCATAAATGACACTTTCCAAGCCCTTCATCATTCTCTTTTCATCCTGCATACAGGTAAACTGTCAGTTGCTGAACAGTCCCTGTTCAGGTCACCTTGGTTGCTGCTGTTTCTTTCCCCCTTGCCCATTTTTTTTCCATAAGCAATTAGCTTTTGACACAATGAGTCTTTGCAAAGTTTCTATATCTTGGCAAACAACAGGGTCTCTGCAAGGACCAAAATGTAGATTTTTAGTAGTCACACACTTGATGCACTTACAAATAACTCTTAGAGCTTTTAATTAAGAAAAGCCCTGCATGAGACTGACATATACCTTCCGAAAGTAATGCTTTGCTTCCAGCAAGCTCCACATGTTGTTCTGTTTTGGCATGGGGGGGGATGAAAAGGACTTGTGGAATTTCTTCGTAGTTTGCTCACCAAATGTGTTGCTTTGCTTAGAATTGGAAAGCATTTTTGTTTGTAGCCTTGCAAAATTGCCTGGAGTTGAAAGGATATCTGTGGTTTTTCATGTTTGCATCATTGTGTATAGTAAAGGGGCTGATCAAACTCGGGGTTCAGCTGTACCTAAACAGGATTGTCATCTTGAACAGACTTGCACAATAACTTCAGGGAAAAATATGCAGGTATGATTGGATTTGTTAATTAAGTTCCTCACTGAGRCACCAATCACAGGGTTGAATTACAGTGCTCAGGAGGAGGCGAGAGAGAATCTGGGGCACAGATTAGTGAAGGGCTGACTGAATAAACTGCTGCTAAGGATTATTATTAGAACTTGMAATGTGACTTCAGTTATCACAACGGCAAAACAGCATTGAGGAAATATTTTCTCAGTAGTTGTCCAAAGCGGTTCTGACAGCATATGCATTTATGACATCTGGCTGGTGTAAAAATGGTCACTGTGCTTCCTAACAAGGAAGCTCCTCTAACTCCATTTATTATTTTCTAATGACAGCCTGCTGAAATACAGCCTAGTTTTAATGCTGAAGGCACCTGCAGTTGGAAAGCGTCACCTTTGCTGTTGTGTGCGCGTTCGGGGGGTGTAAAGGCAGCGCTGTGGTTCTCGCAAGGCCCCGGCGCCCRCACGTGGCCTCCTGCTCTCGTTACCTTGTTTTCCCGGGAGCGCCCYGTGGTGAGCGGCTAAGCCCCAGCTTTGTGCTGCAGGACTGGAATGTCAACACTCATGAATAAGAGCCTGGGATGAGGAGAGATTTAAGCAGYCCTTGGCCTGGGCTCTAAGCTTACGGACATGCTGTTTTGTAGCTGTTCCCCTTTCAGTTAAGGCCGCTATGAGGGCAGTCTCTGCTTCCTATTAGAGCTTTTGCTGCTCTCTGTATAGCATGACTGCCCTCTGAAAAGAGCCTAAGCAGTGTGAGTGCAGAGTTCTTGCGTATCCCTCGGCAGCTCTGCTCCAGCTACCAGTGGCCTGTGATTGCCCCGCACCATTGGGACTGTGGCAGTAGGTCCTGAACTGCAGTCGTGCTCTAATTACAGGAATTTGGTCGTTGCCTTGCTCTGTGTGAGGGCAGCTAGGAGGGCAGTATATGCTGCTGCTTCCCCTCGTGTCTTGTACGCTCTGCTTGTCTCTGCTTGGGGTTAGAGACTTTGGACGCTGTGCTGTAGTATCCAGGGGACTGAGGTGCTCAGTTTTGAGGGATTACTGCAACGAGTGACACGGCCAGTCCAGTGGGCTCGGTGACACGCGCTGACTTGGCACTGAGTGTTTCGCCTAGTCAACATGTACATTTAGACAGCTTGTCCTTCATATGCAGATGACTTTGTGAAGTGTCATTCTATTTAAAATAGATTTCTAGACCTATTAGCCACAAAAATGTCCACAAGTGTGAAGGCATGGGGTGGCAAGGAGTGTGGGTTTTTTTTGGGGGGGGGTTTGGTGCAACTTTACCTTCTCTGCAAGCTTTGCCTTTCTCATATGTTCTCTTATCAGTATGAGCTGTGTCCTAGTGTGCACTTTCTGGTCAGTCTAATCTACTTGATGCTTGCTGAACAACGCTGGCTTCCTCACGCCGTGGTGGTGTCTGGC
This sequence comes from Nothoprocta perdicaria, assembly GCF_003342845.1. Classification (NCBI taxonomy): domain Eukaryota; kingdom Metazoa; phylum Chordata; class Aves; order Tinamiformes; family Tinamidae; genus Nothoprocta; species Nothoprocta perdicaria. Next base: position 42,564 of record NW_020455520.1, read on the forward strand.
AGGCCRGGCGGCTCTGTGCAGCTCCGCAGAAGCCCTTTCCATGCGCAGTGCTCTTCCACAGYGGCCAGCTTGCTTTGCTCTGGTTGGGTTTGTCCTTCGTGCAGGACACTGTCAAATGGCCACATCCCAAGACTGCAGCCACGTGGTGTCCCTYATTGAAGGCAGCCAAGTAGGGAGGCAAAAAAAAAACAAGTGGCTTTGCTGGGATCCTCATTGGTAACACCAGCTTAACCCCTCTGTGTTTGGGGGGGATCGGGGCTGTCGGGAGCTGTGAGCAGGGACCGTCTTTTAGCGCAGACCATTGCCAAGGCTAGTTGAGACAGCTGCTGCTGGACATGCTGGCGACACACAGAGGGGCATAGGTGCAAAGCGATTTCTTAAGACCCCGTTTCACATGTTCTTCAAGGTGGCAGTGCCATGCTGCTGGCTAAAGCAAAACTCCCCAGATTCCCTTATCCTTATCCATGATGCTTGCCCATTTGCTGCTGAAACTCTCTGTGCCAAGCTGCCTGGCTCCGCTGGCTCTGTGACTGTGATATTAGTAATCAGTGGGCGTCCGTTCTTGCTCACACTGCAAGGAGAGCACCACAGAGCTTGCTTTGTTGCTCCCTGTAAACGCAGAAGAGGGCAAGTGAACTTTTGGGGTGGAAAGGTACATACAACTTTGTCTCAGTGGCCTCAGAAACTCCAAGTGAGTCAGTGGCTTCATCCTGCTTTGACTTGGACCGCCTGTGGCTTCCTCTTGTGAAGAAGAGCTGCTTCTCTGCTGCTTCTGCATCTTTGGTGTTGCCCTCTGTGAATGGGAAGAGGGCTTTCCCATGGCGAAGGTTGGCACTGTGCATGATGAGCTCATCTGTGAGGAACCACAAACAGCTGCTTTCCCAGCACCATAGGGAGGCATAGATCTGTAAGAGAATAACCATCAKGCTGCTTTTTATACAGTATCAGTAGTTCTGTATTTTGCCAATGAAACTCCTCATTCGTGACTACAMAGTCCTTACAAATATAATACAGACAAGTTCATGCAACTTTCTCATCTACCCTGTGCCCTGGGGTGCRTAATGAGTTTTGTGTGTGTTTGAGGAGTCTCATTAAATCATCTTTGGATCCCTTTTCCTTCCTCTCTAGAGAAAAGCTTTTTTAAAGGAGACCTGATGCAGGTTTATAGATGCAGGCACTTGCAACAGTTTATTCTTTGCATCATTTTCAGAGGCTCTTATAAGACATGGAATTAAGTCACAATCCTTAAGGGATCCGTAGGACATTGGATTTCAGATGTAGAAGTTTCTGCTGCTTTCTTTTGAAGACTAATGGCTCTGGAGTCTGTTCTCATTCTGATGGACACGTTGGCTTCGTGTTTCATTTGGTCATTCTGTCCAGGCATCTTCCACATGCCAGGGTAGGGTTGTACCTTGTCCTTAGAGGTGGTGTTTTCTGTGAACCAGAAGGAAATGTGAAAAGGTGTGTGATAGTTTCACCTTTGCCACGTGCATACGTTTGCTTCTGCATCTGTAGCACTTGGAGGCAGTATTAAATATATGTTTACCCCAGTGGTTAATCTAAATAGTGCTGGAACTTTCCCAGCAGATCTGGGCATGTGCATGTGGCTTTTTTTATTAACCAAAATTTGCTCTCCTTTTCCCTTTACCAACACTGAACATGTGTTTACAATGAGGAAACATTGAGGAAAACGTGGCTTGAGGCTTGCTACCAGGTAGCAAATTGCTACTTGATAGCAAATATCTTGAAAAAGTGAGGAGATGAGTTTTTCTTCTGTAGTTACTGGGATTCTTCATGTCTTCTTGCCAACATGTATCCAGTGATCCTTCTTTTTTCCCCACTGTTCTTGGAGGAGGTTTCTGCTGAGGATCACTAGAAAGGAAAGGTGAAGCTCCCCTCCCTCCTTCCTTCCTAACCTTGATGGCAGTAGTTAGGAGAACATCTGCAGCACGTGTGCCCTTATTCTGAATGCTGCTGTTAGAAATGACCTGGTTTTTGTGAGCATAAGGTGCACGTGTTCCCACCRTGGCAAGTGTGCGAACACCGTGAGCAGTGCATCCTTGGTGATTTCTGTAGGGTAAGTATCTATTTTATGTTGTTTTCTACATATTTATTGCAGAATTGTTTGCCTGTTCTGTCTGATCCTGTGCTTCTTGCTAAGAATTTTTTACATAAGATTCTTGCATCARTCTTGGTTCTTTTTTTCCTTTTGCCCCAAGTAATTTTACTGGGGCTTAATATCCTGAAATCAGTTCACCTGGACTTGTGAAAAGGGAAACCTACTTGACTCTCTCGACTTCTATTATTATTTATTCAAATTCGTGTGTTTTTTGTCTTTTCAGGCAGAGGCCGAGGAGAAAGCGGTTTCTACCAAAGAAGTTTTGATGAAGTGGAGGGTGGATTTGGGCGAGGAGGGGGCAGGGAAATGCACAGATCACAGAGTTGGGAGGAAAGGTAACAGAAAACTCTCTAGCTTTTTAAATTTTGTACTTGCATCTGCCTAACTTCCGTTTGTGCCTTGTGGCTTCATAAAATCATCGTAGGTAAGGTGCTTAGGCCTACCTGGAGTGTCTGATTGGAAGTGGAGCCAACACAGCGATGTTTCTAGAAACTCGGGAACAAGCTAAATATATGCATCTTTTGCAAAGTTCCTGGAAAGAAGGAACTATTGCAGCTCCCTTGTGTTGAAACAGAAATGGATAATCTCTGAGTGAAAATATGTATGTTGAAGGATTTACTTTAGTTTCATTCTTGACACTATTGATGGTATTTAGGGTAAACTTTTGAAACATCTAGTGCCAAAAGCTGACTGAATTTTGCTTGTCACTTAGAGCTTGAAAGACTCTGTCCAACAAGGCCTGATTGGAGGGCAAAAAAAAAAAAAAAAAGACGCGTACCTAAAACTAGTGCAGCAGTTCCAAAACCTTTTTTGAAACTTTTATTCTGCCTTTCTAGGGGAGACAGACGCTTTGAAAAACCAGGGCGAAAAGATCCAGGTACGGTTTTGTTCCTGTATGGGTAGGAAGCGGGAGGGAGTAGCAGGGGTGTGTGTTGGGAAGCGGGCTTGTACACACCTAAACTCTCTTTCTTACTGCTTCGAGCCTGTTTGTTGATGCAAGAGTCATTCTGCTGTGCCAAGTCCCCCTGATGTCTTCCTCCAAAGTGTTGGGTTTTTTTGTTTGTATTGATGTAGCAATTAGAGATCTTCATGTTTTAGAGAAGAAAAGTCCAGCAGAAAGATCCTGTTTATTCAATTAAAATGTAATGCCCACATTGGAATTCAATTTCTGTCCATCCGAGGAAGGAGACTTCATTGATTATCAGGTGTTCTGTGGGAATTTGTCTCTTAAACGCAGCTTTTGAACATGCTGGGCTCTGCTGTTTTGATACGCAGAACCACTTGGCCGTGTGAACTGCTTCACTTTTTTGAATGCTTCCTTGCGGGAGGTAGGTCCTAACGGCAGCCTTGTGAGGTTCCTCTTGTTACAGAATTACTCTGTCATTATACAGAGCTTCTGGTCAGTCAGGTATCATCTGTTCCCCTTGTGTCCAAGTAAAGCACAGAGTCTGCACCAAGCAGAGCTGCCAGCTCTGATACTGTTCTTTAAACGCTTACACTGGCCACTTCCAGGCAGAATGTGTAATTTTGGACCAGTAGTTACATTTGAATGTTCACCTGAACTGTAATTGGAGCAGATCRTTGTCTTGGAGATGGAACAGATCAATATAGATAAGCATTTGTACTACCAACAGAATACTAATTTTAAGGAAATTGTCTTGTATCAGCTGAATGTGTCACGTGTGTGGTGATGTTTCTGCACTGTATGATGGTGCATTGATCRTTTCCTGGTGTGACCTTGTTCTCTGTGGGCTGTTGCCTAGTGTGCAGCTCAGCTCTGCTTAGAGAGGGGTTTATGTGCCAGGAAACACGGGCTGACCGTGAGGTTTTGCCTTTGGGAAAACCGTTGCTGGTTTTTGGCCATTGCTGAAAGAGACGTAGCGAAACGTTCTCCTTTGCTGAGTATGTGGATAAAGCGTAGGTCRGAAAAGAGACTTGTGGATTGGCTTTGAAGATGGATAGAAACACTTAAAGTGTTTAACCCTCATGCTTAGCAGTGAGTATCTTTCTTGGGGAGTCCTCTAAGTTGATATTTTAATAACTTTCCAGATTGCCTTGATAGCCCACGTCTTCAGAGCCTTAAATCACCATGTCTGCCCTCAAAGCCTTCTGCCTCTTCTCTGTGTGATATTTTTCATATAATTGAGTGCTTCAGTTTTCCTACCTTTTGAGTTGAAAGATGACACACAGCTAAGAGATGCTGCTAGTTTTCCTCCCTGTCTGCTTTCCTCAGAAAGAGATTGCTCCTGAAAATAATGGGAGATTGTCTATCTTTAAATGCCAGCAGGGGAACTTTCACTGTCTTAGATGCGGATATGTTTTTGAGAAGGGGAAAAAAAGAAATAGGAGGGCTTCTCACCCCTACCCCCAGAAAGGGAAGCTGTGTAGAAACAGTAAAGTCATGTCTACAACACTGGATTAATTTGATTTATCTCCTTCCTGTCCTGTTGCCAGCCTCTTTCCATTGCAACAGAGTTGCAGCACTCCCATAGCCAGATTGCTGAGTGTAGGTGACTCTTGTGGAAGGTAGTGATCATAAATACTACGTGCTGCTTCAGGAGGAGATGCATCTACCCATTAAAATGGCAGAGAAATTACTGTGTGTCTGTACTGAAGCAGGTTGCTGCCAGAACATGGGGGCTAGTTTAACTCCTACATAACACGTCTAACACTCCTACTATTGATCAGATCTCTGGAATGCATTTTCCATGGATGGTTTTCTGGCAAAGAGTATCCCCTTGTGTTTTGGAAATCCTGAGCCACTGAAGAGTGGGGTGCTTTTCTGCACAAAGCTTCGTATCGTACCTGACTGCTTGTGAAAGTCTCTTGTGTTGCCTTTCTAGCTTGATCTTACTTGGCCAAAGTGTCTGTGGTGCGTGGTGGAGGTGATTTGTGTAAGGCTTTGGAGCATGAACATTAAAGCCCTTCTAGTCATTTAGATTTGCTTATCACTCTGTTAGAGGTAAATATTCCCCAAAAAAGTGGGTGGGCCTTGTCTCTTCTCCTTCTCTTCAGTGACAAATAGAGTGGTGACTTAAGAACATTGGTGGAAGGTGTTGGTCCGGATTGACTCCAGGGAGGCTAATAAGGAGTTACTGCCATGTAAATGTTTTCCAGTTACCAAGTAATATGTTGAGCCTAAAATAAGGCTACTGAATTGCCTAAAAAACCCTGACRTTAATTCCTTAACATTAGTATTGCTGATACAGCAGTAAGGCGGAAAGGTTAAGGAGTGAGTTGACATGGAAGGAATTTCTGCAGAGCATGAGTGACTCTGCAGTTCAGACCAGTCACCTGTAGCAGGTGCATGTGGTGGTTTCTGTTCTCCTCCTCAAACGCAGTCGGCGATTTTAGTCTCTAACTGTATCATGCTTCAGTTTCTTGCTGTCTTTTTATAAAGCCTTGTGTTAGCTTCATTTACCAAGGTGCCAGCTTGTGCCAGTTCTTTGTCCTGGGTGAGCACAGAACAGGGATCAAATGGGGAAACTCTCATGGGCGTCCACCRTGGGTGGTCACCCATGTAAGCCTCAGTAAAAAGCATCACATTGGAAAAGCAACAGACCTTCACTAGAGGATTATTTCTCAAATAGGATCAGTATGCCAGGCTGATAAAGTCAGACCAAAGTGTTGGTGAGTTTGGTACCGGTTGTTTTAGTTGCAACAGGCTCCCTTGAGAACCCCAGTTTGCTTGGGAAGGCCGAGGCCAAGAGCAGAGAAAACAAGTGAGTTTTCTTCATTACAGGTGTCTTTTGAGACCTGCACAAAAGCAGCTTAATTTTCTATGCAGCTGCTTGACTAATGCCAGCTTAGTAGCTGGGGAGGTTTGATTGGTAACCAGTACTTTTGCACTCGTAGGAAATAACCGTAATGTAAATTCCGTAAGACATGTAAAAAGGTGTTTGTGGAACCTGGCTGAAATCCGTTCAGTGTCTGTTTATCACTTAAACTGGAATATAAGAAGGGTGTTCAAATGAACATAAGAAGAATCCTGAAGTCCTTTCAGTAAAACTTGCCCTTATTTTGCTGCCCGCCTTGATGAGTAGCAGGAAAGGTGCCTGAGGAGGGTTCCTCGCTCGCTCCTCTTGCCGTGCAGGCCCGAGCAGAGGAGGCAGTTCGGCTGCAACTGAGCTCATCAGCGGTCTTCCTAGTCTTGTCTTCTGGTTTGGCCTTGTGGCATATCTCCAATGCTTCATGAAGCATCCAAGCCTTGCCAGTTCCTCCAGACTGTAACAGTAACAGGGGAGTTCTGCCTGACTCTTATTCTGCAGCTGAATGATGCTTGTCTGTTAACCTCAGTAGTGTTCTTCAGCTCTGCGTTCCACAAATGTGCTCTCAGAATGTCCAAGGCAAATCGAGCAGTCTTTGTGCTTGTTGATTTAATTGCCTGCCCAGCTTTAAACCAGACCTCTAAATTGAAAATGATTTTAAAACAAGACAAATTTCAAGAATGAAGAAGTCATTTAAAAACTGAACAGAGCTGTCTACCCTTTGTGATTAGAGCTCCACTGAAATTAGAAATAGCGTTCGCTAGAAGAAAACCTATTAGAAAATAGCCTTTTTATAGCTTTGGCTCTAAATGGTGAGATTACATTGCTGCTCTGTTGCATTATACATCTGAATTACAGAAATAATTGATTTTTGTCTGAGAGTGGAGTATGTGATACATGGAAAATGAGCGCTTCACTTAGGGCACTGCTGCTCTTCTCTAAATGGGTGTTTCAGGCTGGACACAGTTCACCCAGACACTCTCACCTTTTTAATTCATACAGATTTTCTTTCTCAAGGTGTAATAGTGAGAGAAGGTGTGGAAATAAAACTATAGTAGCAAATACTTGAAAGTTTCTAGTGCTGCTGTGGAGGTGCAAAAGGGACCTTGTAAATCTGGTTTCGTTAACTTAATTGGGAGCCTTAAGCATTACAGTTATTCATCTGTGTACACAGGATAGACATTCTCTTGAGAGCCTAGAAGTAATTCCTCTGCTTTATATTTTAGCTGCTTAAATTATTCATGGATTTCAGAATAACTTCTTAATTGCAGTTGGCTTTGGAGGCACTTAAATACAAAAGTCTCATTGTTTTGTTTTAATGTTTTATTTTAAAATCGATTTAAGTGTCTCTCCGTAAATGATATTTGTTCTGTGTGTACAGAAAAATAATGTTTAAAAGCATAAAATACGGATGCAGTTCTACTTCTGTGGCTATAGTGCATCCTTACGGGTGAGGCCTACTTGAGACGCAGCGCCAAGCTGAGTGCACAAATACATTGTCTTTCAAAAAAAGTACACTAATGTATTTAAACTGCTGTGTTCTATTGCTAAATAATTTATTGAAGGTATCCAAACATGAAAAAAATTTACACAGCAATGTTTGTCATACTTTAAGATTTTTTTTGATAAAGTCTTTGCAGACCTGTTTTAAGAGGATATAGTCACCTCTTAGTTGGCAGAATGAAGAACTACAGTTAGTATTCACAAATTCACTTAATAAACAAGCACAGCAGGAGAACATTTTGCTGCCGTAAGAGACTGGCAGGATTTTCTAAGAGCAAGTTCAGTTGTCTGAAAACTGATAAAACCCTGTACTCCCAAAGGATTAAGAGAGCAGGAAAAATGAGGATCTTGGATCAACATGTTGCTTATACCAAGCTAATGTATTAACTGAGTGACCCTGTTTGGGGTTTGAATGGGATTTTTTTCCTCCTTTGTAGCTTTTGTCCATCTTGCCACAAGCTGGTTAATGAGTATTTCGGTGAGCGTGGCAGGTTTTCACGTTCTCTGCTTTCAGGGTCGGTGCAGCCCAAATCGCAGTCCGGTGGATTCGGATCCGGTGTCCCAGCCCTGGGTGCTGTGGTGCTGGAGCTCCGCTTGGTTCAGCTCGGCGCCCACGGCCACTGCTCGGCCCCCACAGGCACTCGTGTTCGCTCTGCCTATCGTCTTGTAGCCTGAGGATGGGAATGTAGGAGGAGGATCACTAGGAGACGGAAGGAAGGTTGGCCGTGGAACCTGAAGGTTGAATGTAATTAAAGGCACAAAGTTCCAAGTCAGCTCCCMTCTATTCAGCGAGGCCAGTCTCGGAGAGCTGGAAGCTGTCGGCGTGCTGTCCGTTGATGCGGATCTCCTTGGCAGTCCTTTTGGGGCTCTTGGAGTCAGCCGCAGCTGGCAGCTCGGGAATAGTCTTGTCAAAATTCTCCATCTTGATCTGATATTGCCCCTTGGCGCTGCGGGCCAGCGTGGAGGCAAAGCGGTGGCACAGCAGGATCTCTGAGGGCAGGTAGGACGTCCTCCTCTGGCACGTTTCTCCCGTGCCCTCCTGCACGGCYGACAGAAAGACCACCAGCTCGAAGTGTCGCGGGGCCTCCCTTTGGAGCAGAGCAGCCAGGGGGCTGGAGGGGGTGATGGAGTGGCAGTAGGTCAGCGGGAAAACGAAGAACGGGCACTCTTGGGAAGTGATGCTGTCCAGGTGGAAGTCCACGCTGGTTTGGTGCAGCTGCCCGCTCTCCTGCTCCCGGTAGAGGACAGCGGAAATCTGGACGCTGGTGAGTGGGCTGGAGCGCACGTTGGCCACCTGGAACATGAGGCAGGGTGTCCCCTCGGCGCGGCTCACCACGGCCGAGCGCGTGAAGCGGATGGAGAAGGCCCGGTTCTTTGGCCGGGCAATCTTGGCCACGAAGGCACCTGCATGAGGAAAAGAGCAGGCCGAGTTAGGAGTGTGGAGCCTGGGCTCGTCTCCCACCATCTGAGACATGCGAGACAAAGCAGAGCAAGGGCACACCTAGCACAGGGACATGCTTGGCCAGCCAAGGCAGCATATTTAACTGCTAGGCTTACAAACACAGCCATCATGTTAAATCACTGTTGAAAAAGTGTAACTTTCCTGAAGTGCTTCTGTTTCTAGACTGTATTTACTTCTGTTTGAAATGAGCTGCTTCTAGAAGAGGTTTTTTTGCTTGCCCCTCTTAACTCTAACTGACAAGAGAACCTGTTGGTGTGCTGCCTCTTGAGAAGCTCAGTTAATGAATTTCTGCATTTTGAAGTCTATTGAAATATCTTAAACCTCAAAATAATTATGCGTAACTTAGAACTACTGCAGCTGCCTGCCAAATACCTCTGACATGCCTGTATTTCCATTACGTTGGCTACTGAGGGGTACTGAAATGCTGAATTAAAGATGAATAAGAATCATCAACAAAAATACTTGAGCTAGCTTTAAATGCACAAAAGTGTTCCTTAAAAATAYGTGTCAAAACAACTTGACTTTAAGCATTATAACTCAATATAAAAAAAGGGGGAGGGAGATGTTGGTACAAGAAGCAGGTGATTGAGAGTCATCAGGAGCCATAAAGAGCAACCAGGGAACAGTGGTACTTCATCCTTTATCAGACAGAGCGTAATATCATATAACTTGTGCTTTTTCTAAAGGGAAAGCACTGACTGCCTCTTGCATGGCAGAAATATTCCTGTCCTTTTAGTAACTGGTCTTAATTCTCTTTTTTTCTCAGGAAGATGTCACTAATGATGACTAAGTGTCATCACTATTTATTTTAGGCTTCATTTCTTAACGTCTTTCTCATCTGAAGGATTAAATGTGAAGGATTACCTGTGATGAAGGCTTCCAGCATGAGTCCCAGGACCATCTGTATAGCGAGCAGGGCAATAGCACTAGGACAGTCCCCGCTTGGGAACATAGTGCCATAACCAATGGTGAGTTGTGTCTCCAGGGAGAAGGAGAAGGCAGCAGTGAAGCTGGTGATGTACTTGACACATATAGTGTGGTTGTCAGGTGGAGCATCATGGTCCAGCTCCAGGTCCCCATTCATCTCGGCCAGTAAATACCAAAGCACTGCAAAGACTAGCCAGTGGAGGACAAAAGAGGCAGAGAAGACGAGCATCATCCATCTCCAGCGCATGTCCATCAGTATTCCCCACGCATCTCGTAGGTAGGCTAGACCTTTGCCTTGGGCACCGTCCATTTGGAAYGTGCTGTGTCCGTCTTTAGTCACCATCCTCAGGTATCTTTGGGTCAGGAGTGGCGCGCTGGGTTTGGTGTTATTGCTCTCTAACATATCTGTTCTCATCTCCTGAAAAAGAGAGAAAAGAAAGAAAAAAGCTAGTTTGATGCCATCCAGCATATTTGTGTTTTGGCTAATATTCACAGACACATCAGCAGGGGTAGAAAAACTGCCGCCAACAAAGGAGGGCTTATACATTGCAATCCAGAGAAGATTAAGTCAGGAGTCTGGAGTGGAATTTACCACTGTTTGTGGTAATACTTTGCTAAAAAAGATTAGGTTTAGAAATCTGTCTACTTGTAAAACTTTCCCTGCTTAGTCATTTAAGTACCGTTTTCATACTTTACCTCTCAGTTGCATCTTTGTTCCTGTGTGTAGGTGAGGCACATTATATCTGTAAAGTAATTGAATTTTGTCTGCTTAATTAAAACAGCTTAATTTTGCAGTCTCTTCTTAGCAGAAGAGCATAATAGCTTACCAGTGCTTATTTCCTTAGCATGTCTATCCGTTTCAGGGGAGTGCTGTAATTCACCTCATTCCTCCTGAAATGTTTTTCTTTTCAGGCTTTTCTAGCTTGGGGAATRACTGTTGTCTGCCCACCATGTCCTGTTATGCACATTACAGGATTCAGGGCAGAGCTGCTTCTGTGAATATGAGGCCGTTCATTTAAGGACATGATAAAAAGAGGGCAGGAAACTAATATGGAAAATAATCTGATGCTTAGTCTGCCTAAAACGTATATTTCATTAATGACCAAAAATGAAAATAGGACAGCAGAGGTGGGAGTGAAAGGGCCGGAAGGTGAAGTCACAGATGGGGAAAGCAAAATGGAAACTTCTGCGTGTGCAAAACGTTAAGCTCCTCTGATTACTTTCTAACCTCAAAACAAAATGACCAGACTTCTCAAAGCCACTGAGCATCTTTAAACAGACCCTGGCCACCCAAATCTGTAGACTGTAAAAATGCTGAGCTTAAAGTTCACCTGGGACAGATTAAAATAAGTAGGAGCTCATGTAAGATGAGGCTCATAAAGCAGACAGCCTGTCTGCAGGTAGTGACATGGCAGTTTGTGCACAGAAGAACAAGCAGTTACCACAATATCCCTCAAATCTGCAAGTCAAAGATATGTAAGGTATTTAATTGTGTTTATGTATTTCCCATCCATTACCACCTTTCTCTGAATTACAGTCTCTCAGTGTGTTACACTAGTCTATGTACAGGCTACAGGAAATACAGATTTCTTTCAGGAATACTGACATGGTGGTAACTTTGGTCTGAGAGTCCTGCACTTGAGAACCATTTGGTGGAAGATAAAAATGCTTCATGTGTTCTTGTAAAGCAGCAGTTTTCATGACTGTATACTTGATCTTTATAACAAATTTTCATATGTAGTAATTKCAGAACTTTGTTTTTACTTCTATTTAATACATTTTGAAATATAAGAGTTAACATTACAGTGAATAGTTTGCTAAATTCTCATTTTTCTTTCCCTCTGTAGATCCGCAGGCCATTCCAAAATTTCTTCTACTCAGACTTTAATGAAAAGCACTAGAACACTTCCTTGGCTGAGTGGGATTGGGGGGGGTTCTTTCCTCCTGTACATTAATATAGAGATTAATATAAAGAGCAGCCGACTGCTTCTTTTGAAGTGCCACAGTGTGTACGTTTGTGCTACAGGGTCTAAATGTTGTTGATTAAGTAGCTTTCTAGGATGATCAACAGTCATTTAATGTTGACTCAAAGCTCTGAAAAATTGGGTCAGTGTCCATCATCCTGGTGCTTCGGGTGTTTATGTTCTTGGAGAATCCGTCACTGACAGGTTTGGAATGTACTTGATCTCAGTTAAATCCAGTCTGAGATCAGATCTCAGTGGGGATCCCTGCTAGCCTCTGGCCATGCGCTTTGCACCAGCCTCAGGTTCCTGCTCCTCCTGGCTCCGAGCAGGGAAATGGGAGCTAGACCAGGTTGCTCCTGTGCTCGTTCAACGACAGCCTCTGTTTAAGATGTTAGATTGCTAATTAGATGGCAGTGATAGTCCAAGAGTGTAACCTCTCATTCCAAAACTTATGTTTTCAAAAAGCTGTTAATGTCTTTAAGAGTCAGAAATCTCTCCCAGGTGGTATCCCCTGACTGGGACAGACTTTTCTCCATCTCTTCTGGCCTGTGGACCTGTCTTTAATATACACGTGCTGTCTGTAATTCATCCTGTTTTCCTGTCTGTAGAAAACTAAACCATTACCCTCAACTCTATAGAGTAAATGGCAAATGTAGTCTTAAGGGTTTCCTATGTATGCAGTGAGGGTGTTTATTTTCTTATTTTGTATTTTTTCTCCTCCTTTGCTGCTTGCTCAATCGTGTCTCTTGTGTACATTCTGCTAAGTCAGGTCAGGGTAAGGCGAGTGCTGCAGACCACGGTCCCGGTTTCCCTTTGCCAAGCCAGCTGAGCAGATCCTCAACTGCCGTGGCWTGCTGACGATAAAACCTTGCTGTACGGCTCTAGAGGAATCACTGCATGATCCAGCACGCTGCGCTCCGTTTGAGCGCTTGTCCCTTAGGCTCTGCCCAGCTGAATTCCCCACTCTGCCTTTTAACTGAGACATTCTTTGTTATAGTTCTTTGAAGAAACCTTACTGTTTCCTACCAYCGTATTTCTTACCTCTTCTTTTGGCATCCTTTACTGAGCCTTTCTCTTGACAGCAGGAGCTTGGCTGTTAGGACTTGAGGATTGCAGAGGGCTCGTTTGCAAGTGTCCTCATTTGCTTTGTGTTTGCCTTTCTAGTTGAAGGACATTGGCAGTGACACTTGGAGCTGGCTTTCAGCTCAGTGTATTAATGCACCTGCCTCTCTTTTAGGAGCTTGAATGCTCTGGTGTGGAGCTCTGTTCCAGCAGAAATGCTTGTAGTGCTGCCTCTCCAGCCCAATTTCTGCTCCTAACAAAATCTCTTCTAGTTGACCTTGGAAAGGATTTGAGCAAGTTTATCCTGTGCTACTTGATTGCCACAGCAAAGTAGTCAGGAGGGTGTGCTGTTTGCTGGGACTGGCTGCAAAAGCTGGTTATAATGGTAGCATAATCTCACCTATTATAGTATTACCATATAGACTTCTATAACAGTGATATTTTTTAGAACCCTGGTGATGCTGGCAGACCTCTTCTATGAATATGTACCCTCCTTCTTTACTTGACCCAGATCTAAATAGTCTTGTACCTCTTTCACATGTAAWCACCTCTGTCCTGTACATCGTAATCGTTGTTGGGACCTCTGGGCTTTGCAACAAGAACTACCGCAGTTTAATGGCATGCTATTAAAACTGCAGGATTTGTATTTTTTGACTCAACAGTAATCCCTGAGATGCTTTTTTATTAGTATTAAGAAACGAGGACACTTATTTTTCAGTATTGATGACATGACTCATAACTTACAGTAGGGCACAATGTTAACGCTGTAGGAGGTAATTCAGTTAATGGGGTATTTTAGCGGAACACTTATGCTGCAACCATAGTAGAATAGTTGACATTTCAAATGTGTTTGTCCTTTAGGTTTTGAAGCTAATTCCTCATTTAGATCAATAGGAGTAGGAGTGGAAAAAAACGTTAACTTTCCTTTTGAGGGAGGGCTTGTTGTTCCTCCTCCTGAAGTGGTCAGCAAGATTAAGATAACAGTTTCAAGAGTCCTTACTTTTATTAATAAAAGCCTTCTGATGGAAAGTCAGAGCTGTGATTTGCTGAGCCCTGGTTACAGGTTGCATTTTCTGGTATTCCCTTTGAAATATGGACTCTGACGGGTGATTACAAAATGGTTGATGGACCAGCTAGTCTGGGCATCTCTGGAAAAACAGGAAAACATTACCAAGACTTTGCTTATTTGTTGCATAGGGTTTTAAAATGTGCTAGCATTTGTTAAATCCCTTATAGGGAATACATAAATGCCAAGTTTGTCAGGTGTTGACTGAGCGGGGGGAAATGCCTCGAGGTGCGGGGGAAAGGGCTAGAAACGGACTCCAAGAGGGGATGTGTTGCTTTATTTTCCCTCAGGGACAGAAGCGAAGTGCCGAGCTATGACTGCAGCAAGAAGGTGAAGGTGACTTCTCCCCAATACCTCCCTGGGTGCTACCTGGCTACCTTAGCTATAGTAATAAAGAATCAGAAATAAAACTCGGTTCCCTAACAGCAATTTAAGTTGCTGTGACTGCAGAACGGTGGGGTTATTTCTAGCCGTGCAGTGGGGAGAAGAGAGGAAAGGCAGCTAGCTGTGTGTACTTACCAGGCTGCGGGGTGCGTGTGCAGGACGAGGAGCTGCCTGCCGCCACAGGCGCTGGTGTGGGGCCAGCCGCGCGCCGCTCCCAGCCTGCTCGGAAACGTCCCACAAGTGCGGGGCAGGGGAAAAAAAATACTTTTTTTTCCCTCCCCTTTCAAGGGGTTTGTGTCTCGCTGTGCCGGGGGTTGGTTTGGCTCTGAGGCTGATTCGATTGGTCATTTTGCCTGCAGGGGGGCCGGTTAGCTCTGATCATGTGGAAAAGAATGTTCGGAGGGCGGCTTCACCCACCCGAGCCCCTTGGAGCACCAGAGGGTTCCTCGTGGCTGCTTGAGAGAGGGGGAGCACCCCCTACCCCTTGATCAAGATATATAGATAGATTGATTTGTTTTAGGCTTGTATAATCTTTACTTGAAAGTTCAAAAGGACGAAATTCCTCTGGAGAAGCTACATGGGAAAAGCTGTGTTCCTGCTGCTGGAAAACACCAGCTGTTCTCCAACAATCTATCCCAAAGTAACATCAACCAGTGCCTGCTCGGGCAGCAGGGAAGTTCTGGGGCCACCTTGCTCCTTCATCCGTGCCCCTTCCTCCTCTTCATAAGGCCCCACGTGCAGAGGGTGCTGCCCTTAGAGAGGTGGGGAGGCTGAACCTTGGCGAGAGAGGAGAGGCCCTTTCACCTCTCACTGTTTCTCTCGCCTCTTTATGTCGGAGAGCTCTGGGAGGGAAGCCGTGTCTGGAGGAGCGTGTGGGCGGCGAGCTGCGCGGCCGGCACACCTGCGAGCGCAGCRCTGCCGGGCGCCGCGCTCCTTCTCCCCCTGGATAGGTGCTGGTGCGAGGGCTTTGCTCGGTCGTCACATGTAAGAGGATCTGCAAAACAAAGGCTGCGCTTGTTTGCAGGAGCACCCTGGCAGGCCTGCTGGGAAAATCATTAATGTAGACTTTCCTGCTTAGGAAACAAAATCCTCCCTCGCTTTCTTCTTTAACCTGCTCTCCCCCCACCTCCATCCCCAGTGCTAAATCACAAAACGTTAATTCTTTGCTTGGTTAGTACGGAGTATTGTGGTACATGTTGAGGCATAGCCCTGTGAATGGTGACAGGCGGGATGTGGCCTTCGGAGTCYGCGGAGGAACGTGGCGTGAGCGGCTCCCGCCAGCCGCATGGCCTCGGGACACCGGGATCCACTCCGAGCCGCCCGCGGCCCCGGCAGCATCTCATCCCTGTGACGAGCAGCTCTGCGAGAAGCCGTGTCCTGTGCTGTGGAAAGCGCATGGTCCCCGGTCACCTCTTCCTGGTCCGAATGACTCCTGAATCCCACTCCCCCAGCAGGTGAAGCAGTTAGAGATTGTGATGTCCAGGTATCTGCAATGGAGTTAAATATTCACATTGATTTGTTTGGCTTTAGTCACTTGTGTGCCTTCCCAGAGGGTAGTGCTGAATTTAGGGGGAAGAATCTGGAGTGCTATTTGCCTAGCAGGTCTTGGAGATCTGGTGTTTGAGACTTTCTCGAGGGAGAAAAAAAGTAGCCAAAATCTGGAGTGAGCTTCTGGCTTTCACCTCTGCCTTTGGGCATGAGCCCCTTTGCTGCGTGTGTAGCTGCCATGTCAGTTCTCTACCAGATACTGTCCAAAGGAGATGGTGGTGTTGGTTCTCTACACGCGTTGTCTCAAGTCTGCTTGTTACAAGTTTTTCCCTCCGTGAAATGTGTTACTAAAGCATTCATCTAGGCCAAGTTATTTGAGGTCCTTTAAAAATACTGTGTGCCARGGAGTTTATTCTCCGGAGGAAATCTGTCTAGCCTTCAGCAGAAGGAAGGGCCCAAATCACAGCACATGGACGTTCCTGGTTTTTCCTGTGACCAGAGGAAGCAGTATCGCTCTCAGTCATCCCTTCCCTGTTGATCTGCCCGAGCACTGAACGTGCCATGGGAAATATAGCCCAACAGTATGGGGAGCTGAAGCGCTCGTCCCTTTAGTGGCAAGTTCTCCATATGAACGTGTTACCACCGGGCTGCATCCCAGAGCCCTGCTCCTGTGCCTGGCCGTCGGTGCTTCCTCGCCTCCACCTTGCACAGCTGCAGGCTGCTTTTTTTGGCTGGATCCTGCAATGCTCCAGCTGAAGTTTGCTGTAAACACTGCTGCTGGCCTTGGGACAGGCTTGAACAGAGGTGCCCTTTGCTGTTTCTTCTCTTCAGGAAGTCCAGTCAATTAGTCCAAGGCAGAACCATAGACTGCATTTTAGATTTTTTGTCCCTAAAATGTCGCCAAGTGCTGATTAGCCAAACTGGGTTATTTCAGCTAAAGAGTGTTCTCAGGGCTAGAACAACATGCAAAGTCAATGCATTAGGACTTCAGCAGTTACCAACTCATGTGCAAGCTGTAGGAGCATTCCTATATACAATTTAGTCTAATTTCTTTTAGTGGTTTTTTTTTTTTTTTTTGGTGGTGTTCTGGTGTCAGAAAACTGAAGTACTTTAGGATAAAAACCACTTTCTGTCTGCTTCTGCTAAGGGCAGCATCTGATGGGGCACGGCTGTGGCCCACCGCCCTACTCCTCTGGGCAGAAAGCAGGCAGCAGAGTCGCAGATCACAGCACCCGCGTTGTTCTCCCATCTCGCTCGGTTTGTTTTCCTCCAGCTGCCCTGACCCTGTAGCTCTCAGTTTCCTCTGCCCGATGGGCAGTACCAGGATGCTCCTTATTACTTCTACATTACGTTTTTTGGTGGTCTCAAAGCAGTAAAGGACATGCTTCCCAGACYTGAGTTTTCTGCCTGCTATGTCGTCTTCATTTATTTGCCATGAAATGTGGGGAGAAAAAAAAGAGAGTATTTAATCTGCAAAGACTTACTGATTCCTAATAGGAAATGTCGTCCCTGTTCCAGTTCCGAGGAAGAGTCCTGTGTTTCAGCAGTTAGCTTTTATTCAGAGCTGGCTTAAGATGCAGAGGCCAGCAAGTAAGCAGTTGTCTTTAGCCAGATGTCTTCTTTAACAAAATAAGTGTATATTTTGGTTATATAATGCCTCATAGGTCAGATTGCCTCAAATAAAACATAAATATCAGCAGGACATGTGCTGTCTCTTTTCAAAGAAATGAGAGTATGCAGGGTATTCTGCATAGGAACTTGCTSCCCTGAAAGTTCAGCTCCGTTTGTGTCCTTTCAGCACGTCTCTGCCTAGAATAAAGCCAATATGGTGTGAAAAGGCTGAGCCAGAGGAAGGAGGAGGTCTTCTGCCCTGCAGTTTTGAGGCTGTATAGAAGGAATGCTGGTTACTCTCAAACCGTGGTGAGAGTCCAGAGTTTGTTTTATGTGTCCAGGCTGCAAAGCTCTCAGGCGTGAAGAGTTTGTGAGTTCTGCTAAAAAGTTTGCTGGGATGCATTATTTTAGGTGTTTTGCATTTCCCTCTCCGTTGTATCATGCACCTCCGTCGGCTGGTCACTGGCAGAAAAAGAACAAAATCTACTAACCTGCCAGTCCTTTAGAGATTTAGTTACTTAACATAGTCATTAAAAGTTGYTTTTCCACACCAGAAATCTGAGTGTAGTCATGCTTATATTTGTTTTTCCCTGTGTAAACAAGCGAGCATACGCTGCAGTCTTCCCCAAGGATCTTCCTTATTTTCCTGGATGTTCAGCCCCCCTCTCTCTGGCGCTTGGAATGCCATTTTTGTAGCGAGCTGCGGCGTTCCCTGTGAGCAGCGGCTACCGGCACCCATGCAGCAGCAGCACCTGCATGGGTGCAGCTCCCGCCGGAGCCGGGCGCTCGCAGCTCAGCGGGACGAGGGTAACACGCAGCCTCTGCCTTCGGAGTTGGTCCCACGTGTGSTTCAGAGCTGGGGGTCCCTGGTCAGGGCGGGCCACCAACAGAAGCAGTCTGTCAAGCCTGAGTTCTTGCAGTGGGATAGAGGCTCCTYTGCTAAAGTGTTATGTCTTTTTCTGACTGCACTGTTCCCTCTGTACCTGAGGGGTTTATGAAATTCTTTAAATATAACTTGGCTTGTAAGCAGGGGACTAAATGCAAATCCAGGCTTCTAAACTTGTGATAGATTCTTCCTTAAACTTGAGTTTTTTGTGTATCTGACTTTTAGCATACTGACCTTGGTTCTCCAGAGGACTGGCTGCAGGGTAATGCTGATGCAGCAGGGATTTTCTTCTGTAATCCCTAATCCTCCAGTAATGTTTCAGTCCTCTAAAACTGTGCACATAGCGTTGGGTAAAATGTATGGCCTTCCCTCCTGAAGTTTGACTATGTATACAGTAAATGTGTTTGTTTTGTATAAAAGGGTGTTATTTATGTTTTTTARACTTTATTCCCATTTCCTTTAGCATGTGGCTTTCCATGATACAGCTTTTTTTTTCTCTCCTCCCCCCAACCCTGCATTATTCAGCCTCTTTCCTTTTACACTTTCCTATGTCTCCTAATTTGTTGTCTTTTCCTCCTCTTTCCTCTCCTTGCCTATCATTTGTGTGCTTTGCTTTTACCCGTGTCAGTTCTTTTCCTCAGTCTCTTCATCCAGACATACGTAGAGACTGGCAGGAACTTCCTCTATCTGCCTGTCTCCTGCTCTTGCAGATAGCTCCATCGTATCCCTTGCMCAGAAACTTCCATTGCCCTCTTAGGGCTCTCTCCCTGTTTACTGCTGGTGCTCCCCTGCCTGTAGGGAAGCGAGCTGATGTCCTTTGTGTTTTCAGTTCCCTCAAGGCTGGACTTGCGGGTTCACTTGCACGTGTTTTCTTTGCAGTGAGACCGAACTTTGAGGAAGGTGGGACAGCAACAACAGGGAGGAAACATGAGTTTATCCGCTCTGAGAGCGAGAACTGGCGCATCTTCAGGGAGGAGCAGAACGGGGAAGATGATGATGGAGGCTGGCGGCTGGCTGGGTCACGGAGGGATGGTGAGAGGTGGCGTCCTCACAGTCCAGGTGAGAGCAGAATGGGGATAAAAAGTGCATCAGTGGTTAGAGCAAAAGGGTAGTGGGTAATCAGGGCTTGGGGAGAGCAGAGGAAAGGGAGGTGGCGTAAGACGTGGGACAAAAACACACAATGTTTATGCAGTTTTGGTCACTAGATACCTCTTTAAATGTCTATAAGGCCCTAAGCTTATTTAAGGGAACAATATTTTTTGGACGCTTGCTTGCCTGTGCTGGGTTCCAGGTAAGTACATCCCTGGCAAAATCAGTTTATTAACAGTACTTTCTGTGGCCGCAGCTGCAGAAGTTACTCCCCCACATTGCTCCAGGTTATGGTACCTAATACTGGCACTAACCCGCTTGGGCTGTCCAGTTTTCAGGTGGTGCTGGGGGAGTCAAAGTGCCCTCCTTGGGAAATCTCAGAATCTGTTGCTTTGTGCATCTTGTACTTGCAAGAGGTCTCATCTCTTGCTAAAGTTCAGGCATCTCTTGTGGTCGCTTTTCTTCCCTGCCCTGACAGCCTCATTCGCTCAAGTCCAAACAGTGTTTYGCCAAAGCTGCAGCAGAAATCCAAATCGGAGCTGGACTTTAAGTAGCATAGCTGAAACGTTTTTTTCCTACTAGTTTAAAAAGACCCTGCTATCCAGACATGCCTGTGGTGGGATCTTGCTTTTGGAGTGCTTTGGGGCTACCCTGTTCTTGTGGAAACCCCAGGGAGCCTTGTGGCTTGCTTGCTGCTGTACCTCATAGGGAAGCAAAGGGAGTACAGGACGTTTCTGTGGCTGAGGGAGACACTGCTTTGTAGCTGAAATAATAAACAAGCTCCCTCTAAAAAAAAAAAATAGTGGGGTGATCACCAGTTTCAACATCTCAAAGGATTTCTAGTACTGTAGCATGAGCAAATGTTACRTCTATTGAGAGTCAGGATAGTGACAGTCTGTTGGTCACAGTCACTTTACTCCTCTTTGCCCTCCAACTTGGACTTAGTGACTTGGACTAAAAGTTACACTGAGCCCCAAGCTAGGTTTGTTATCAGATGTTTTCTATTCAGAGCAAGGCCAAGGGGCAAATTTTGGAAAACATGGTTTTCTTTTCCCTGATGTTTGGTCACGATTGTTTGTTGTACCCTGTGACTTTGTCATATGCTCGGGTGGTACCAAGCCAGCTGAAGCAGTACCTCATGATGATCAGATGGAGCAGGCCACTCCTGAGCAGAGTGTTTAGTGAGCACAAGCCTGCCTATGTTGACATAAAGAGAAGCATAGAGGCCTGGAAGTTCAGAAGTTCATGTAAGTCTTGAACTCTTCTGAAAGATGTTCTAGGAAAGGTTTCTGATGCATTCTAAATCTGTCATAGGAAATATTTTGCTTATTTATCAGTTTATTTGTTATCTGTTTAGTAGATCTAAAAGCCTGCTCTGAGAATGGTGAGAATCTCCATAAAGCTGCTAAATTTGAGTTGAATGTGGAGTGAGGTGACCACCACATCACACTAGTCTGAACTTGGGGCAGAGTTGTGAATTTTTCTAGTAGYAGTGGATGATAAAAAAATTTCCTTTGTGCTCTTGATTTAAACCATGAGTTTAACTCAAATTGGCCTTAAACTATTACTTCTGCTCTTAGGTAATAGTGCTAGTCACACATCCCACTGAGAGCAGGCCAGTGGCTTCATTTGTGTGGCTGGACCTTCCTTGGACTGGGCGCTGAGCACTCCCCACTAGATTGCCCGGCGCCCCCCTGCTTTGGGGTGAGAACAGTTTAGAGAAGCGTAGCAGCTACCACGTTCTGCTGATTGGCAAAGAAAATCTAGATTCCTGACGACTGAGTTTTTCATATTTTGAACCTCTATTTCACATCTTTTAGCTGGGTTTTGATAGAGAGRTGGCTGACACAAATCTGCTTTAAAGTAGGTGTGTCCCACAAGTTCACTCCCCAGCTTTGTAGATCACGATGACGTGGACTTCTTTCCTCCCAAAACATCAGCTTCGAGTTTGAGAGCTTGAAAGCTGTCTGGACTTGACCAGCAAGCTTTTCTAGGGAGAACTTAACATGTGGAGTGTTTGGGTTGGGCATTAACAGAAGGCACCTTCCTTTCTTGGCTGGTACAATGGAAAAGTTGTTTTGCTCATGGATCCAGGGAATCGTGGCACTGCTCCTGCAGTAAAGGCTGCACCAGGTAGCCTGGATTAACTGGCTGCGAGGAGAGTGTGACCAAAGCTCTGGATTCAGAGCGTTCTGCTTCAGAGACTTCTCCTGGTATTTTCATCCTCTTTTTCAATGATTTAGTGACTGCTTGCCCAAGATGCCCCTTTTTTTGTGGATTTATGTACTGGTTGCTCTGCAAAGCAAGTCTGTCTTACAGGTGTAGATYAAAAATCCTTTTGATTTTGCAAAGGTAGTGAATGATCTGTGGTTGTTTGACTTTACTTGTTGCTAAGTCATCCTTAAAGAATAGRCGTTATTTCTTCTTGTTTTATTTCTTACGCAATTTTGTCTTCCCTTGAGCAGCTGCACTGAAAGATATTTTTCCTCAAARGATTTTTAGTGAAGCTTGAGGCTGTAATTTCATATTAAAATGGCTTATTTTGGCTGCCRTTTAGTTGAAAGCCTCCTCAAATTCATCCTGGTTTGCCTTATTTTCAGTAGGCTTTTTAACATCCATTGTGCTTTTTATTCCTTGAATATCATAAAGTAGCTAGCACACTTTCTTCTGTGTGCTGTGCTTAGTATTTACATTGGAAACTTTTCATAAATGTGATAACATAACCGTTAAGAGATAAATAGCTATTAAAAACTGTGAGTAAAGTCTGCTCGTTCCTTTTGCCCGGTGACTAGTAGTTTTCTCTTTCACCTCCAATGTCACCATAAATTGGAGTGGGTAGATGCCGCTTATAGCCGCGTTTCCCAACTTGAAATCTCACTTCTGTAGTTGATGTTTAATGAATACTGCAGGGCTGAGTGTGAAGCTCTTGTCCCAACTGTTCGCTTGCATAACTTAATCTGAGAATTTCAGAGGTATCCTAACCTTGGCTTTCTTTAATGATTGCCGAGTTGTCAAAACCCTCTATATTCTCACCATGTTTTATAAGCTCTTGTTGTTAAATGGGCCCATGCACACTGCTTGTTTCTTATCTTTTGTTTACACCTCTGCTATCTGAAAATGTGCAGGCTAGGAAAGGAGATACTGCATGACTAAATCATTCCAAGCAAACCGTATGGGTGAACAGGTCTCGAGCTTTTAATACGAACTTGAAGATACCTGGAATTAACAAAACAGGCAGAAATTGCCTCTAAAGCCATTTTTCTGTGTTTCGCTGTGATCAGCTTGTGCTCAGTATAGGGCTGTGAGCCACGTGGAGATAATTGTGGCTCATCTTGAGCACGGTGTCAAGGTAGCCCAGTGACAGTGGCACAGACAGTTTTTCCCTTGTCACCTTTCCAGTTTGAGCCCCGGGAGCAGCCGGATTTGTTGAGTCCAGGCCTCCAGTAGGAAGAGCCGGGTTGAGGCCGTTGCACTCCCTTGTTGTGTACCGGGAAACCTGCATCAGGGGGGTGTCAGCAGGTGGTGTGAGCAAGAAATCCCTTCTGGATGTCAGAAACCTCTCCCCTTCAGAGCCTGGAGAAACCACTCCAATGCCACAGGAAACCCTGGAATTTCTGATTTAAAAAAAAGTAACCTTAATATTACTTCCGATGTCATGTCAGCGCAATTTGAACGTCAGGCTTGTCCTTTGAGATATGCTGTGCTGTCCGTGTTACTTGCGGATTGTTCCTAGAGGTCCTGTTGTTCTTTGACAGTGAAACAACGTTTTTGGTTGTGCATGTTCCAAAAGCATGGCCCTGTGTAGCCTGCGCTTTTTGAATATGCCTCGGGTTGGAGAACAGGGGTTGTGGGCAGAGGAGTGTGGAGCAGCAGGCAGAAGYGACCTTCCTAAGGTGACCCATGAGGCACTTGCTGCTGGAGCTTTCCAAGATACGTTCTCAATCAGTGCGTCTTCAATGAGACTTTCTTTGCCCCCATCTTTCTGAAATGCCAGCAGTGAAGAGGGGTCAGCRTGATAGACCTCAGAAATGACAGACCTCGGGGCTGTTTTAAAGCAGCCTGAAAAGACAGGAGCAAGCGTACTCATTTCTTCCCTCAATGACATTGAGAAGGTGGTTTCAGGGCACTGACTTGACAGTTTGGCATGCAAAAAAAAGTTCTTATTTGTTCTCAAGACATTACTAAAAGCTAGATAAAGCTACACAGCTGAAATATTTACAAAGCAAGCATAGGTGATATAGTGACGGCCCTGTTGAAATTCAGCCTTTTGTTTCCTTGATAAAACATACTCCAAAAAATTGRTAATGTTTTAGTATCTCGTAACCAAAACTTACTGCTAAGTAGAATTGAAGAGCTGTCTGTCTGTTTTCCGTGMGTGTGTGAAGTGCTTCTGGGGCAGAGGAAAAGCAGGGGTGCTTTGTTCAGGATTAACTTCTGCAGGTGGCTGCCTGGAAAAAAACACAAAAGTGTTTTTTGGCATCTTTATGTAAAAACTTAATACTGATTGTTCAAAGGAGACTGCTCAGTTCAACTGACCTCTGATTTTATTGGTCCTGGTTTTGGTGTTGCAGCGTATTTCAGACTGCAGCTCTCCTTTCGTAGCCTCCCTTGCTTTTAATGTTCGTCGTGTGACTTAGGATGTGGATTGTTTGTCTGCAGTGGGCAATGTTTGAAGACTTCCTGCTCGCTAGCAAGGTATTCCCTTTCCCCCTTCACTGCCTGCGCCTCTCCCTTAAGACCTTGGTTTAGAGGTAGGCTGAACCCCGCGGCTTGCTGAATTTCGGACGCGGTTTGTCACCTTTTCCATACCCCTTGGCCCTCTGAGGAAGCTGCTACCCTTGGGACTGTCTTGTAAAGCTGCTTTCCCCCCGCTCAGACGGCCCTCGTTCCGCAGGCTGGCGGGAGCACATGGAGCGGCGGCGGAGGTTCGAGTTCGACTTCCGGGAACGAGATGACGAGCGGGGCTACCGACGGGTGCGGTGCGGCAGCGGCAGCATGGATGACGACAGGGACAGCCTCCCGGAATGGTGCTTGGAAGATGCTGAAGAGGAAATGGGAACATTTGACTCCTCGGGAGCTTTTCTCTCTTTAAAGGTGAGAAGCTATGTTGGTCCCGTACTCAGCTTAGAGCAGACATCCTCATGCGGGCAGGAGGTTCTGAATTACTGYGTTGACTTTGCAGAAGGTGCAAAAGGAGCCCATTCCTGAGGAGCAGGAAATGGACTTCCGACCTGTGGAGGAAGGGGAAGAGCGATCAGACTCTGAAGGGAGCCACAATGAAGAAGCCAAAGATCATGAAAAGATGAACAAGAAAGACGGGGAGAAAACAGAGAGAGTAGCAGCAGGTAAGGGGGGCTTCCCATGCATCTGTTGGGTGCTGCAGTACGGAATTTCTTTTGATCAGAACCGTTCAATATTGCAGAACCAGCAGAAGAAGCAGTCCGAACATCTTCACCAGCTGCCAGGTCAGATACCCCACCAAAATCCCAGCCTCAAGACCCGCTGCAGAATAGCCTGTTTGAAAGGAAAGAAGAGTCTGTCCCAGAAAGAGTAGAAAAAACGGAAGACAAAGAGACTCGAACAGAGAATACGCCACCAGCCAAAATGTCCAGCAGAGGGGAAGGTAAAGTACTGAATGGATAGACTTAAGTTTCCCTAATTCATTCTAGTTAGACTGGTTCTCTTAAGATGTGAGGATTGAATTACGATGGTGAAAACAAGAGTTCACTGACTGCTCTATAAATAAAAATAAGATTTATTGGAAGTGCCGTCTCACATGCTCGAGAGGTGCCTGCACTTCACTTTGGCAACATAATCTAGAGGAACATCAGCTAGTTGTGCGTGTGCCTCACTGGCTGTGCAGATCAGTCTGGGCACAAATGTATGTTGTAAGGAACACGGTATGTTGGTCTGTGCAGTTTGCACTGCTGGGGTTAAAGTGCTTGTTCCTTGAAGCTGCGTGTCTGAGCTATAAACAGTACAGCTACACAGTGATACTTAAATCTGAAAAGATTTTTGCTTTTCTGCAAATATTGAGTTGCTGGATGTTGTTTTCTACCAGCAACTTCACAAAAGTCATTTTTTGTATTCAAGATTACGGGCTAATTTTATTTTTTTCTTTAGATTTGGCTTCTGTTGCTCAACCTTTGCCGCAGATTTCTCCAGACACAACTTCTCCTGCTCATCTTTCCCCTCCTGTTTCCAATTCAAATCCTGCTCTGCGCCCCGTTCAGACCCCTGTAACGGCTGCTCCAGGCATGGGCAACATTCCCACTGATGCAGATGATGAAGAAGGCCTCAAACACCTAGAACAGGTAAAATTTTTCAAATTCCTTTGCTGTAAGCAGTTTTGAAACTGTAGGAATGTGGAATGCAAGATGCTTAGAAAAGCCAAAATGTAGCCTAGTTTTTTTTAAATCCCCAAAGTACTGAAGCTATTTTTCTTTTCCCCTCCCCATCCCTGTAATTTTCATGGAGAATAATTAAAGCCTATTTATCTGAATAAAGGTGCTGTGCCCAGTGTTAGAGCTGCAGWTTCTAGTACTTGTGGTGGTCTCTGTCAAGTAGTTTTACACTGTTCCTAAAGACACCATTAAAATAAGTGCAGCAAAATAGACATGCACATGAATGTAATACAAACTGTGTTGGTGAAAGCTTAGTGACTGCTGAGTGTGGGACTCTTGTCAAGCCAGTATTTCCATACCTGTTTTGTTCCTCTCTGTGATGACACGAGGTAGGGCCACCTAGGCAAGGTGTTTCAAGGCTTTACTTGAAAAGCATCATCCTGACAGGATGTTAGGTTGAGCTCGGGGTTTCTCCTGCAAATAAACCAGTCTGTAAGGACAAGAATAACTTGTGTTTCTTGCTCTTTTTGTTGCTTCCTGCAGCAAGCAGAGAAGATGGTGGCATATCTGCAGGACAGTGCTCTTGATGATGAAAGGCTAGCTGCAAAAATTCAAGAGCACAGAGCAAAGGGTTCCTCCATGCCATTGTTCCATGAAGCAATGCAGAAGTGGTACTACAAAGATCCCCAAGGAGAAATTCAGGGTAGGTCTGTGCCCTTTACACTTCCTCTTTTGTTTTACAGAACTGTTAAAATCATCGCAAATCTACACTGGTTGCAAGCTGTCTTCTGTTGATGGTGCTACGGGTTCATGTAATGCCAGTCATTTCAAGTTTGTGGTTTTTGCATAAATCATCTTAGCTTTTTACATAGAAACTTGGAACAGCATTTGTATAGATGCTTGCGAATTTGCTCTCAGAAAAGACTCCCCTTGGGGAGATGTGTTTTAGCAGCTGCTGAGCAACAGCAAGCTCCTTACCTGTCCTGTGTCACTGGGTAGCACAGGGTACCAAACACAGGGTTTAGTGGGGATGTGTTAGCAAGCTTAAACTCGAGACAGGGTTAGTGGGGCTGTTATTTGTGGTGCCTGTGGTCTCCTGCCTGCAGTTATTACACATGCTTACACGCCCCAGAAGCAAAGGTCCCACATAACCTTTTTTGAGCTTGGGAGTTGATACYCTCTCAGCGGAAGCATCTTCTTAAAGATGCTTCTTAAGGAGAAAGAAAGAATTACTTAATATTCTCGCTGTGTTTTAAAGACAGTGTTTTTGGTCAACACCTATTTATCTGTTTCTTACACTGTAAAATAAACTTTTTCTTTTTTTCTATCCTGGCTATCTCTATTTGGATAGACTGTCTCCTTTGAAGGAAGTGACTGAGATGCCCCTCTGGGAGGGGAGAGGGATATTTCTGGGGAGAAGCAGGGAAAAAWTGCACTTCCTCATTATCCTCAAAAACGTAACCTTGCAGCCAGAGGGGACTTGGCTCATTTCCAAAATTCCAAAAGCAAAATTCCTGCAACGTGACTTCTGTTTTGAAGCGACTCCTTGCTTTCAAAATTGCTAATATTGAAACTAAGACTCCTGAATCATCTGTGCGATTTGTGTGGGGAAGGAGCACTCGTGATTTTAGCCCAGTTAGCTACGGACCCTGCTGAGCACTGAGGAGGGCAGGCTGTTAGCTGCGTTGAGCTCCACGCCACAGTGGCTCCTCAGCTTTCATCCAGAGCTGACTCATCCTGATCAATGCAAAGTGCAAGCAATCACGTACTTCTTGAAGACCATATGGAGCAATTGTCCAGACTTGTGTGTTGGTGCTCCATCCTTGAATGTAAAATATTTTTTCCCATTGTGCAAGTGGATGAGAAGGACAGAAAACACTGATGCTAGGCTGTGTTTCTTTCACAAGAACCACACTCTTTGCCAGCTGTATGCTGACCTTGGCCTCCCATCCTCTTCCCCCTCCATGT
Source organism: Nothoprocta perdicaria (assembly GCF_003342845.1). Classification (NCBI taxonomy): domain Eukaryota; kingdom Metazoa; phylum Chordata; class Aves; order Tinamiformes; family Tinamidae; genus Nothoprocta; species Nothoprocta perdicaria. Next base: position 70,204 of record NW_020455520.1, read on the forward strand.
GTGTTGGTTGATGTTGTTTCAGGTCCCTTCAGTAATCAGGAGATGGCAGAGTGGTTCCAGGCTGGGTATTTCACGATGTCCCTGTTGGTTAAGAGAGCGTGCGATGAGACTTTCCARCCGCTTGGAGACATCATGAAAATGTGGGGCAGGGTTCCCTTCACTCCAGGTCCAGCRCCACTTCCACATCTGGTAATTAAATGGCTCTTTTGCTGCTCAAGTGGTCCTTTAAAATAGGGAAAATGAATTATTTACATGTCAAATGCTTTGTCTTGGAATTGTAAGTACTCCCAGCACTGAAGTTGAGCTCTGTGGTAAATATATACATCAGCAAATACAGACCATATAATTGTGTATATATAGACTTATATATACACAATTTTAAGAGGAGAAAAGAAATCACTTCTAATGTAAGAACGGGTTTATTTTGCCCTGTTTCGATCCTGTTGTCTTATGTGTATTTCAAGAATATCTTTGTGAACTCAAACTTTGCTTGCAGATATTGAAGGTTGTCTGGGTATTTTTCTATTTTCTTTGCCTCTTCAGTGCAGCAAGCAATTTTTGTGTATCCTGCTAGATATTTACAGTATAGTGTTCTTGCTAGGTATGTGCTGTTAATCTTTTTTTTTTTTTTTTTTTTTCCCCCTTAAACATAGGGTGAGCTGGACCAAGAGCGACTGACCAGACAACAGGAGTTGGCCCTGATCCAAATGCAGCACCTCCAGTATCAGCATCTTTTGATACAGTAAGGCTGCTTGTACCAGCAACCTTCCAGTGGCTGTGCTCTGCTCCGTGTCTGTAATCAGCTGGGCTCAGCTTCTYGCCGTGGCTTCCCTGGGCAAGGGGCTGAGTGCTGCAGCTCTGCCAGCAGCAACCAGAGAGCCACCAGGGCTAGGGCAGAGAGCGGCTATCTCGGGCACACTTTCCACAGCCATTCTCCATGTMACGCACAGCTACTCTGATGCAGTTTGATCTGTAGGAAGCCTTAATGGTSAAACCAAGTCCCAGCTCTCTTTGTGATGTAGTTCTGATATTTTAGTGTCAGGGAAGGATATCGGTATCTTAAATTGGAGATGGACAGAGCCATAAAGTTATCTTGATCTGCTCGCTGATCAGGTCAGTGGTGGGTAACTGCTGGAAAAAAGCAGCTTATCTGTTTTGACTGGAGTTGTCAGCTGCACTTCAGATCTAGACAGTTTCTAACAAGTTGTTTTGTAGGAGATCACAGAAAGGAAAGCAGTCAGGTAAACTATTTGTCTGAGCTGTACTGAAAATGTTTGCTGTAATTAAGATTGTGTGCTAATTGTAAGCTTATGATTTGATAAGGCAAGAGTCTGCTGTTGTACTAGGAGTTACCKTGATATAGCAGAGAAAGATTGATTTGTATAGGTGGATACATAGTAAAGCTAGATCAACTTACAAGCAAGCTGGAGGTRTTTTTTTGAAAAAGGAAATTGGTGTTGTACAGCATAGAAAAATGGAATAGCAGCAATGAGTTGATGTTGTCGAGGGAGAGAAGACACTTTGTGTGTGCACCAGCTTTAGGAATTCTTGTATTTGGATTCTTTCCAAGCCCTTGCTTTGTGGTTTACCATAGCAATGAGCATGTACGCTATATAGCTCTGTGACCATTAGCCATGAGAGTGAGTCGTCGCAGAACTTCTGCGACTTGGTGTTATGTAGATAAGGAAGTGAACAAATACCAGTGATTCTCTGCTTCTCTTTTGAAGACAACAGTATGCCCAGGTGTTGGCTCAGCAGCAAAAAGCAGCCCTCTCATCCCAGCAGCAGCAACAGCTGGCTATTCTCTTACAGCAGTTCCAGGCCCTGAAGATCAGGTGAGTAGCCCAGACTTGAACTGATTATGGTTCATCCTGTACTGACTTGTATGTGGTGATACTTTAATATTCTCTGGGGCCCATCCCATTCAAGTTTGTTATGTTAGTGTTACTTTCCTTGAGATTGCATGCAAGTGAAATGGTTGTGGAATGTTGAGACCCTCTTTCTGTGTAGCCTTTGCACTTTAAAATGAATACATGAAAATGAGGAGGAAGAATCTTATTGCTGAAACTACCTTTTTGTCAAATCTGTTGTACTAGTAACTTAAGGCCTTTGTTGGCTGAGGTCTGGCAGTATTGAGTATTGCCAGTGTATGTGGCTGAATTAGCCCTGACTTGACAGCAGGAATGAAATAAGAACTCCTCAAGCAAGTAGTGTATTGTCTGCAGCTTCTTTTGATCTTAACTAAAAGGGTGGAATGAGAAGAGTGTTACTGAATCTCAGTATCTGTTCAGAGCACCCCTCTCCCTGGACGTGGTGGTTTGATTCTTCCTGTTGGTATTACAGAATATCAGAACAGAATATGATGCCTCCTGTAACAAGGTCTGTGTCAGTGCCGGACACTGGCTCCATATGGGAACTCCAGTCAGCCTCACAACCTACAGGTAAGACACACATGACTAATTTTTGACATTTGCTGAAGTTATTTTGGCAGCAGTGTTTTTAACTGGTTCAGGTTACTTAGTGCTGCAATTTGTGTCCTTTGAGAGCTGTGAAAACATGGTAATTTTTGCATGGTCATCAGAATCCTTGATCCAGAGGAACTGAGTGTTCCATTTTAATGGTATTTTGCGCAGATGGGAGGAATATGGATACCTGGTTCTTGTGTACAATTTTGTAGGAAGGAACCTTGATCCAGTGGGTAAGACTTCTTAAGGAGGATAAGGTGGCCCTCTACTGACTAAGAATTATGTTTAGTGTCGTAATTTTAGTTTAGAGAATTTAATAACAGTCACCATACGCAAATTTCTCTTCCAGAATGCTTTTTGTTTGTGTGTTTACCGTTGCTTGTCAATATTTTTCTTTACTGTCCAGTTTGGGAAGGAAGCAGTGTCTGGGATCTCCCCATTGATACTGCAGCTCAGGGACCAGCTCTAGAACAACTTCAGCAGCTCGAGAAGGCCAAGGCTGCAAAGGTCAGAAACAGTTTTCTATTCTAATAAATTGGGATCACTGTTTTGTATCAACTATGTTTCTTGAGCCGGTGGAAGACTATTAGCTCTTTAAACTTCAGGTCACTCAACAATTCTGATGATATCTCTTTTGAAAAATTCAAAAAGAGAATATGGTTATAGAAACCAGTTATGAAATCCTTGTGGACTGCTGTTTTAAAAACTGTTACTATGGAGTAGTATGGACCTCTAAACTAATAATATTTTTACCTTTTTTTAATAAACTCTTCATTAGCTACCTCTGTTATAAAATGAAATTGTTATGTTCTCATGTCAAACACAGAGCAGGAGCCAGTTTGTAAAAATTTTTCCTACTTCTTGCCTCTTTGCACCAGAATTAGTCTAGGGAATAGTAAGAGCCCTAACTGTTGGGGTTGTTTCATGGCTACTTCTGGTATTAAGTTCTTTAAGTTCAAACCTCATCGATTCTGTACATTACCAGAAACCAGTTATTTTATGCCGACTGCACAGCAATCTCTGCTAGCTTCTGAAGTCAGAAATAATGTGAAGAAGCTGATGTAGCAAGACTGGCTAGAGAATTGATATTTCTTACGGAACAGAAATTGCCAGGACAATATTGCAGGGACGTGACCCCAGCAGGCAAGCAGCTCACAGGGCAAACTGCAGTTAAGAGAGAGCATCTCCTAGATGCTTCACTGTCTCTCATGTTGTTACTATAATCTCAGCAGGAGCTGCCATAAGAAGTGGGGTAGGAATATGTTACCTGCATCTGAGTGTAGTTTTATATGAATTGTAGCTAGAGCAAGAGAGGAGAGAAGTGGAAATGAGGGCCAAACGAGAGGAAGAAGAGAGGAAAAGGCAGGAGGAGCTTCGGAGGCAACAAGAAGAGCTACTTAGGAGGCAGCAGGAAGATGAGAGGAAACGACGGGAAGAGGAAGAACTGGCCCGCAGGAAGCAAGTGAGTTTCCTCAGTGCACTTCATCTCTACTGCCGTTTTGTAAACTCACTGTAAGAATCCTGTGGGGTCTAATTATTCTCTGGTAGGTGTGCATGAAGGCAGTTCTAATACTTCTCATGCRAGTATATGAAATTATTATTTTTTTTCCCATTCTTGTTTTTAACTTTGAGAGCCCAAGCTGCAATTTTGAGAAATGGGCTTTGATTCACTTCAGGATAGGTTCTGGTAGCTAAGCTGAGGAGCTTTATTCCCTATGGAATATTTCCTCCCAACTGCTTAATAGTAATACTAGATTTTAGTTAGTCRCCCAGTTACTGTATGTTAAATCTCTGTCTACCATATATGCAATTTTACTTTTTTTTGTAAGGGACATTCCAGAGTAGAGCAGAGATTGAGCAAATGTTTCATAGGCAGAAGATGTAGGCAGCTGTACTGAAAAGAATCAAAACATAAAATCTTTTTCTTGTTTGTCTTGAACTTAGCAAGACATTTTTTGCCTGAGAAAAGACCCTCAGAGTTATGCCATAGGCTCTACAAGCCTTTGACTTTGGGGCTGTTACTTGGGAAGGGATGTAGTTTGGAAATGTTGGACACGCATGGTTTCTAAAATGAATGACAGGGCCTGTGTTGCAGTAGGAGGATGAATTATAGGATCTGTCCCCATTCATAATCTTTACAAACAGATGAAATGCAAAGATTACTAGCTTGAGGCTCATAGTGTTTACTTCAGAAATCTGTATGGAAGATGAGATTAATTCCTTGGGTGTGATAGGAGGGTAAGATGGTGAAGGTTGATCTCCAGTCTGCACGTGAAGGGTAAGGACAAACACATTGGTGAGCTTAATCACTAAAAAAGATGCTTTGCAGGGCATTTATCAACTAACTGCATTTGTATAGCAACCAAAAGAAACACWTTCAAAATACTGTTTATATTTACGTGGGTAGATAGCTGTAAAGAATATTTTCTGATTAAGAATTAAGCAATTCTAAGGAATCCCACAAGATCTTTAGTTTTATCAGTCTTGGASCTTAATTATTCATTCAGTGTTTTGGATTTTCTCCCTGAAGATGAATTTCAATAGAATATACTGAACTATGTAGCCAMCTTTCAAGGAATTGGTAAGAACCAAATCTGTAAATAAATGGCTCCTTACACTAGTATTTTTTTCTATGTTTATATAAAGTAAGCCATTATGGTATATAGTGGAAAAGTATCCTCTAATGCTCAAGCTCAGGCTTTATTATATCATTTAAACAAATAATATTCTAAAAAGTTTAATTGAATTAAATTGCTTTAGATCTTTTTGTAATAATCAATTTTTCAGCTGTCCACTTGGTAACTCAAAGAGTTTCATCCGTTCTGGCTTTGAATAGACTTTGGATTAAGTTTTCATTTCTGATTAATGGTTTTGCCATTTTGCGTAATTTGTTCAAAACATCCACTAAATCCTGAAGTTTCTGTCCACTCTGGCTTTGTACACGAAAATGATCCTATTCTCTCCCTCTCTGAGATATGATAGGAGTTAATTTCCCTACAGAGAGGAAGGAGAATGGGGTTGGACGGCAGTAACAGCAGATGTCTTCATTTATTACCAATGGGAGTAATTGCCAAAATGCCTAATCCTGAGCAGTAGATTTGTGTTTTCTTTAATTTAAAAAAAAAGTTTAGTTTCTCTTTCTAGAGCAGAGTTTAATATAATAATTATGTATAAAAAGAAAGGAAACTGGTCTAATATTTGAACCTGACCTCTGTTCTAGAAGGCATTGTAGCCAGTGATGAACTGATTTATCAGCACAGACTTATGCAGAGGAGATGATGCTTAACAAATTTGATTAACTTCTTTTGAGGAGATGACAGTGAGAGCTGAGAGGGGTGAAGCAGTAGACTTAATCTGCCTGGACTTCAGGAAGGCTTTTGATGTAATACTGCATAAAAGACTAGTATATAAGGTTAGTAAATACACTGTTGATGGTGAATTTTTAAAATAACTGATAACTTAAAAAAATAACTAATATATCGATTAAATCCCGTAGGATGAAATTTCATACCAAATGATGGTGAATCCAGTGCTGTTGGTAGTTTCCATCAGTTACCTGCACTGCAGCATTGCAAGCAATGATACCCAGTTGGTGTAGCTCCTGGATGTGTGTGTGKGGGGGGTTGTTTTCTGTTTGTTGTGTGTCTTATTCCCCCTTGCCCCCACCCCCTTTCTGGTGTGATGATATTTTCTGTTTGATAATGATTGATTACTTTCAGGAACAAAATTTGAGGTCTTATAGCTAATAATTGTTTTTCTTCAAAAAACAGTTGTGCGTTTTTTCCCCTTTAAAGAATCTGGCCCAAGGAGAAATCCAAGAAACTGGAAAATTTGTAGGCCTTAACACAGGGAAGCAGWTTTGTAATTAATGCTGTTATCAACTGAAAAAAAAATTTAAGAGTCCAGAGCCTACTGAAGTAAGGTATTAACCTGGAATGGGGAATGCTGCTCTAGCATCTTGTGTGATGTTATTTCAAATCTTGTAAAATAGCTGTAAGTTGTGGATCTAGCAAGATGTGTGTCTTTGAAAAACAATTATTAGATAAAAGAGACGGCTGATGCTAAAGAACATTGAGCTTTCACCGAGCTGGCAGCTGTGAATATGGGAGCAGTGAGAGCTGGAGCTGTGGGCACGGCCGTTTCCATGCMGAAAGCGGGAGGGCTGGGGATGTGCTTGGTCACGCACTCAAGCACAACCCCTGAGCAGTGCAAAGATGTAGAAATGACTGAGAACTTTCCCTATAGCTGTGAAGAAGAGTAGGAAAGAAGAATTGCACAACCCATGTGCTTCCCAGCTTTCCAGGTGTTGCTTCAGGTCTTCCTCCCACCACCCTGCATGTCCCTGGCATCCAGTGGCGTTTCTCCTCACAGACTGGAGGAAGGAGATCTCTGTTTATAATGGCACTTAGAGGTGCATTTCCAAAGGGGAAAGGACAGAGATGGCAATGAGTGGATGTCACACAGGAGGACTGAGTGGCTTTTTGGTTCTTCTCCCTCTTTGCCAAATGCTGAGCGTCACCCAGGCCTGTCTTACAGCATGAGCAGAGCTTGTGGATGTGCCCATGATCTCTGGTCCAGCAGAAGCCAGGCTTGCACTCCCAGCCTTCCCAGCAGACTTTCCCATAGAAGCATCAAGCTGCCTTTTTTCAGCACTGGGGACACCTGATTAGTGTGACCTGACTGCACGTGTCCAATTCATCCACTTACTGGCCCAGGTTACAAAGCCCAAGCTTTGAGGGCTAGGCTCAAAGCTTTTCAGATTATGGGAAATGAAAGCCTGGAATGGAGAGAAAATGATTCACAGGCTACTGTTAAGTCCAACTAGTGCAAAAAGTTTAAAAAAAAAAAAAAAAAAAAGAAAGCAAGCCTTGGTCATAGTTACTTTTCATAGAGTAGATGAAAAAAGAAAACTTTTTTTATCCTTTAGCATCAAACTGCTTGAGTGATACACGTGGATATGAATTGTTTTATGGCTTGCAGCCTGCAGCTCTGCATTCCCACAGGACTGATTACAAGGAATGTGCTGTCTGTCTACCACGCAGTAGATACGTTGTAGACACAAGGGTCTTGGATTTCAAAATCACCTTTCTTGTTCTGACAGAGTTCAGAATTTATATCTCCACGCTACACAACTAGCCTCCCTCATTCCTGCAGATGACATGCCGCGCATGGAAAACACAGGARTAAAATGGCACAGTCCTCAGTCTTGACGGTCTAAAGGAAAATACCCTTAAGAATGCCTTAAAAAGTTCTTGTCCAAAAGGTGGAAAGTCTGACCAGAGCCAGGGGGATAATTCAGAAGGTGGGAGGAAGGGATGAAAAGCAGGGTGGCCTCAATGCAGTTGCTGAACTTCAAAAATAAGAAAAGGCTGCGATAAGCATGGCTGTTTTATGCAAGGGGAAGCCAGGAGCAGGTGGAAAAGATGCACAGATGTGCTGCTCCTTTTGATAACAGAGGTGGACAGGAAGCTGGATGTGCCCTAATCCGCCAGAGAATAAGTAGCAGAATAGAAAAATTTGCATTAATCTTCAGAGCCTTAGGAACRGATGGAAAGTCCGATCAAACTCCTTTCTTTGAGTTCCACGTCCCTCTGGGGCTTCCCGAGATARCAGTGTCCTTGAGTGCCCTGGGCTTCTGCAGCTTCTTACTGGCATCTGGAGACATGCTTTGGGTTTTGCAGTGTGCTCCAAGCATACAAGTCCTGGTGTAGGAAAAGGTTCCACTTGTAGTTCACACCCAAAAAAGATTATGGAGGTGTCTGCATGTCAAAATATAGGTGTTCAAATGCAGTTACTGTGTACTGGAAAGAGATTTTGCCCTTTCTCCAGACCCTTGTTTTTTGTATAAAAGCAAAGCTAGGGAAAAAAAAAAAAAACAAAACTTATTAATCTTTTAATGAATAGAGTTAACTTAAGTATGAAATGCGCATCGCATCAGAAAGCTTCTTAGCACATGGGTGTTTGGTGCTTAATACTTGGTTGGCCCTTAGCTTGAAGCAGAGAAACTTCCACTGAAGCATTCACATGACCTGACTGTAGTATTTTGTGTTCTCRTGCAGCTCATAAATGAGTTTATAGATTGACATTTTGTTCCCAACTTCAGGAAGAAGCTCTGAGGAGGCAGAGGGAGCAGGAAATTGCACTAAGGCGGCAGCGGGAGGAAGAGGAGCGGCAACAGCAGGAGGAAGCACTTAGAAGATTGGAAGAGAGGAGAAGAGAAGAGGAGGAGAGGCGGCAGCGGGAGGAATTACTTCGTAAACAGGTGAAAACTGGCAAAAGAGATCTATTGTATTTAATTATTGAGTCAGTCAGAGCTGAACGAGCTTGGAAACCTGCATCTGTGTCTGAGAGAACATCAGTGTTTATGGAGGAATGCAAAACTCGTAGATAGCATCATATTGTATGTTGCTTGCCTGTATTTTGATTGAAATGATCAGAATCCGATCTTGCCTTTGGAAAAGAGATGTTTGTGGAACCATTTGGGATTTTTTTGCATGTCTGAATGCTAAGAATGGTTTTGCAATGTATTTTTAGTCCTTCCTACGTAAGAAAGGCAGAATACTTACAATACTCTACCAAGTAATAATTTAWGTAGCAAGTTGACATCCTCACAGTCTTTACCACGGAACCGTTGCCRTTAACTTTCCTCTGAGGTGATCTTTTGCCACTCATTCTGAACTTTGGCAAAGCTACCTGCTTTTAGAAGTCACAGCTTTATGGTGATTGTTCCGCTTTCTCTTTCCTTGCCTTAGTAGTAGCAGTTTTTCCCTTGGGGTCAGCTGTGGGGTCCACACTAGATCACTTCCAGCTCCTTAATTGATCCTGTAACAGTCTCTTAAACTAAGCTTAAAACACAACTGGCTTCACATTAATTTGCAGGTCTGTTCCAGAATTGCCAGTTATTTAATTAAGGCTTATTTTTCAGCACCTTCCCAAACAAGACATTCTTTACCATTTCAGTCCCACCACATAGTCATCTCCTTGTTAGCAGCAGCATCTCCACAGCTCTCGTGTTCAACAATAGGCCTCACTTTTTCTCAGTTGAGTTCCTTCCTGCCCATCTCAAACTCTGTCCTTTGTGCCTTTTTTCCTTTCTGAGCTTTTTTCTTTTTCTCCATTAAAAGAACAGCAGTGTTTGACTGTAAGGTAAGAATACAGAAGAAGCTCGGAGTGGAAGGCAGACAGTTTCTGGAAGGAAGGTGATATGAACAGGACTGAGCTAGGAAGGGTCTTCTCTTTCCCATCCCTTGGTGGAGCCATGTGCAACTTGTGTTTTTGGGAATCTAGCTTAGCTTTGTGGCTTTTGCSTTTGAATTATAAAAATAAATGAACAGCACTTCAGCTCACAGATAAAAAGGCCCCACTCTGTTCTGTCAAGGTCTTAAAAAAGCAGAACCGAAGTAATCTAAATTTTCTAAGTCAACTTAGACTTTATTCTCCTTTGTGTCCTGGGAAGGAAGAGGAGGCTGCCAAGTGGGCACGGGAAGAGGAGGAAGCCCAGCGGCGCCTCGAGGAAAGTCGGCTCCGCATGGAAGAGGAGGCAGCCAGGCAGCGGCTTGAGGAGGAGGAGCGGAAGCGCAAGGAGCTGGAACTCCAGCGCCAGAAAGAAATCATGCGACAGAGGCAGCAGCAGCAGGAGGCTTTGCGGAGGCTGCAGCAGCAGCAGCAACAGCAGCAGCTTGCACAAATGAAGGTAGCACATGTCTGTAGCCTAGCCTCCTCCTTCAGTTCTGTATGTTAAGTAAAATTACTACAAGATTCAGGGTGGAGGAGAGCAGGGATTGGGGAACTGTCTCAGGAGGGGTGAGAGTCTGCATCAGAGTGATGGGAAGGGAAAAAGGAAGAAAAACATGCAAAACAAATTCAAGCGAAGGGGCRGATTCAAACAAGCGTGGAGAAAAGGGATTCACAGGTTCATGTAGACTTCAGACAATAAGTGAGGGCTGCTGCTAAGTATCAGCTTCCCTGTTGCTGTAGAGCTGAAGGACTTGGTGCTGAATGTAGAGAAGCCATCTCTGTCTTGTGAATCTGGGGTTTGACTAGCAAATGTGGTGCAAAAGGCTTTTGCAGTTCCCCATTCTGTAGATTTACTAGAATAAATATAAGTTTGGGTTCTGATTTTCTCCAGGAAAAGGCAACTGAGCTGTGTGTCTGGATCAGATAAATGCCATGCTGGTTGAGTCGTTTCTTCCATAAAGTTTCATACGTTTGCCTTGTATTTATCCCACAGAAAGCATGTGAATGCAGAATAACTTAAATCTTTGGAATCAAAATTGATTGCTGTTTTTTTCTGACCGGGGATGCGTTGCTTCATTCTCGATTTACTGCCGCTTTGACAATGCGGCATTAGATGGCAATTTCAAGAAACAGCTTATAATATCAGTGTACATTTTAATCCTTTTTATACTACGTTATGCATGTATTTTATCAATTTGAAGGTGACCTTTTATCCCTCTTTACCTGTGCCCTGTGGGCTTTTACAGTTTTTTCATGTTTATATTTTAGCAGAATTCTCATTTTTTTTTCTTCTTGGCCCAGCTCCCTTCATCTTCAACATGGGGTCAGCAATCAAATTCAGGAGCGTGTCAATCCCAGACCACACTGTCACTGGCAGAAATCCAAAAGTTAGAAGAAGAACGGGAACGGCAGCTTCGAGAAGAGGTGAAYTCTGACACTGAGGGGTTGTAACTCCTTCAGAAGAGTGGTCTTGACCAAGTGCCTCTGTTGAGTGATAGGAGTGAGAATGACAAGGATGAAGAATGTGGTTTTTGTTTGGYTTTTAGAAGTAGCATAACACAAGTAAAACTTAATTTTATCTTTCAGTCATAGATTGAATTTATTGGAATGTTTTTGTAGCATCTTAATGTAAATATTCTGAAAATAGGGCAGGGCAGAGGATGCCCTTTTCTTCTAATCCTAGGGTATCATAATGTTCAAGAAACAAAAAAAGTGTTTTCACACCTGTATTGTAACTTGCTTTTTAGATGTGCATGGAACCAGAGTGGTAAGGGGAGGTATTCCCCCAAGATCTCAAGTGCCTGGCTAGCAGCAACCATAACAATTAATTCTCTGTCTCAAGCTAATGAACAATTTGCCTTCAGCGGTCACATTTAGCATCTCCCTTTTTAGATGATTTGTAGCAGCCCTAAAATAATGTAAGGTCAGCCCAACTTCTATCAGAGACACTGAAATCTGTCTAAAATCCATTTCCCTGATGGAATTCTGAGTAGTGATGATGTCCTGGAAGTGTGACCAAGGGTTTTTCTTGCATGCCACAGCAAAGACGTCAGCAGCGTGAGCTAATGAAAGCCCTGCAGCAACAGCAGCAGCAACAGCAGCAAAAACTGTCAGGCTGGGGTAATGTCACCAAACCAACAGGCACCACCAAGTCCCTGCTGGAGATACAGCAGGAAGAGGCAAGGCAGATGCAGAAACAGCAGCAACAGCAGCACCAGCAGCCAAACAGAGTCAGAAATACCACGGTAAGAACAGTGTTTGTCTAATCGATGCGTGGAGGAAAACAGTACATGACAGTTCTCCATGTCTGTTCATTACTGTTTTGCCAGGTCTGGTGCTAATAACCAGGTCTCTTTGTTATGTTTCAACAGCACTCTAACCTGCACACCAGCATTGGGAATTCAGTGTGGGGCTCCCTAAACACTAATCCCAGCAACCAGTGGGCATCTGACCTAGTCAGTAGCATCTGGAGTAATGCTGATACCAAAAACTCAAACATGGGTTTCTGGGATGATGCAGTGAAGGAAGTGGGACCTCGTAACTCGACCAATAAAAACAAAAGCAATGCCAGCCTCAGGTAGGAACTGGGGAAGGAGCTTTTGCCAAGAAAGGCTACTGGTCCTGAGATGATCACTAAGCAATTATAGCATCTTTGTGTACTTGCCTTTTGTGTGTGTCACTCAGGATCTGTTTTGACAGCAAATAGCTAATAGGTGATAAGTCGCAAATTATTTTGACTTGGAAAATGAGTTAGTTCTTAAACAGTGCTTGCCTCTTGTAAACTAGTGAGTGTTGTAGTGCTGTGCTGTATACTGCACTCTTAAACCTGATAGTTTGTAACGATAGTATTGTCTGTTTTTTCTTTATCTCAGTAAATCCGTAGGTATTACAAGTAGACAAAACAAGAAGGTGGAAGAGGAGGAGAAGCTGTTGAAATTGTTCCAGGGGGTTAATAAAGCCCAGGATGGATTCACTCAGTGGTGTGAACAGATGCTTCATGCACTCAACACAGCCAATAACTTGGATGGTAAGAGGTGGCGAGGAGTCTGAATGCTTCACTGGGGTACTGCATGACAAACGGTGTCACTTGGCATAATTCATAAATGATAGTCCCAAGAACTCGTAGGTGTTCTAGGGGCAGCAGGTGGTCACGGAGGTTTACAGGTGTGCTTGCTGCTGAACTTGGTTGCGTGCAGGACAGAACAAGCACTGCGGACGGTGCCTTGTTGTGTTTGAGCAAAAAAAAAAAAAAAAAAATATATATATATATGATAGCACTGAGGAGAGTATTTTCCATTTGGTCCTGGCCTTAACTTTGAATTAGCTTCCAAACTGACACAGTCTAAAGCTAGTGGACTAATGCACCCTTAGGATTGTCAGTTTAATCTTTCTTTTCATCACACAGGCTGACTTTCTTATTCTTGCTTTGCCTGTAGAATAAGTGAAACATTAGTTTTGGGGCTTTCCTGTGGGGAATTTAAAAGGAGAAGCCATTTGCTGTGGCTATGAGATTGACAAGGACCTGAAACAGAAATCCAAATTGCAGGGTTTTGCACGTTCTGCACACACCTTCTCATGGCCATCTTCTCTTGCAGTTCCCACGTTTGTTTCCTTCCTAAAGGAAGTGGAGTCTCCCTATGAGGTCCATGATTACATCAGAGCCTACCTTGGAGATACTCCTGAGGCCAAGGAGTTTGCCAAGCAGTTTCTTGAGCGCCGTGCCAAACAGAAAGCCAGTCAGCAGCGGCAACAGCAGCAGCAGCAGCAGGTCAGTGTTGCTAGCGCCGGTGAGGTAAATGGAGACTGTCCATGAGATTCAATTTGGGTCTGTATTTCTGCTGATTTCATAGGAGGGGTCGGCAGGATTTTAAGTGATTGGAAATGTAGATTAAAAAAAAAAAAAATTTGAAATACTTGCTACAAAATCATACATCCTTTGTAATTAAATAAATCAAGGCCATCTGCAGATCAAATAGCGACTTGTGCTGGCCAAGTTTATTTTGGGACCCAGTGCTACTGCACGTGGGATGTAAAAAGTAACTTGGACTCTCTGAATGTTCTCAGTGTAAATGAACAAAACTTACTGCCCTTTTTGTGCTTGTTTCCTTTCTAGGATTCAGTGTGGGGGATGAACCACAGTTCACTACATTCGGTCTTTCAGACCAATCAGAGCAACAACCAGCAATCCAACTTTGAGGCTGTGCAAAGCGGGAAGAAAAAGAAGAAACAGAAGATGGTCCGAGCAGATCCCAGCTTGCTAGGTTACTTTTCCTATTAATGTCTTGGTGAGGTGGGGGAAGCCCCGTGGAATGTAGAAATGGTCTTGGTGTGACCACTGAATTCAAATAGAAAAGATGAAAGTTGAGCTTTCTTTAGAGCCTCTGTTTCAGGATAAGAATTCTCTTAATAGTGCATCAGATTCCTGGAGAACATCCTTGTCTAATGCACCTGTAGCTGCTGGGGGGCAGTTTGGGCCAGAATATGGTATTAGGTAGAGCACAGTGAGGTAAACCAGCGATTCCACCTCCTGATCAGAGGAGTCCTTTGGTTTGCACTTGGAGAGAGAGGAAAGTGTGTGAAATGTTCAACTTATTAATTCTTCAATCCATTTGGCAGGCTGTAGTTCTGAGGAAGACGTTGAGAATCATCTTAGAACTTTCCAGGGGAAAAATGTCATATATAGTAAGGGAAAAGATTTAAGTTGCTTTGTTTTGTTTAAAAAATCAATGTAAGACATGAAACAACTCCTTCAGAAGAATTTAAAGACTAAGTTTTGGTGTATTAGGAATTTTTATCTTCTGATATGGAGGAGCYTGCCCATAATGGGCATATGGCTTTCTCTCCATGTACCCAGGAACCTTAAAGGTGCTATTGGAACAAATGATGTTCTCAGATGTCTCAATATTTGGCAGTTGTGGCTGTATATTGGTGATAACCTTATCTTATAACTGAGAGCAAGTAAAGGTGGTTGGTACTGTGAAAGCAAATTGCATAATAAGACATCTTGCATTGTGCCCATAAAAAGCTCTATCTGCAGTGGCCAGCTGCTTTTTTTTGGCTAGATATATAGTTAATAATTAAAAGCATATATACGTTTATTTTGCATTCCTCTCATGAAGAGAGGAATACCTTGGTTATCTGCAAGCTTAAGTAGCTCAGGGCTATGCATTAAACTGCCTCTTCTGTGCCATGGTGCCACCAGAGGGAGCCAGAAGAATTTCCTTCCGCCTCCTCCCAGAGCTGTGCGTTGGCCCATCGAGGACGATGGCTGAGGAAAGAGGTTTGTTCCCTAACRCAGAACAAGCCTGTGGAGCCATCTCAACACGCCGATACCCCAGCACTGAGTTTAGCCACTGTCTACAAAAAAGAGCTTTCCTTGCACATGCTTCAAGTGGAGTTGGTACAGGAATAAGTTTCCTCCCAAGAGTTATATAATATTGAATTATTCCTTTTTGCAAAAGATGTGTTGGGTTTTTATTGCTCATTTTTCATGTGTATCATTTCTGGTAGCGACGTACAGGTAAGATGTTGGGTAAAAGTTCAGGTGTGTTGTCAGCCATTTAAGCAGCTCCATGCAGGATCTTACCTTCTTGCATTGTACCAATGAGCAGTTTTAGGATACTTTAAAAAGCATAGAAACAGTGGAATTTCCACTAAACTTCTTTAGTGTGTAAATTAAGGGTAGAACAGCTCCAGCTGGAGCTAGTCATGCTTCCAGGAACATTGAGCATGGTTGACACTGGGAATCTGAGTTCAAAAAGCAGCAGGTTGGGCTTCATGAACCACCTAAGAGCTGTTGATTGCCACTTCCAAGATGTTCTGCTAGATCTCCACAGTGTCCAGATACGACGTTAGCTCTGTAGATGCCTTTAAAACTGAAAAGAGTTTTTTGCTAATCTGTCTTTAAAGACCAAGTGATACTTGAATGTGTGATTAGTTGTGTTTAATCTATATAAAACTTCTGTTTGGGCAAATCTCTAGCATTAATAAATTTCCTTATTTTTGTTTGATGTGTGTTACTTGATCAGCTGCTAAACAGGTACATATGCCATATACCATGCCATATACCACATCCAGCTATTTAACACAATTTTGTTTTTGTTTTATAGGGTTTTCAGTGAATGCCTCCTCAGAGCGGCTCAATATGGGAGAAATAGAGACTTTGGAAGACTACTGAGCATGTGCAAATCAACTGGCTTTCCTGCATCTGTTAACCATGGATTCTCCGTCTTGGACACAGTACTCTCCACCATGCGTTCTTCTTTGCCTGGCAGTGAATCACAGAATCAATCATCTCAGGCTGCTTCCTCTAGCCCCAGCAAACCCTCTTCTGCCCAGGACTGCACAGGCGTTGTTCTTACCATCAGCCTACAGACATGTGGACACTGTCCCAAGTCCTGGGTGGGTGGGAGATAGGATTTGTTCACAACAAGGCTGATTTGGGCAGCAAGCTTTCACTGTGCTGTGATTTCTTCTGCTGACATACCTGGAAAAATTCAATTGGGATTCTGCAAACAGTTGCTTCCCTCTTCTGGTTACTCTTACAACATACAACACGTGCAGTCACGGAGAGAGGGAGAGAGAGAGGGAGAGAGAGAGGGAGAGAGTTTGTGGTTAACAGATGTTGGTCAAAACCAAAAGGCCCCACAGATACTGACTTGTGCGCTCCATCAGGGCGAGAGGTGCTCTCCAGGCCAGGAGTTGCATTCATAAGCTAACCTTAGAACTGGCAACACCAGGAGCGGGGTGGTGGCGGGCGCAGTTTAGCTTGGGTTGGTTTGAAGTTGCACACCCCCTGCCAGCCCTTCTCAGCACATAATTTTTGGAGGGAAGGCTCGAGTCTCTCTTCGTTAGGTGGTGATGCCGGAGCCGGTAAGAGTCTCCCATCGGTGTGCTCCCCTCCCTGGAGAAGCGGGGACTTCTGGGAAAAGGCGGGTGGCATTTCTTCTTTCAGGTTGAATTTATCCCTTTAAAGGCTACCTTCTGAGGATTAGGACCAGTTTGTTTTGAGCTCTTCCTGCAAATTTGTCTCGTTTAAGAGACAGTAGGATCTTTCCGTGTGGATCTTAGTCTTTGGCGAGGGTGAACACTGGCTTTCAGATAYGTACCCGAGCGGCCTTGGCACGTTGTCATTTCCAACAGCAGCTTAGACTAAAGGACAGAGGTGCCCTTTGGTGATGGAAAGAGACTGGAGGGCGAAGCTATGCGCAATGACAGCTCTGTTTATCTTCTACACCTTAAATTGCTTCACATACCTTCACATGGATCCGTAATGTTTAAGTATTTATGGAGTCATGACCTTCCTCTCTCACCAAAAGATGTCACACCAACCTCCTCTCTCCACCTACCCCTCACACACCACGAACGAAAGGAAACTAAAACTGCCAAATGCACTTACTTTCAACCCCCTGGTCCCATCTCCCATCCCCAGAGGGGTCTAACCTGCCAAGGGAGACGAGCTACCGTTTTGATGGAGGTCTATGAAGGTGTCTGTCTTTCTCTGTCATCACTGCCTAAAGAAAACAGTTCGAGTTGCTAAAGAGCAGTTTGGCTTTGGATTTTATTTCGTTTGGTTTATCCATTATTTTTTTGGGGTCACCTTCCCCTCTTCCTCCTCTCTCTTCCCCCTGCCCCCAAACATGTACAGTAACTATACAGAGACTGCTGCAGACTTGTATATAGTTTTTGGATCCAATAGCATGGAGAGACTTGGAACTGTTGGAAATCTGGTCTCCCTGTCTCCTTTGCTTTGTAAATTCATAAAAGGGGGAAGAGGGATAGTTAAAATGTTTACAAAACTTTAAACTCCCTCTGAACTTTTGCCAGTGTGGGGGGGGTGGGGGGGAAAGAGAGAACTTAAATAAAACCTGGTTGTATTATATCTGAGAGCAACTTTCCTGCTTGCTTTTGTCAAAGCTGAGTTTTGAGATAAGTCTCGGTGCTAAAAGCGCCCGCGAATGCGGCTCTTGATACTCTTCAAGAAACAACAAGCAAATGCAGAGGATATGGAACAACAACCACTGCTCTATTCCTTCCCTGGTGAGGGAGACCGGGGCCTTTTTTCTACTTGATAATTTTAGAGCTCAAATAAACACCGGTAAGTTGAGACTGAAAAATTTTAACAAGAAAGCTTTGATTTCTTCCCCCCTCTCTGTGTAGAGAAGCATGTGCATTCACACTCGGGCTGTTTATACAGCAGAGATCAAGCTGTGGTCGGTTTTCTGTCATTAAAAACACACTTGGCCCGTGGTAAGTAACCAGCAGTCAGTAACCAGCCACCCGCTCCATTCCCATCCCTCAATGCAGGGTTTATCTCTCCCCTGCGCTGCACTGACCACAGAGATACCTTGTAAGCTGCCCTCTCCAGGAAAAATCCTGTTTTTCTTTTTTACCCATATTTGTTTTCTGTTTTTGTGTATGGAAAATCCCAGTAGAGGTTGATAAATGTCCTTCTAATCCCTTGTGCACAAGGATGAGGTCAGTAGTGCCTAACTAGTGCAGTAGTCTGGCATAATATTTAGCTGCTGTCCTGGAGAGAAAAGTACCTGTTTATGTTGAAACTTTGACTTTGTTTTTAACACGTTAATTTGTCAGTGTCTACATATCTTGCTTATAGGTTATTTCTGATTTTTAATGGTGTGATTTAATTTCCGTGACCTGTTTTTCGAACACTTTGCTGTGCGAGAAGCAAGCAGGAGACTGGTGCCGAGAAACTTAACTGGGGAGGAAGGATGGAGCATGTTAGCCCTTGCTAAATGAGAAAGTGGGAAATAGAGGCAGGGAAAGTGGGCRTGCGTGGGTCGATCCCAAGAGCCCTGCCTGTCTTCTGGGAGCTATTCCATCCATAATGTCCCAGCRGGGATTGTCTTGTCCTTAAATATTTCAGCGTTCTGACTTTGCCTTCAGCTYGGAGGCGATAGGCTGGTGTTTTCAGACTGTTTGAAAGGTGCTGGCCCTGCTGCCTCTCCTTGGTCAAGGTGGATGGTGTCTGGAGTAGCGAAGGTTCTTTGAGTGGAGAGCAATGGAGAAAGAGAAGCGGCTGCGTTAGACCCACAGCCGGCGTTGGCTGGTGCTGGACTGGTTTGCCTCCGAGGTAGGGCCCGACCTGAGGAGCTAACGTGGCTGCRGTTGAGGTTGGGAGGGTGGTGCTGGATCCGCTGGAGAGTAGCGTGCGTTTCAGCAGTCATTTCCCAGTTCTGTTCCGTAGCAGTGGTGGCGTTTGGTGCTTTTACAAGTGCTTTTTGTGAAGAGTTCGGTCAAGGGACAGATTGCAGAGGAAGTCAGAGCTGCCCCTGGATGCCTTGGGGAGAAAGCTCCAAATAGTATCTCCTAGCAGGAATCGCATCTGAAATTTAAGACAAAACTACTTGTGCCACGTTTTCTGAGTTTAAAAAATTGGCATTGGGGATGTTKATGTCCTTTAATTGCAAATTCTTCTTCTTCTGAATAGAAAAGGGGAAGTATTTCACCCTCATGTCAGCTTAAAACAACCTAATTCATTTGTGTTGAACATCCCTGTTCCCTGTGTAGATGTGAAGCTCTCCTCGATGCTCCTCAGGKCTGCTGTGATTCCCAACCAGTCCTGGGCTTCTCTGCTGCAAGCTCTTCACTGGTCCGGGGCAGCTCGGGCTCTGTTTGGGGGCAGCTAAACCGTAAGGATTGAGGCCTCGTTCCCTCTCTGCCCACCATGGGAAGGCCCGTGCTGCCCCTTCGGCACCTCCGCGGGCCCTGGCAGCCCCTGGCGCGCACCGGGCTCGGCCTGCGCGAGGACGGGAGTCCCCAGGGCGTCCCCAGGCCCCTGGGCAAGGGCTGGCGCTCTTGGGGCCGGTGGCTCTGCTGYATGTGGGTTTTGGGCAGAGGCTGCAGGGGTGGAGCCCACGCGGGAGGAGGTTCGTGAGGCGGGAGCCCGGCTGCTCTGCGCTCGCTCTACCTCCTCACAGCTGCAAAGRGATTTTTGTCTTTTTATTTAATTTTTTTTGACCTGACTGGACAAAGTTTTGATTATACTGGTGAAATTGCCGAGTTGCTTAATACTTTGAAGGGTTTCTAAGAGCTGCTGCCGCCGCGGTGCCTGCAGCGAGCCATGCCTGGCCGAGGAGCCCTCCACCCGCTGCTGCTCGTGCTCTGCGCTGTCCTGCTCCCCGCTGCGCTCGCAGGTAAGGATCGGGCCTTGCGATTCGTGACCAACACCAGACAGGTCTTTGATTCTTCTGCCTCCTTCTCCCCTCGCCTGCCTCCGTCCTACTCTCTCTCTCTCTCTCTCTCTCTCTCTCTCCTATAAATATCTTACGTAGTTATTGAAATTGTAATGAGGGGTGTAAATAGAGCTTTGGAGTGTCACTGGCCTTGAGTAACAGTATATTCCCATCTTGGGACTATGTATCTGTTAGGAAAATGTTACAAATCCTTTGCAGTTTTTCCTAAACCATGAGCAATAGCACCTCCGGCAGCCCTGGTGCCCATAGGTGACAGCGAGGAGGAGGACGCGTCCCTGCTGTGATGGGACAGGCTGCAYGTCCGTGTTTGTCAGGAACACGCTACAGCTGCGGGACGCGCTGGGAGGCTCTCGGTGCTTCCTTCCCTGCTTCCCGTGACGGCCAAACTGCAGTGAGCCAGAAAGGAGATGGAGAAGGAAATAAGAAAACACCCAGGGAAGCCTTCAGCACAGTCAGAACCTGACTTGTACATCCAAACTGATTGTGTTTCCATGTGCAAGTAGGACCATAGAAGCGCTTGGCAACCCTAGGAAGGCGCTTTGGTGAAACCCAAGTACTGGGATGTTTTACATGTCACCAGAGCGAGGAGATGGGACGCTTAGTGTGAGATGCTTGTTCCATAGGCAGATTTTTAGGGCAGTTGGGGCTGATTGCAGCCTTCCCTGCTTGTGCTGTAGCACAGTTGCGCTGTCTTGAGRCGAGAGCCCAGTGAGAAGCAAAGGCGTCTAGTCTGCCAGGGCTTTACAGGTGAGGAAGAACCAGCTCCTAGCCCTGCTCCACAGCAGGGCCTGAATGTCAGGGACRAAAACCAACTTCAAAGCTTCTTTCTTGAAGCACCAGTAAGGCATGAACCAATGGCTTGTGCCAGCAGAAGGTTTTCCTTAAATCCCTGCCCTGGCTGCGAGGCTGCGGAGCGAGGCTGGCTCGCGGTTCCCTCGCGGTTTGCTCGTAGCGCCTCGCAGGAAGGTCCCAGCCAGCCCCGACCAAGGAAACAATTCCTTTCTGAATGAGTTTTCACAAAGTGAAATTCATCGCTGCACCCAGCAGCAATGTCTGCAGGCACAAAAACAGCATTACTGTGCTCCCCTCCCACATTCCCCTTTCAAGACACAGTCTTGCTGGGGAGCCTTTAAAGTACCTACGAAATGGACRCTTAGAAGTGGGTGTTTTCCTTCTCAGACACTGAGCTTTGATTTTTTTTCTTGTTTATTTCTTATTTAGTATAATGGGACATCTAAGCACACAGTGTCAGTGTGCAGCCTGTACTCACAGTGCCTGTGGCACTGCTCCTTCCCTAAACAGGTAAGGATTTTCCTTAATGCTCCACTTCCCCACACAGAGAGGGAGTCGTTCYTGGAGAAGCTGTGATCTGCTGCTGCTTGGAACAAAAGCTTCCCTCGGATTACCTGAAATTCCCTGTGCTGGGCATGTCCTCACTCTCGGAACCCTGTCAGCTTTGCTTATGTTTGCTGTAGGCCTGGGCTTTGCAGCCCTGGTTTGCATTAACCTGGTGCTCCCCTGCGTATCACTGTGCTCCTGAGCAGCATCCCATGTTCCTGTCCCTTCTTGCCAGGGGAGCGAGGGCCGTGAGCCCTTGAAGACCCTGGTGCAGACAGCTGCAATGCTCTGGGGCACGGGAGAGGCTCTGCTTTCTCCCACTTGCCTTGCAGAAGTCCAAGGCCCTCTAAGCTTCTTGTTCTCTGCTACCTCCTTGTAGGACCCTGGGACCAGGCGTGGTGTTAGCCCTTCCAGGAGCAGAGTGCTTTGCTTCTGCTGTGAAGAGTTCYTATCCCCATCCAGGGGCTTTTGGTCAGGGTGGAATTTTTTTCCTGCATTTCAGCCCATTAGAAGAGGAAATTTCCTGCCTTGCTCCAGCAGGGAAGGGAAGGGCGAGCAGGCAGCCTCACAGCCCCGTGTGTCCACAGGCGGCCCGGCCTCTCTGTAAACAAGTTTGTTTAACGCTCATGAGCAGTGCAGTGCCCCGGGCTGCTCCGCGCCTGCTCTTCCAGCCCTCACGGCTCCACAGGCCGCCCTTTGTGCTCCCGATGAAGGCCGCCTTTCATGCCCACGCTGGCCCTGTGCCCGTCGGGGCTACCTGCTGCTGGACAGCCCATCGCTGGCCAAGGAGTTCACCCAGCCCCTGCCCTTCGGTGTCAGCACCTCCTCCTTGCTAGTGCAGAGGCCTCTGAAGCAGCCCAGTGGAGCTGCTCTCGGGTGCAGGTGGTGGCAGCCGTGCAGATCTGAGGTCCTCTGTGACTCTTTCAGATATAGCACCCGAGGCTGCTGTTAACTGCTTAGGAGTCCAACAAAATGTGAAGAATGTGGCTGGCAGAAGCAGCCTCCCATTTTGGAGTGCTGCTGGGTTGTCCATCTTGACATGGCTTCTTGTCAGCTAGTTTCCTGGTTCCTAGTTCCTAGGTTCCTATGTGATTATGAAAAAAAGCACATCCAATTTATTGAGCTCTTTCCAATACCATGTTTGTCCAAGATAGGAAAACAACAGTCTTAGAACCTTAATTGTCCACATCATCTAGGTGCAATGGAAATTGCAGCCCCAGTTTAGGAGCTTTCTGCATATCTAAATCTTTCCTGCTTTCTTTTTTCCTCCCAACTGTCAGTGACAGAGCTGCAGTGCAGAGGGATGAAGAAGTGTCAATTTGGTCCTGAGAGCAAAACTAGTTTTCGATCACGTGGTGGGTTCAGAGTGCAGAGTGGAAACGAGTCTTTGTGAGGCCTGAGCTTCTGAATTTGGGCTCTATTTTGTATCCAAAGTCTGATGTGGGCTTGTGAGTGTCTTCATGTGAGCTGGTGTGGAGGTATGTTATATTCCAGTAGCAATTATCCTCCATATGAGCAGGAGATGGTATTTGTTACACGACGGGAAAAGACCTTGTGCAAGGACATCTATCTGTAGTGACTGATGCCTCTTTGTTCCCAGTAATAAAGAAGTTGTTAGAAAGTTTTATAGTTGAAATACTAGAAGAGAGAAGCAGTAAATCAGGYGAGAGCCGGGCACATTTGTTACTTGAGGTTGTTCAATCAGGTCTCTCCAGACACAGAACAGCTCTTAGCATTACTCACTTGCTAGGCACTGAGACTTCTTATAGGCTACCAGCATTGGGATCACCTCCTGGCTAAGGAGTTCACCTTTCCAGGAGTTCCAGGAGTTCACCTGGCTTTGAAGGTGGAGAGTTTGAGTCATAAAYTAGAGGAGACTTTTCCAAATTTACCTCTGACTCCTCTTGTAACAGGTATAAAATAAAACTGCAAAACTCTGTAGTAAGAAATAAAAGCACATGAGTTTTGAGGACTCAAGTTTTGGAAGTATCAAGTTAACTTGCAAATGGCTGTGACTGCACAGAGCGCAACATTCAGGTTATACTGTCACCCCTTGCCTCTTTCCTTGGCACGTGAGGTCTCCTGTTGACTTGTGTGAGGAAGAAAAGTGGTTATGGTGGCTATCTCCATCAGGGGACAAACGTCAGGTGACCATATCAGCCTACCTTGAATGTCCATGGGGAAGGTCTGTGTGTGGGGGGGGATACCTTTAAGGACCCTTGAAGCCGGATTAGCTTCAAGAGTTGCTGCCTGTGGAGGTCATGAGATTTTTGTCTTTTAACCACTGAGCATCTAAGGCATGAGCCACCTGCTCCTCACCAAGCAGGGAGATGGGAGGTGCACCAAGCTGCTTTAGAGCCATGTAACCAACTGTAGCCAACCGGGGCTCTTGAGGGAACATGTGCTCCCTCAACACAAGCCCAAATGATTTATTTGGGGCCTTTCTCTTGGCAGTGCTTTCTATCTTGCTCTTTCCCAGTGAAGGAGAGCTGTACTGGAGGTGATGTGACTCAGCAGCACTGGCCAYGGTGCAGGAGCTGCCCCTTCTCACAGTTAGGTGGAAAAGCCTGTGCTTTACGGTGTGTTTTCTCTTTCAGATGGTCACATCCTTCACACTTTTTAGGTCTGTTGGACTCTTGCATCACGTGCAGGCAAACTGAGCCCAGGAAGGAGAGTGAGCTGGGACACTTATGCTGAGAGTCGGCAGCAGCCCTGACACATCGGGGAGCAGTCTGGGCTTCCCTACCTTAAAAAAAAAAAAAAAATGATGCAAGGACAGTTGGGTGGCTGGTTGGGCTTTTTTCAAAAGAGTGGAAATGGGGGCATGCAAGGACAGGAGCTGTTGGTTTAGGAGGGGAAATCAAAGACAAGGCTTTTGGAAGGAGTGTTCCTAGTTGCACCCTCCCAGGCAGCAGCAGTTGGCTCTGGAGAGACCCACTGGCTGGCAGGCTTCCCTAGGGAGGTGCCTGCTTGGGGCTTTGCACCCCATCCTGCTGGAGCAAACAGGGAACCCTCTCAATAAGGCTTGGCCGAGCAGACGGCTCTTRGTATCATTCAGATATTGTTTTTAACCTTATCCTTGGTGCAGACACGTGGTTTAGCTGCTTGTTCTGAACTAAGCTGCAGTTGGTGAGTTGCTAGGAGAGAGTGAAAGGAGGTGTGTTTCCCTTGGTCACTGAGGTGCTGTTGAGCTAAAACCACAAGAACTTGGTACAGAAAACTCATGTTTAGCAGAGGCTGCTCTTTTTCTGAGAGCTGAAAGGTGGTTTTAATCGGGAGAGAAATCAACCAAACAGATCTAGAAGCCACCCAGGACTCGGTCCAGGTTTTAAAAAACACTGAGGTTGTAAACACACTAAACTGTTTCCTCTTTACTTGGCTATTAAACCGGGGCACAGAGCTTATTTTTGAAAGTTGCGATATTCTTGGGAAGTAGCTGCACCAGGAGCAGGAGAACCGTCCTTTGCCCATTGAGCCTGGCTAGAAAGGAGCCATCACAACACTGTTTGAAGGGGTGGTGTTCCTAGGCCCTTTGAGACCCATGTGTTGGGAAGAGCCTGTCCAGATCCTATCGCCGCCTTGGATGATTTCTGGYTGTTTGTCTGAGCTAACACCTTTCTGCCTGGTCAGATGTGGAGGCTACGCCTGGCTCTTTTGGCTTGGGAGAAAAAAACATTCTTGGGCAATGGAGCACTGACCTCCTCCCAGCACAGCCCCTTGCCAAGCGGGAACGGCTCCTCTGTTGGTGCTGGCCTTGTGTGTGTTGACACAGCGAGGAAGGGCAGAAGCAGAGTGTAGCTCTTCTCTATGGGGTATCTCCATTTGCCAAAGGAGCCTAGAAATGGGGCGTTGAGAGTGTTGGCTACATACCAGTCTGCCTAAACCAACAGTTTCCTCGTGCCACTGGTGCTAACTAAATAGTCCCAAATCTGCTCAATTCCTTTCCCTGTTGACTTAGCTACAATTTACCCACTAAATTCTGCATTTCCTCTTGATCCATCCTCCGGTGGCCAAACCACAGGATTTGTAGAAGAGGGATCCACAGCACTTTCTGGACGAGCCCGTTGGATGGGGCGTTGAGTCTGCAGTGCTGCTGGCCTGTCTCACAGGACGGAGCCAAGGGAGCCCTGCAGAGCTCTGGGGGACGGGTCTAGGAAGCCATCAATATTTGACTGTGTCTGACGCACCATGACCCTGGGTGTGGCTGACCTTCCACCCAGACCCAGTTTTGGGTGGCAGTGCCACCCATGCTGCCTATTGCCCTGGGCCCCACTATGTGCAGCCCTGTTTGCTCTGCCTCTTTCCCAGCCTGGAGAACCAAGGTGTCAGCCCAGCTGGGCCCTGGTGGCGGCCGCCCTTTGCTTTTGAACATTTTGTTTATTTTTTTAACTTTTCTCCACCCCAGTGTGACATTCCTGGCGGCTTCAGCAGAGAGCCGAGGAATGTCTCCTGCCCTGGCCCCGCTAACAAGCGGCGCATTGACGGGGAGGGCTCGCAGGCCTGAGCGCCCGCGCGCGGGGAGGCCGCAGCCCCGGCGGGAGCATCGCRCGGGAGGCAGCTCCGCTCTCACCGCGTGGGGAGCGGGGCTGGGTCCCCAAGGGCGTCCAGCCGCCGTCCCTCCGTCTGCCCCACGCAGCCGGTGGGACTCACGGCCACTTGTCTCCCAGCAGCGCAGCCACGGGGACCGCTGCCCACCGCGCTGTGGCAGGAGCCGCCTGAGCTGCCGTCGGGCGCCGGTCCCTTCGACGCTGCCGAGGCCACCACGGCCGGGCTGCCCCCTGCCTCCGCCATCCCACCGCGCACCGCCCAGCCCGAGGACACCACCCGCCTGCATCGTCTTGACGCCTCTGACGGTAGGGCGCGCGGGGAGGAGGGCGTGCAGCAGAGCAGGGCCCCCCTCTCAGGGCTGAGCAGAGGCCCCATGTTTGTCCTTTTGTGTTTCCCTACAGGGTCATTGGGGCCTGGAGCCATTGGCGCCATTGTCATCGCCTCCCTGCTGGGCACTTCGGTGCTGGTGGCCCTGGTCGTCATCACCCTGAGGAAGTTCTCGGCCTCCTGAAGCAATAAAGGCGTTTTGTCCCCCCCCACCGCTGCCTCCCTCCTGCGCGCGCTGCTGCTCTGCAGGGAGGCCGGTGTGGGCACCCCGCTGTGGTGATGGTGGGCATGTGGGGAGGAAGAAGAGACCAGGGCTCTATGTGTGCTGGCTTGTTCAGCTGTATTTCATCACAAGGGCAACAAGACACTGAGAAGGTCCTTTCACCTTAGGGCAACATTTGACCCTGCACTGGAAACGGGTGGGACTGAGGAACCACAACCACTGCTCCTGCTGGTCAGGGGAGAGGGGCCTAGAGCGAGTCCTGCGCTTGCTGGGGGTTGCAGGGTGGGCGCCTGGGCTCCCTCCACCTCGCAGCGCCTCTGCTCGSTGCTGGCCTAGCCCTGTGACTCACTGCTGGGTGAGTGGAGGTTTCTGTGGGTGAGCGACACCTTCACAGGGCTGGGGGCTTCCTCCAGAGCCCGAGGAACAGCAGTGCCTTGTGTCCTCGGGGAACTGAAGGATTCCCTAGAGCAGGTGYCCTGCTTTCTGCCCAAGGAAGCTGCAGCCGGAGTGGAAGCTGAGCTGTATGTGGCAAGCTGGCTCTAGGGGCTGTTTTGTGGTGGCCTGAAATGGGGGGCATCCCCTTCCCAACCCCTGCTTTGGGCCCAGATGGGAGGCTGGCCGCCCAACCATTTCCCAAGGGTGGTATAGGTGGTGGGGGCAGGTTCAGGACCAGGCCCCCCAGCTCTTGATGTGGTTACAGCATAAGGAGCGATGCCCCCATTGGCTTTCCAGCAGTGCAGCTGTAGGGGCAGGAGCAGGGCTGACACTGCTCCAGCTGTCCTTGGGCTGTGGTGCCTCCAGGGACCTTTAAGGGCAGCTGCAACCTCCCAAACCCCCTGCGCCCACTCCCTATCCCCCGAGCCGGCTCCCAGTGCTGAATGTAGCGACCCTCCGTTGCGGCATCACAGCTGGATGCCAAACATCCGCTGCGGCAGCATGGGGCTGTTGGAACAGGCGGTCACTGCAGGGGCTGCTTCATGCTCGAGCCCTGCCCTGGTGGCTCTCGATGCTGTGCCCTGGGGTGCTCATGCGAGGAGGTGTGATCCTGCAGCTCTGCGGGCAGCAGAGGGGGTGCCTATGTACATGGGGATGCGCTGGTGCACGGCAGGCGTGCGCACACTGCAGGGTAGCAGGGGTTACAGGCATGCAGGCAGTGCGTGCTCAGCCTCCTCACTGCCTCCTGGTTCAACGTCACCTCATGGGCTCAAGAAGACCCTGCACAGCCTTGCCGGCTGTGCACAAACAGTTTGCACAAGTTTTCCACTGCAGGTCACTTGCCCAGTGTTCACGGTGTCCCTTGGTGTGCCTGTAGTGCGGCTCCATCCTGAGCACTGCATGGCCCAGGGTGGCCAGTGGTGCTGGGAGCCTCCAGGCTGGTCCCCGCTGTGCTCCGAGGCTCCTGCAGGCAGCAGCAGGGATGCAGGGGTGCAAGGCTGGGCTCGGGGGAGGCAGGGCACTGGGCCTCGTGCAGGGCAGATAAAGGGTCAGCCCTGCAGAATGGGCCCTACAGCACAGAGGCTGGGAACCAGGATCCCTGGGGGACACATCCTGGCCACGGTGCTGCCTTGGTCTCTGCTCCCTGAAGCGYAGTGCTAGGAGAGCCCTAAGCTCCCCAGAACGTCTTTGGGTGCAGCAGCAAATGCCTGCTCTGGGGGCTGCTCCCCGGAGCTTCACAGCGCACCTGGGTCAGAGCACTGGTCTCTAGAACAGGATCAGTGCAGCAGGGAGAGGGGAGCCCAGGAACTAGAGTCTGGTTGTTCAGAGGCGCCTGTCTCGGCAGGTCCCCGTGTCCTGCGGCGGCGCCGCCGCGTTCCCCCGGCTGGCGGACGGTCCCTGCGCGCCGGGAGCTGTTCRCGGGCGCCGTCCGTCATTGGCGATTTCGGCTGCCCAGTTTCCTCCGCTGACTGTCRTCTGACTTGTGCACCCGGAAGCACTCCTTCAAGTTCTGTGCTCGGATTTTGGGGTTCAGGATCTCCTCCCCCATAGAACTGGGGAACCAGCCCCTCTCCTGGTCATGCAGACGCTCCCCAAATATCCAACCTGGGCAGAGGGAGAGAAAGGGTAAGTGGAGATGGAGCGGCCCTTTTACCGGGACAGCTAGGAGCGAAACCACCTCTAAGCTACTGCTGCTTTCAGGAAGCTGCCTGTGCCAGAGGAGAGGCAGCTGAAAAGGCAGCAGAAGGTCAGCCTGGCGAGGCAGTGCTGCGCTCGGACGAGCAGGTAAAGGGACAGCGGYGAAAGCAGCTGCTCTGCTTCCCAGGAACCTTCTCAGCTTGTCCCTGGTGCCACTGGAGCGATTCCTGGCAGACAGATGTGACTGAGTTCTCCAACCAGAAAGGTTGGCATGCATGCTCCAGGAAAAGTGCATGCTGCAGGGACTGGCACCAGGTAGATATGAGGCTCTGTCAAGGTAAGGGCAGCCCTGGTTTGGTTAGGGCAGCCTGGCTGACCCTTAGTGGAGGGAGCAGCTCCGGCTGCGATGCCGAGGTCTCACCCGACTGTCTGCAGCGAAGCCCTGTCCTCCAGCAGGGAGGCTAGGGCTGGCCCGCCGCCCTTACCGTCATCCGTCTTGTCCAGGACGTTGAGGACGTCAGCCAGCTCCAAGGACAGCTCGTCTGGCTCCTGGGCCATGTAGGGGTGGACGCACTGGATCTGCGGGCAGTCTGCCAAGGGACAGGGTCAGAGTGAGGGACAGAGAGGTGGGAGTGGGACCCCGAGGCTGAGGTGCGTTTAAGCCCCCTGCAAACAGCCCCTCAGGGCAGGTAAGGGCCCTGGAGGGAAGGCARCTCTTACCAACAAGTCTGGACGTAAATGAAACGAACTTGGTTCTCCGGTTCGGGGCTAGCGAAATCATCCAGCGCTTCATCTCGCTCCTGCACCAGGAAGCCAAACGGAGGTGGTGAGCAAGAGACAGTCCCAGGGACCCTGCACCTCCCGGCAGCCCCGCATCCCAATTCCTCCTCTCTCAGCCTTCCCTGCCACTTCCTCAGGGTCGTGGACCCATGGAGGACTTTCCCAGTGACTGTTTGGTAGGGAAGCAGAGGATGGAGCTGGGTTCATGCTATGGCCCTGGGATGCAGCCAGCTCTGCTGCTGGGGAGCAGCAGGATCCCAAGAGTAGTGCAGCTCTGGGGCAGCTCCAGGCTCTGCAAGATCCACAGGCACAATTTTTCCTGGGGAAACACAATTAGGAGACCCATCTAGTCCCACAGCTGCCACATGGGGATATTTCTAGGGCAGAGTGGCTGATTCCCTCACAGGCTGACCTTGCAGCGGATCAAGGGCACTGCTCGTTTGACAGTGGATGAGACGACAGRGCCCTGCAAAGGCACTGCTGGATTCAGGGTGCTGTTGTTAAATGCAAAACCCTGCTGGCAGCAGGGGGCAAAGATCTCGCGTGTGCTGGAGAAGCCCAAGCACTGGCCCTCTCTCGAGACTGCTTCTAGTCCTTCTCGCAAATGGGACAGTTTGTGTCTCCCCTGACCCTGAGAGAGCCTGAATTTTCTGCCTGCTTGGATGGCAGCCCTTCAGATCTGCCCTGCAGYCCCAGCTCTTCTGTAGGATGCACTGATCAACTTGTGGCACTTGTTTCCCTCTGTTACTTCCTCAGTTTTCTTCACCCAAATGCCTGGTTTGTGCCCACATCACCCCCGTGCAGGGGCTATGAGCAGGCAGAGCAGGATGCAGACACGTGAAACGCCGCTGCCTCCCCTGAGCCTGGCMTGCTCGGTCAGTCTCTGCACAGCTCAGTCCCACAGATGTCAAACGCGTCTGCTCTGTGTAGTGTGACTGATGTCTCTATTTTCAGCACAGTAAAGCAACAGTCACCTGCTTGGAGGGAAGCTGCAGTGCTTGCAGTGCTGCCGGCTCCTCCTCCTGCCCCAGGCACGCCGCCATGCTGAGGGCTCAGGGGGTAAACTCCGGGCCTGCAGCAGGAGTTGGGCAACCCCAGTCCTGGCTGGTGTTTGCTAAGGCATGTGGATGTCAAACGGTGCCCCCTTGAAGGCCACACAGCATGCAGCTCTGGGAGCTGCGTAGCTCGTGGCGCAGATGCTGTGCCTGCAAACCCACAGGCCTGATAAGAAACTGAGACCAGAGAGAAAGCCGAGCCCTGAGGTCTGGCGCAACCACAGCTGTGTTAGCCTGGTCTGAGTTTGTTGGAAYATGAAGGGAATAATCAGTGAGCTAAAACATCTGTACCAGGTAGATGAGGAGGTCTTGAGCAACACAAGGGCTGCAGAAGGCTCTTGTGAAGAGGCTTCTTCTCCTGTCTTCCCCTACAACCAGGAATCACCTGGGAAGTCCAGGTGGCTGCCTGGAGAGCATGGCTGAGCGTGTGGGGCGCCTCCGTCATACTCACTGGGATGATGCCTTCAGCATGTAGCTGACCTCCCGGTCATCCGCGTTCTCCAGCAGCCTCAAGATGAAGACGTTGGCCAAGCTTTGCCCCTGGTCTTCTAACTCTTCCACCCGCAGGAGTCCCCGGGATGCGGAGTCGAACACTTGGTACTTGTCCCTGGGAGAGGGTAATGGGAAACGTCTGCAGTTACCACGGGAGAGCTGGGCTCCAGTCACCCAGAACGGGACTGGGGACAGCACAAGAGACTCCGGGCTCGCTCTGCCCCAGGCCTCTCGTGCAGCCTGGGGCAAGGGGCTCGCTCTGTATCTGAGCTGCCCACGTGCCAAATGCAGGAGGTGTTACCGCAAAGGCACCTGCAAGGCCTAATTACTCCTGCCTGTAAAGAGTCTCTGTGTCTTCTGCAAGTGAGCTACCACAGAAGTGATTTTTAGGGACACAGACACTGCGACAATGCATTAGAAACTTTGGATGGGTGAGATGCTCCCTAACAGTAAGTCTAGTTAATGCCACTAAGAACATGCTGTTCCCTGGGACTCGGCTGTCTCTGCTGCTTGATTTCACTGATCTCTAGCTGCACAAGGCACAGGCTGAGGAATGATGACTTTCTCCTCCTCCTGAGACAGGGGATATCATGCCAAATCCAGTCTCTAGCCTTAGGCTTGTCACTTAGACTTTCCGGACTGKTTTTTTTTTTCAGATGTTTAACTAGCTAAATCTGAGAAGCTCTCAGGATAGCAACGAGTAAAGAAATAGAATCACTGCCCTGACAGCAGGATAGTCCTCCTGGGTCAGCCTGGCAGCTGATTCAACTCAGTGCTGCTCAGCAGAAGCCGCTAGGCCTGTGCTTGCTCACCCTGATGGGAGACCCAGCTGAAAGTTCCTGAAGTTCATTACGTTTGTGGTAGAGTATGGGCTGGGAAAAGCTGTGCCACCATGAGCAGCAGCTGCGCAGAGGTGAGGAGGTGACTGCTGACCTAAGGAGGATGCCCAGGCCAGGTTGGGGTGCCCAGAATGGGGGCATCTCATCAATATTGGATGAGATTGGATGAGCCAGCAATGGGCTGCTCCAATAACCCCATGGACAAGCAGGATGTGTCAAGTCCTCTGTCTGCCCCCTCAGTCTTCATACTCACCCAGGAATTTGCCTGCAAATTACCAGCAGGTCATTGAAAAGGAACAGGTAGATTTCTCTGAAGAGTTTCTTAGTACGGAGCGTGCGTGATGTCTTTGGACCGTTCATCTGCTGCAGCTCCCCCTGCTTCAGGAGCCAGCGGGAGTGCGAGATGATGGGCACCGACTAGATTCGAGGAAGAGAGAGCAAAGATCAGGAGACAACACAGTTGAGATGCTGTAAGAACCACGACGTGCAGAAGGAAGGSTAGCACTGGCTCCCATCACCACCCCTCATACTGCAGAGAAAGGACCAGAGTKGCACAGAGAGGTCAGTGTATGCTGTCATATGCCTATGTCAGCTGATAAGGGATGCTGATAAGGGGTGCTGTGGCGCCTCAAAACCTGGTTCAGACCTCTTGGCTACCAAAAAAAGACCAGATTCCCACTGGTTGGGTCTGTCCCAGCCAGGATCCAGTGCTGCCCAAGCAATGAAAGTACAGCAGTACATTGGCTGGGGTTTTAATCATGTAGTTAAGTGAGAATCAGGAACCCCAAAGGCCATCGGGAGCCCAAAGGCCATCTAATACCAGAAAAACATTTCACTTAGAGCTAAATGACTGAAATACTGAAAATATCAGCCTAACTGCTGTCTCTTCCACCTTCAGTACGCAAATTTTTGGGGTGCCACTGGGGCCTTTCAAACAAGCAGACTCTTCAGCTACTCAGCTATGTAAAAYGGTTTAGAGATACACCTTAAACGCACAGACCTGAGGAGCACCCCYATAGCAGGCAAGGAAAAAAAAACAGTAACTTTAAGCTCAGCCCTAGAGTTTTCTGGCATGCATTAAGTGATACTTGTTCTGACTCCAGAAATACCGATTAATCGAGTCATCGCCTGAGTGGAGCCAGAATACAGCATTAGCAGGTAATTAAGAGACTGTACATAATGCATACATAGGAGCTGAATTATGTGACAACCTCTACTTTGGTGTTTTCCAGCTTTGAAATGTTTTTCTTTGTAGTAACGATCTTCCTTTAATGTCATTTGTATTGTAAAATGAYAGCTGAAAGCTGAGTCGCATCTTGACAGCACAGGCCAGGGTCCTGCCACCACCGAACTCTCCCAGCAAAACAGTGTGACCAGGCTAGTGTAGGTGCGTACACGTGCACAACACCTGGATGSTGTTGCTGCATCCTCTGCAGAGATTGCTCGCCCATGTTTATACCTTGATTTTAAATTCCAATTTCTTCTGGATGCTGATCATCTGCTCTGTTCGGCTCATCTTCCTGACACCTTCATTGCACGCTTTCACGACCTGGGCAAAGAGGAGAGGAGCAGGGTTGACCTCCAACGCCTAGGCAGGAAGTGGGGATCAACAGCTGGGGAAAGGGCAAATGTTAACGTGCTGCCATCCTGGGTATTCCTACAGGATTTCTCGGGAAAATGGCACTGGTGGAGGTTTATATGGGTTATTTGCTCATTTCTTGGCTGCATCACACCCTGGTGGTTCAAATGTGGCCATGCCTGAGCAAACGCTACCTTGGCAGCACCAGAAGGTAGTTGTAGGGTGCTTGTCTAGCTCCCCTTTGCACCATGTATCTGAAGCTTTTGGGAGTGCTGACTACACTGAGCTACCGAATCAGCCAGCATTAAGCAGCACTGCTGGCTGCGCAGCAAAGGGCCCGGCCCKTTTGCCAGATCCTGACATGCCACCTATCTTTGTCCCCAGCACTGAAACAAGCAGCACACCCGGTACCGTCCTCAGAGAGAGTGAAGCCACAGCGCGCGAGCGGAGCGCTGCGGCTCTGCCACGGAGCAGCAGGCACCCAGGCGTGACACCTCCGCRGGGAGGAGGCGCCGTGGGGCAGCTCCGGCGGCGTCCCGAGCACAAACGCCTCGGGACCGATGAAACACAGCCAATGTGCGGGTGGCACCCGGATACCGGCACCTTCACCTAGATGCCACCGCCTGTTTCGTAAGGATCAAATCTCTGGAGAACTGACTAGTTAGAAAAATCATGCTGGAGAACAAGCTCCACTTTATGCGTGCCGTGTTTCTGCTAAYGAGAATCCAGCAGACAGCCAGCGACTGAAACTCTGGCCAGCCCCTACCTAGCAAATAGGACATTTGCAGAGAAAATATATATCCTTCTGGCCTCAGTTTTAATACCTGTATTTAGCTGCAAGTTAGGCATGTAAACTTTCTTATTTACAGATAAGAGGCCACATGAAGAAATGTATGAAATGGTTCAAGTGAATAGATGAATTCAAGAAGAATATTTCCCTAGCACCAACTGTCGTCATTTGTGTGCAGCAGTAGAAGCCTTCCTCAGGCCTCCCACCAGTGGAGAAACACGTGGCTATCAGATACAGGACAAGGGATGGAGGGACTCTGCAAATGCCAAGTAGTGCAACTATCCAGCACTGTGAAGGTCTCCTTTGTCCCTGGACCAATCCAGGCCAAGGCCAAGACCCTACTGATGGCTTTTTGGGCTAGTACTTCAATCAGAAGCCACAGTCATATCCTGAGGCTCACATTCTGCCCCAGTTTTCATCTTAAAATGTTTTCATAGAGCTGYGGGATTCAGGAGAAGCTCCTGATGAAGCAGGCAGCAAACACCTCCGTCCCTGCAGCCCTTTGTCCCAGCCCATGTGGCTGCTGGCAGTTTCTCACCACTCAATAATGTAGCCCAGAGGTGGCAACACCCTGTCTGACCATGCCAGGAAGCCCAAATGGAAACTACCCCAAACGCCTTCCTGGTATGCTGTGCATAGCAGTCACTAGCAGAACTGAACTGTGTCTGTTTGCCACCCCTACCTGCCAGCTTCAGGGAAGAGGCTAAATACAGACCTGAGCACTTCATTAAGAAGCTGCTGTTTCTTTGGCTGGGGAGGGAATGTGCTATATTGGAGGAGAGCTGACACAGTTGTACTCGGCTGCRTATTGCAGCTAATTAGATCTCTCTGTGGGATCCACCACCTTCAGATAGCCGTAAAAACAGTCTGTATTCTTGAAGATCCTCAAAGGGAAATAATCTCTCTGCCCTTTCCTAGAGAGGAAGAAGTCTGTTGTCAGCAGGGGATTCCTCACTGTGGTCATCTAACAGCTGCCAGACTAGTCCATTTGTGAGGGCAAGGAAGAGGGAAAAGAAATCACTCCTGAAATGCAGTGTCAGGCCTCATTTGGACAGCTCCAGGAGTGAATGTGGTTTGGAGGTCTTTACTAGAAAACTTAGCATGATGGCTTATGTTTTATGGTCTTCACTTAGCTCTTTCAAACTTACTGTTTCCAGCTCCTTATGTGCATCCAGGGCAGTGGACTCCCTCTCAGACTTCTCTTCCACTTTCTTCAAAATGTTCTGCAGGGGAACAAAGGCTGCGTTAACTCCGATCCTGCTCTGACAGCACAGAAAAGCCTTTGCTATCCTCAGAGTTATTTCTAGACTTCAGCCTWATTACAGGGCGGGTGATGAAGCACAGTGACTTTCACCTCTTAGTTCCTATACTTCATTGAATGCTGCTTCCATCTGACCATGATTCCATTTGGTCCAAAAGGAATATAGCAGGTAGATGCCTATTTTTTTTTTAAATATTCACTAGAACTACTACTAACATATAGTGTTATTGGTAATCTGAGGGCAGCAAGATCATTTGGGAGCAAGCTGTATCCTCATCCCCAGGATCATGTCCTGCAGCACTGGGTTTAGACATGCCAGCAGAAGAGGAAGACAGCTGCTATAACAGGGCTTGTCGATGCCGGGTCCATCCCACAACCATGTGGGATTACTACACATGGAGCGTTCCCATGTCCCACAGCTACTCTGCACTATGCATCCAGGCATCCATGTCCTACCCTCAGGATGGTGTGGAAAAGGGGACTGTTGCTGCCCCTTTTAGCAGCTCTATGAAGCTCCCTTCATTATCTTTTGTTCAGTAAAAGCTATGTGGAAAATTCAACATGAATTTGSACACGGTCTCTGGGGAACTGAGAACACTTTTCCATAGCCGTTGAGAATGTCTGATTCTTTGGAAAGGCTTCATCCAGCTCGAGGCTTGATCTTGGCTATGGCTAAGCCTTGCAGGTGACTGCTGGGTGCAGAGCTCTGGAAGTGATCCGGAAGACCCTCAATATGAGCAAAGAGCAAAACTCTACCTGCACTAGCAGCTTGAGCCGAGTGATCCTTTGAAATGGCAGAATCAGGAAGGAAGAAAAGGAGAGGCCTTTGCATTTGGGATCCAGCTCCAGCTGTGATATCACTTCCCGGAAAGCTGGCTTGTCCTGGCTGAAGACAGAGAGGAGAGGGTGGTCAGTGCTACCATGCCCATCACTCTGCTGTGTAGGTAGTGACTCAAAAGCAACCTAGTCTCGGAGACAWCATCTGCCAGGCCTCTCTCAAGAACAGAAAAGAGGGGAGGAGGGGACTGAATGCTTCTAGGTGTATTTTGGTTTAAACCTAGGACTATTTATAGTGTTGAGGGATGGAAAAAGAAAAGACTTCTAATGTACAAGCCATGGTAGTGGATTCACATGTGTAGCACATCTAGCTCAGCAGCATACGCTGTGCGCGTAGGTGTGTGTGAATGGGGTGTGTGTCCAAGTAAATGAGTCAGCAGCATAATTATATATTTTTTAACAGTTGGATTTCTGTGACAGGATGAAATTCACAGAGTCATAAGAGCAAGGCAAGCTACAGAACAGCTTCATCTTGGCTGCCCTTGGCTGCTTAGCAGGAGGATGGAAATCGTATCTGGCCTGAGTAGGGCACAGAGGAGCAGGCTGGTGCTTGAAACCCCTCTGGCAATTCCCAGACCCTCCTGGAGGGAGGCAGCAGAAAACAGTCTGCTCTCAGTTCACTCTATATTCTCCATCAAGAAAATGCTATGCTCTCAATTCTTATCCAGGAACTCCTTAACTCTAACAGGTCCTTTTCAAGCTCGCTTAATCCAACCTATTGTTAATTCATATCTGGGTATTTATCTCATCGCTCTAGGCGAACTGTTTACAGCAGCTCTTTTGCTCACCTCTGGCTCAGGAAAACCTTGTGGCACGCTGCAATTGAACAGAACAGTTCACCAAGTGTGGCAGAGGCTCTTTTGTGTTTTTTTGCCTCCAAAGCTCGAGGAGCAGAGAAAGGAAAGAATTAGGGCTCATTATGCTCCTCTGAACCAGCTGCTGCTGGGAAGAAGGGAGGAAACACACAGGGCAGCTCGTGCAAWGGGCTGTCCTGAAAAAATCCAGGACAAGGTAACTGAAGAAAAAATAATTCTCATGCTGAAAGACAGGCTCGTAGGGCACTCTGTCTTGAGCTGGTGGAAAACAATTCCTCCCGGACCAAAAGACTCCCTAAACCTGAAAAATACTGCAGGAGGGTCTTGGATTGTATCCTCCTAYCAGAGCGTACTACCAGAATAGGAGGAAAACGGGTGTGCAGGTTTGGGTTTTGCTCGTTTGTTTTTGTTTTGATTTTAAGAAAATTTTCTTCTTCTGGAAAACAATTTCTCACCTCTGGGGAGATCATAGACCCTGCTGAGAAGCTCAGGGGGAGTAGCGGCTGCTCTTATTATTGGAGAGCTGTGATTATGTTCCTGGCCTTTCTATCTCTTGCCTCGACTTGTAGTTTAAAAATACACGTTTCACAACTCTCTGTTCCCATGCACATCGTAAATATTTCCCACATTTGGGAACTACTGGCTCTGAATTTACTTGCTCTGTTACTTATGTACTGCATCACCACACCTTTGATATAAAGTCTTTTAATTGTGTTTGTTTTTCATAGATGCAGTGTAAAATCAGAGAAGAGGAAACTTCTGCTTCTTAGGCCTTTCTCCTAAATACCCAAATTACAGGTAAACAAATACCTGTGACCTAGACAATTTTGGCAAGTAGTTCAGCATCAAGCACTGGGACTCACAGAAGCTGCTTGTAAGCTCTCTCCTGGTAGGTCTGGTTGGAGACGTAGGTGATGTACACGGAGAAGTGATTAACCGTATGCTGGTGGACAATGTCACACACATCTGAGATCACGATATTCTCTTCCACCCGCTGCTCGAGGTCCAACAGGAACCTAGAGGAGAAAYGAGAGTTCAAATCAGTTATCACCTGCCAGTCCCAGGGGGTTTCCAGCAGAAGCCCCTGGGGCTGAAAGCCTCAAATGTGTCCACGAGCTTCTTGAAAAGGCTGGGATTAACAGGCTGCACGTAGCCAGCTCCTTCCTCCCTCTGCAAAACAGGTAATGTGGAAGGGTCCCGTTCAGCTAGCCGAACCCCAGCAGCAGTTATCTTACCGCTCGCTAACAGCCATGACGTCAAGCACGTTGGAGAAGAGGATGTGAGCCTCGGACTGATGCAAGATCTTTTTCAGGCGCTCGTTCTCCATGAAGTGAGACACCAGCAGGTTCAGGCTCTTGTAATAGGAGGCTTCGGATGTAACCAGCTCAAACATGGCCTAGGGGAGAATCCCAAGGAGAAGCAGTGAGCAGGCACTTTCTGCCTTTATGGAGAGGTACGTACTGCGCTACTGTAGGAATCCGAGCTGTGCACAGTGCTGGACACGGCCCCCCAGGCCCAGCGAGCAGGGAGAGGGGAGCACGCAGGRAGGTGAGAGCCCCTTTTGGGCCACTACCACAGCCCATGCAAGGGGTTCTGTTGCCCCTGCACCAATGCTCCTCTGCCTCCACTAACAAGGCCTGGGAGAAAAACTGCCRGTCTCCAACTATTACAGGAAATCAGAAATAATCTCCCAGCTCTAGCACTGGTTTCATCTGTTAAGAGAAGCTTTTGGTGAAACACCTGGCTTCCCTGAGCCAGTGATATGGTCTAGGGCAGCAGAAGGACCAACTGATGGCTTGGTTCAGAGATAAATCATAACTTAACAAGACGAGGATATAAAGTCCCCCGCAGCTGCAGGGATGGTCAGTTATCACCGCACGCAGCTCGCTTGCTCTCTAGATGTTTGTTGTCTCTGTGCAGAATAGATAAAGCAGATGATTATTGACCCAAATAGCGACTCTGTTAGTTGAAATAAGGTTAAATTAAGATTCTCACAAGGGCTTCAACATGGCAGAAAATCATTACAGCTTTCAGAAATCTCTTGATGAAGAGGTGCTGTGCGTCCTCAGTCAGTTAAAATGACAAGTCAGTGAGCTACTTTCTGAGCTAACCGCRGGTCTTTGCGCCGCTGGGCGCCAATGAAACGCTCTCAGTGGGCACTAAGTCAAACCAAGTAGGTGGTCTTGTGCAGCAGCCCCTAGAAGGGAGACAGAGCAAAGGGTGTGGATGGTGATGAAAAWGTTTGGTCAGTGCACTCCTAACAGTTGGCATTTAAGGAATGAAAGGATGTTTTATTCTTCTCAAGGCTGGATTCCCAGTGAGGAAAGCGGAGGAGGACCAAGTCGGCTTGTCTGAACGGTTTCACCAGTGTGTGAGAACCTACCTCCACAGACYGAGTTCACTAAATGCTCCGTTCATAGGCTTAACAGTAAGATAAGTCAGAAGAGAAACAGAAGCAGATCAAGACGTGACAAAGAGTAAGAGAGGACGAGCTGAGACAGCAGCAAGTCCCAGGCAAATATTCTGGGACTTGAGGTGCACAAAG
Source organism: Nothoprocta perdicaria (assembly GCF_003342845.1). Lineage (NCBI taxonomy): Eukaryota > Metazoa > Chordata > Aves > Tinamiformes > Tinamidae > Nothoprocta > Nothoprocta perdicaria. The sequence goes on from NW_020455520.1 coordinate 109,624, forward strand.
CCTGGCAGTACAACTTTCCAAATACTCCAAGTCAGGACTTCTCTCCTGTCCCATGTCTTTAATCATGGAATCACAGCCTGTAGTTCCTCTGCAGCCTCTCAGCCCTCCAACTAGTTGCTAAATCTCTAAGTTTGTTTCCTGCCCCACAGCTGCAGAACACCTCCTACCCCCTGCACCTACCTCCAAAGAAATTCCTTTCTGCCCTCTGCAGTCCCCAAAGCACCCAAATACCTACCCCAAATGGCCCAGAGTGCTGTTTCCCTCTTGAATGGTAGCCAKGAACCACAAATTGCAATGGGCACCAAACATCCAACTAACTGAATTCTGCTGGCTCTAATCAGTCACTAAATTAAAGAGCTTGAGCTTCTGTTTTCAGAGTTGCAGAAATAACCAAAGAAAATCTGAACTAAATGTCAGTTGATGCAGTTATATCTGCCTAAATCTGCAGCAGTCTGAAACTATCCCTTGGAAACATGACCAATACTGTCCTATCAGTCCCAAGCTTAGGAACTTGAAATTTAAGTCATACGAATAAAAGCAGTATTAATTACTTTCATTTCTTATTATTTTGGCTGAGAGACCGAGAAAGAGAAAGAAAAGTGAAGCCAGAAAAAAGAAGAAAATGTAGAAAAGAGAAAATTAAGACTCACTAAAGCCMTAAGTAAGTAATCATACAGATAAAACACAGATGGTGTTTTATCATACAGATTGAAAACATGAATTCCCAACTGCTCTGAGCTTCCTGCAAACCACTACTTAATAMGGGAAGCCTCTAGTTTGGGAGGGATGTTCTGAGCTGATGCTGCGGCATCGGCTGTGCTCAGCCCAGGCTGCCTTCCTGTGGTACCTCTGACCTCCCGCTGCTAGCAGAGCGCTCAGACAGGCAGCTCCTTGCACAAGACATTTACAGGTTGGAAATCTTAGGATTGTTCAGCACAGGAGAGGAAATTAAATCTTTTTGGGGTTGTTTTTGTGAAAGTGGAAGGCGAGRGAAAGGCTGCCTACCTGTCAGTCACCCGTGCTCTGCAGCGGGKAGGCCACGTGGCTGCAGCAGACACCAGGTTTGGGTCCTCCCGTGTCTGAGCACAGAGAGTTTCCAGAGCAGCGCTGCTCTGATCCGGATTCACACTGAGCAATGAAGGTGCAGTTAGTCTGTTCCTCTACCCCTTTTTCTAACACCAAAGCAACCTGAATTCAAATTATCCTCCAGCAAAAGCTTTATTAAAGCTCATACATCTCAGCAAAAATAGCACTCAGCTCAAAGACTGAGAATACTTKGCTAAACTTTTCTATCAATAGGTTGTTTTGGCCAGTTCTCATCTCCTAAAACAWATAAGACAAACCCAGAGTAGGAAAATCAATATTGGCAGCAAGCAGAAGAGGACAAAATAAAGAAACTGCATAGAACATAAAATAAGGACAAATGGAAAGGCAGAGAACTGAGCAGAGATCAGAAGTGTCACTGATTCAATGCTAATTCTTCTAATGTCCAGATCCCCACCTCTTCGAGAGCTCRTACCACGACAACAGTTTGCTTTTACCTCCTTTACATGCAATGGAGGAAGGATGTTTCTTCTCCAGTCACTTGTTTCTCCTGCCACACACACACTGCTACCATTTCTCCCCAGATGACTCTATGGCAGAACCCAAAAAGCTTTGCTTTTGGCTTCTTCTACAGTCGGCATCGTTATGTTATCTTCTCCACAGTGAAAAGAAAATCCTTGATAATTCATGTTTTGATGTGTTTTGATKCTCAACAGATGTCTGGGCAATTGAAGTTCTCCTATCAGCGATTTAGTCATTTTGGATAACTATTCCAGTACTGTGTAATTTTGGTATTTGACTCCTGTGCTCTGTACTATGTCCTTTCTTGGTTCTTCTGTTCTTCCTCTTTCTGCACTTTTGCCCGCACTTTTCGCCCCCCTCCTTTTTCTCTTTCTTTTCCTTTTTGCTGTGCCACTTCTAGTTCTTATTTTACATTTTGCCACTCTGGCACTGGCCTCAGCTGAAAAGGGCTGCTGCGGCTGAGGCCATTGCTGCCTGAGTGCTCTCCGAATTCCAGGACTAACAGGCCATGCTGCATTTTTATTTCATTTTCCCCAAACTCCACTAGCTTGGCTCATTTGTTCCAACAGGGACTATGACAAATTGCCTTCTGCAGCGCTTTCCAAACATCTATTGCTCTTCCAGTCAAGTTTCTTGTTTTGCTGTCTAGAAAGCAACTGCGTCTTGTTTTTCATCCCGTGTTGATGACCTGCCTCATTATTTTCAGTCATACCCAGTAATGACGTCTGGATTCCTCCTCTTTGCAGGTGTCACCTCGCTTATCTTCATCTCTGTTGCTTTGCAGGTTGCTGCAGATGAGCAGCGTCTTCCCTGGCTGCTGAGCTCTGCTCCATCTCAGCTCTCTGCCTCAGCTGCGAGCCGAGATTTTCTTGCTTCCGCTTTCTTTCTGTTCTTGCCAACGTATTCTCCACTCTTTCTCTTTGGTATTTAGCCAATTTCACAGTTTTCTGGCTTTAGGCTATTTTATAATCCCTTACGGATAATTCCATATCGAACAGGAAGAAAATTCCAGCTCTGATAAATTAGCACATCACTTCTCTAAGGCAGCACTGTCCCGTCTCCATCTGCTGCCTTTCTCATGTTATTTAAGCAGAGAGAGGAAAATTCAGTACACCTACTGAAGTACTGTTGGCATTCAGCAGTGCAGAGATTTTCTTTTTCCATAAAAGACCTACAGGTAAAAAATGTCACTCGACAGAAACGGCAGTTTTTCAAATCTATAATGCAAACTTTTAAGCTGATGTTTCTCTGTGAATTGCTATCTTCATTTTGAGGCAGAAAGAAGAAGAAAGCTTGTAATTTTTCAGATGCCAGACTGTGTTTGTAATGCCAGCAGTTAGAAATACTGTGTTTTGCCAGGTAAACAGAACAAACGTGAAATGGAAATAACCCACCCAGAAGCAGCAGCAGAAAAACAAGTGGTTTTGGCCGCCTCAGCCACGCTGCTGGCACTCCCGCAGTGCGGCCRGCGGCGCGTGCCGCTCCTTCATCCCCACCGCAGGCTGCGAGGGCAGCGCGCGGTGCGGGCAAAGGCTGCTCGCGCTGCCYGCGCTCTCCCAAACAGCAGCCGCTCGCAAACGGTGGCGTGGCCGGAGCTTTCACCGACCGCAGCAGCAGCCCCCACCGGCTGCCCTCGCCGCTTGATCCCGCCACGTAAATGAGCAGCACGTGAYGCTCCCTGGGGGTGTCGCTGGGCTAGATGGCTACAACACAAAGGCACCTCTCGATATTTTTGAGGGAGTTTTGTACAAGAAAACACTCATTTTTCTTTTGTGGACCACAGGCTCCAAGTATTAACATGTAAAAATAAGGAAGCTCACCAGTCTCTGTCTCTTTCCTTCTATGCCCATCACGTTTAAAACAGATTAATACTGTTGAATTCCTGCAATATTTCTGACAGAAAGTACGTTTCTTGCTAATAATGTTTGAAGAGGATCATCCTGCACCGTAGATCAAAAGCTCTGCTGCAAGAACCTCCTCACTTTCTTTCTACTCTTTTATAAATTGCTCCTAACGTTCATTCAGAAAAGGGAAAAGAAGCTTCATTGCTGCTGTCTGGTAGCAACAGCATATACAACACCCTGCAGTTTCAAAGGAAATAAGAAGCACTAACCAACATTACATAATAAAAGTGTTCAACAGAGCCAGCCTTGCCTGTGGCTGCGATGAAGCTTCTTCGGTTTTAAGTCATGATGTTCCTATTGAATTGACTCGTACTCTTTTAAGGAACAACCCAGTTAAGCCACTCTCCTCCTTCCCTCATTACCTCCTGAAGCTTGATCTCATCTGGCTGGAGGATGCTAAGGACGCCGCTGCTCCGGATCTCAGGAAGATCCTGCCATAAGTTGAAGCGGGATGTGGAGTTCCTTAGCGAACTGATCTGAGGGGCCGCTTTGCTCTCGGGTGTACTTGCAGCTTCCGATTCGTTTGGAGTCTCCTCACCGGCTGAATTCTCCTCCGGGTCTGCCTGAGAGTCCTGCAGCCGCCTGGTTTCAATCTCCTGGCGCGTAGATTTATCTCGATACTCCTGATACAAGAGCCCTAGAGGGGAATTTAACAGGTTGACAATCTGCTGTCACAACATATGTTAGTAACACACACAGATGAAGCCATGGTCAGCCAGAAGACATGAGAAGAGTTATTTATTATTTGCCAGGCTTTTAAAGGGCTTTAAAAAAAAAGTTACCATTCTGTGCAATACTATTATGTTACAAGTCAAATAGGAGTGCATGAGTGAAAAGCAATATTGCATACAGTGAAACTCCTTTAAAGGAGCATTTTAAGGAGGTGAAAATCTTAAAGGAGTGAACACTGAGCCACGCTAGGCAGCTCAAGCATCAGAACAGCAAAGGACAAGTCCTAGCTCAGGTCTGATGTACTGGGTAGTCTTAAACACGTTGCTTAATTTCTCTATCTCTCTCCCTTCCTTCTCAGATGAGTGAAGATACTCAATAATACTCACATGGCTCCAGATTGCCACAGCACCAAAGAAAGGTTCTGAATTTGAAGCAACTTGCTGCTCATCATTAGCACAGTCGTATGTGCTTCCAATACTAGCTTCAGGACCAGAAGAAACTGCACAGAATTTGTGAAGGTTCCTGATTTCAACTGATAGCATCAAAAAGGTAGGAACCCTGAAATGCCTAGGCCAAGTAGAAAAGACTTCAGATGCCCTCTCTCTCATAGGGCTGCTATTATCTGCTACATTTCCCGTTCTGAGACACCTGCAGGATTCCAGAAGTTGAATGAATAAATATAAAAGCCCTAGATATTAAATACAATGTAATAGATTTTCATCCCTTATGGAATAGAATAAATCTGGTCAAATGTACTTGTGCTACTGGATCTTGTAAGCAGATTTCATGCGTAATAAGGAGTGAGACAAATGGGTCAGGACTTTGTCTAGGGAGGATGGGAACACAGTCGTCACTGCCTCGTCAGTCTCTGGACCAGTTTTCACGAGGCTCAGTACCAAGCACCATTAAAACTGTACTGCAGAAATATGCTGGGAGAAAGCGCAGGCGCAAGCACGGCAGCACCACGGGCTGCGGATGTATCCTGGTATCTGTTCTCCCTGGAAAGGCATTCAGCACTGGATTAAAATAGCAGTAAGGGTAGCTGTGCCTAGGAAACCAGGCAGTCTTCTGTTGGCTTCCTACACAGTAACCAAAGAGGAGACTTCCCCTTAAGTTCAGCATGCTGCTGCTCCTTATATAATCTCTCCCTCTGCGTCAGCGAGGCTTAAACGGCTTTCCTAAATGCTCCTGCCTTCTAATCAGAGCCAGCGAGGGTGYTGAGCATGTGGAGGGGTGGAAAGGCTCTCCGAGGCGCGGTGATGGGGCCAGGCTGTTAACTGAAGAGCTGCTCTCAGTGGGGCGGCTCCTGCCTTGGGGCTCGGCCGGGGCAACTCCGGGGCTCGGGCGCAGCAGGGACCGGCTCCTTGCAGCCCGACCGCACCRAGCGCCGCCGAGTCGTGCAGGCTGGGGAGCAGCTTCCCAGGGTGGCAGGGCCGGCATGTGGCTCCAGGAGAACGTGCAGGACAACGGGAGCRCGACGCGTGTTGCTCATGCTGGAGATGGCTACACATACCGCTCCGATGGCAAAGCGCACCGGGCTGGGGGGGTCTGCCCTGCAAGTCACTGGCAATTAAGGCCATTTGTAATCTAGCCTCTCTGGCACAGATCTGGAGGGCAATCCTTTAACGAGATCTTTGAGACAAATTCTCCTCTTGCTTTTAAGAAAAACAAATCCAGACAGCGGACCTGCTCTGGCTTGCAGGCTTCCTGGCTGACCCGCCAAGCAGAGATGACCTAGGGAGGCTGCGGCTTGGTAAAGGGCAGGTATGGACACACAGAGACCAGCCTGCTAGCGGCACCCACCCCAGCAATTTGGTTGGGAGTGCACAAGGTAATGCCTTTTAAGGAGGAAGCTGAACAGAGACTGAGCGAAGCTCTACAATGGACAGCAGCTGTGGGAGGGAACAGAAGGGTGATACCAGGAGAAAGAAGAAAGGTAGATATTTGGGCAGAAAAATAATAGGAACACAAAGGAACAATGCTAGCAATGATAGAAGGTCTAAATCTGATTTTTAAAAAGTACGTCTATATGTGGGTAAGCAAATTATAGTGGAGAGAGCATGGGTTTTACCTGCGCTGTTTTCACAGAGACAGAGAAAGACAAACGGGCCAGACGCCAAGCAAGAGATGAAGCAAGAGGTGCTCATGGCAGAAGGTGGGTAACGAAACAGATGCAAGGCRAGGGACCAGGGGTTTGACATGCAGCAAATCTGGGAGCAGAGAGAAGCTGAGAGCATTAGCTAAACATGACYCCAAGGACTGGAAAACATAGCGGATGCCGGTATTTAACAAGGGAACAAGTGCAAAATGTCAGAGAGTTGTGCAAACTCCACATACTCCTTAGTGCCCCCAGCCGTGCTACTGTCACCTGAGGCTAAGGGTCAATCACGCACTGGAAGAGGGGTCTGGCACAGACCCCGATTAGAAATGAGGCGGTTAAGGCTAAACTTCATAYGGACTGATATCTACGGGGCTTGTTTGGTGCCGTACGAGACTTTTACCTTTGTGCTTACCCTGTTTCATTTAGACATCCGTCCCCCTTCCCCGCTCCCTGAAAAACTGGGATTGAGAAGCTCCTTGTGGAAAACGCTTGCCGGGGAGAATGTGCAGCATCGTCAAAGTCAACGTTACTGCACCGGGAGCTATGGGAGCTCCCAGGAGGGCAGAGATGATTTCTCTGAGCTACTCTGCTCCAGTTTCAGGTAAAAAAAAAGTGCCTATTAATTGCTGTCAGGCAGGAGGGGGAGCGAGGATACACTGGAGCCGTCTGAAATGACCTCCCTGTGGGTTACTGCAGGGGTCTGGTTGTCCAAAAACCGTGTCCGCCGCGGTGCAAGGGCTTGAGCTGCACCTACACTCGCAGCGCGGAGCCATCGCGCGGCAGCTGAGGCAGGAACTTAGCGAGGGGGAGCTGAGCGGGGGGGCAATGAGTGAGGGGCAATGAGCAGGGGGGCAATGAGTGAGGGGGCAATGAACAGGGGGCAATGAGCGGGGGGCAATGAGTGAGGGGCAATGAGGAGCGCGAGCTGAGCGAGGGGGACGTGGTCCCGTTTCATGCTCGAGGGAAGGGACGGGACGCGCAGCGCGGTGCCCAGCCCGTCACCAAGCGCGCGGGACCGACGGCGGGCGCGGCGCTGGCTCTCCCTAGTGCTGTGGGGCACGCGAAGCAAAGAGAAAAGAAGTGAAAGATGAGGGGAGAGCTGCGCTAAAGCCCTTACCGATGTGCTCGATGAGGTTCCTCCAGGAGTCGGCGGCGAGGGGCTGCGCGCCCGGCGCG
>NW_020455520.1:117992-189369 GCF_003342845.1 Nothoprocta perdicaria
CCTCTGCAGAACCACAACCACCACCATCACCACCACCACCACCACCATCACCACCATCACCACCATCACCACTTTGCCTCCCCAATATCTCCTCCGCAGCACCCTGGGCAGGGGCCTCCCGAGCCCCCCTAGCCCTGCACCCTCCTTCGGCAGCCCCACAGCCCCACGGAGAGCGCCCAGCTCCGGCACATGGAGCCCCCGTCCCCACGGTCGCCCTGCTCGCGCCCCGTCCCAGCACCTCGTGGGAGGCCCCACACGTTGTGGGGCTCCCACGCTGGGGGTGACCTGTCCTCCCTCAGCCCCACTGTGGGGCTCCCACGCCGTGGGTGGCCTGTCCTCCCCGGCCCCGGCCCTGCTTGCCTGCGCACCAGCTCCGAGGGGGCGGCACACGAGGGGTCCCTGCGGAGCTGCCTCCCAACGCAGGGCGATGCGGAGCGTGTCTCCCTCCGGGAGCRGAGCGGCTCGGGGAGGAGGGCAGCGGGGAGCTCAGCCTCTGCCCTCTGGCCAGCGCAGCGGCCTGGCCACCCTGCGGCGCTGCCCTATCCCGCTCGCCGCCTCCGCAGGGCTCGCGACCCGCTCGGGCGCTTCCCCCGTCTCCCCGTCCTGAGCGGCGCTAGCTCCATACGGATACGCTTCCTCCTTCGGGCAGCAAAGTATCTCAGGACCCAATGCTCTACATCTGTCTTCTCTCGGGCACTTGCTTTTCTGCCTGGGGAGGAATGCGCGGAGCTCCGGAGCGCGGCTGCAGCCTGCGCTCGGCGCCAGCGCTTGCGGACAGGTTGGGAACAGCTCTTCCCTACACGTTAGTAACCCCCAGCCAGAAACGTCATCCGTACCACATGGCAGCCGAGGAGTTAAACGCATGGAACGCGCCGCTACTTCTCCTATTAGCTCTCTCCTCGTTGCATAAATCTCTGTGCTTTTATTGTTCAGTACTTGAAAATCTCATCTATGCAATAACATCAAATCCATGCGTTGACCTGTAGGTGCAAAATGAGTTCCCTTTTATCTTTTATACTGTACCTGCTAAATGATAGACTGGGATCAATTCCAGGTAGCACACGACTAATCTACTCAGAAAAACTCCCTCAGCTCATATGAACTAGATCTAGATTTGGCACACGGCAGGAGCACAGACCTTCTATCATTAGGAGGCAGAAGGAGAGAGAAAAGCAGCTAGGAATGCTCATGGAGGAATGTGACCATTTGGACATGACTGTCCGTCCAGTCCCAGTGCTGGGAGACTGGAAAGATCTGGTGGCTGATGGGAAACGCCAGGGGCCCCTCTTGTCTCTGGCGGAGGAGGAGGAGGAGGAGGAAGACGCGTGAGAGCTGTAGGGGGCAGTTTGTCACTGCGTAGATGATCAACATGTACCGAAGTTGTGTGCTCACACACACCAGACACTGGGGGATTCATGCAGACAGGTGACTGAAAGGGCCGCCAAAAGCTCCTGCAAGGGATAAGGCCGTGGAGCTGGGGTGAAGAGAGAGCAGGGTTTACCGAGCGCGGTCAAGGGCGCACGGCTTGGCGCTCCCGGGAGCGTTATCCTCAGGGGCTCACCACACGGGTGCGATGGCAGGAAAAGTGTTTCTTAGAAGAGAACTGGCCTAAAAGAYTGGAAGATCTAGAGATGCTGCTCACGATTTTGTGCAGAGAGGGACCAAGAGGAGTCGGGAGGTCCTCCTTGTACGCCAGGGAAGKCAAAGCATAAGGATCTGCTAGAAGCAGGAGGCATCTAAATACAGCCTGTGGGTCTGCCTGCTAAAGGTATCCTATAGAAACGTTTATTGAGAGGCTGATGTGTTCTAACACCTTGCAAAACTTCAGTCTTAAGGGTTAAATCCGTGGCAAATAAAGATTAAAAAAAACCACCTGCTCGAGCTATGGGTATGAAATACATTCAGAAATAGAAAGCATGTTTTCAGGACCCCATAACTGCCTGATAATTTGGTCTTTCCTCTTCCTTCAAATTTCTCAAAGTAATTTCACCTTTGGTCTGAGATGAAAACCTGAAATGTGACAGTAAAAGTAATAATGATGAAAAACGTTGGGAGCTCTGAGAGGGTGAGGAGGCAAGCTGAGAGCGAGATGCCCCCCGTGGCCACGGGAGGACACGGCTGCTATTTCTGCATCTCAGAAACCCGCTCGACTGTTTAGCAGCGACTAAGGAGCCACTTTCACTTCCTTTAGAACTTATTTTTCCTCTTTTTTTTTTTTTTTGGTCTTTCTAAAATGCTTCTCTTTCTTTCGCTCTAGGCTCAGACCATGCTGTCCTGCTGCATGTTGACATACAGGGAAGGACTTTGGTAAACAGAACGAGTGCCTCAGAAATAATTTTTCTCCTAAGTGCTTGCAGCACTCTGAGACTGGATTAAACAAGTGGGAGCTGAGGAGCACATATTTTTGTCCTGGAATAAAAGAAAAAAGAGTTTTTTCTAAGACTTTTCTAAGAAGTCTTTTCTAAGACTTCTAAGCTTTCCTGTTTGGGGACAGAATGGAGAGCTTTCCCAGTTTGTTTGGAAAGGTGAAAGAAGGTGAACAAGCGATTCCCGCAACAAGGAGAATCCCTATCCCTTTAGGTCAGTGACTACTGAACTATTTCCACCGAAGGGAACAGCACCAGTGTAAGGGGCCTCTGCTTCCTTCTTCCACGATGGTTAGGACATTTGTTTTGTGCTCAGTTTAAGCTGATCTACCTGCTCAGTTCCACCTTTCGTTATGTTCCCCGAGGCAGGTTCTGCCTCTGCTTTTATGCCAGCACTTGTGCTCATCTCACCCTCGGTAAACTGGTTCTGGCTGCTAAACTGGTGGAAAAGGATCCTGTCTTCTTTGAGGAGGAGTAGCGTGGTGCAAAATGAGCCCCCAAATGGTCTCTGGGTGGGCTCAGCTGAGCGGGAGGGCCGGTTCAGCAGAGGTGCAGCGTGCAGGACCCAGGCTGCACCGCTTCGGATCATCCCAGACCCATGGGGAGCTGCAAGCAGGAGTCGCCTGCTTGCAGCCATCTGTGGGGTCCAATGGGCATGTTCCTTCCCTCTCAATGGATCTACAACACGCTCAGTTCTGGGCCTGGAAAGTTTTCCCTGATACTGTCAAAATCAGTAAAATCTCGTGCTGAGACACTGCACTGTCCTCAYGACCTCTTAATGATGGTCACGCTTACCCCATGCACTTCCTTGTGGGCAAGGGAGAAGGGGGATTGTGTGTCTGCAAATTGTTCCCAGCTTTGCCGTGCTACTGCTGCTGGAAAACATTACAAATGTTGGCTGACCCGGTCCATGGCTGCATGGAWAACGTGATAATTGGCGAGAGTTTACCATTTGTTTATTGCAATGAAGTCATTAAAGTTTTCTTTGGAGGACGAGCTTTCAAATATGGCTTGTGTTTTCAGGTGCTAATAATTTTGAAGAATGAGTAACTGCCTGATTTAAGATTTCTTACGTGCATCTAAACTCGAAAGCAATCCTTAGAATAGAACTGTGTGAAGAGCTTGCTTCAAACTACGCTGAAATGCATYTTTTTATGTTCTCATATAGCAGTTTTTAGAAATTAGAACTCCTCTTCCAGWGACTAAAAAGAGAAGATGCAATCCCGCGCATTTTATTCATGAAAAATTACCCAAACTCTTTTATTCAGTGGGAGTTTCACACTGAGAAAGGCCACAAGATGAGGTAAGAAGGCCTGTTTTAATTTGAGCTCCCCCAATTTGCGGAGAAGTGTGAAGTCAGTAACCGATCTGAGCAAYGCTGTAGGTAGTCAGCTATATTCTCATACTTTGCATTCATTCAGGTTCTTCCTGCTCACGTGTGTTTTCAGCAGCGTTTTCGACAACGGATGTATCCGCACAGCTTTTACTCCTGGTTTTGACTTCTCAGTGAGACAAGGGGAACTCCTCCTCCCTAACATGCTTAGATCATAGAGATCAAGGGCACCTCTGTTCTCCTAAACCTCCTCAAGCTTTCACCAAGGYACCTCAACTCTACCCGTTGGGGTTACCAGCCTTGCGTATAACTAAAAATGCCCAGTATTTCTTATTATGAGATTCTCACATTTCAGTGCTTCAAACTTTTTAATTGTCATAAGCGTAAGAGCTGAAACTTCACTTGCTGTCTGCCACGGGTTGCTTGTTTTTTAATTTGCAGAAGAGGCTCAACCATTTCTTAGGCTTAGGAAAACATTACTGGATACATTAAAATAATTTTAACACAAATCCAATTGTGTTAAAAGAAAACACAAAACCTGCTCTTCTACCCTTAGCAAAACTTTGCCAAAAAAATGACTCAAAGTTTGGGGGTTGCCAGGGCTTCCTGCTTGCCATGCCTGGAAAAAGCTGCAGAAATTTCCAGCCCTTCTGCACCCAGACAGATCGTCTCGGTGTCAGACACTGGGACGGGAGCAACCGCAGCCCAGGGGTTTGGTTGAGGACCTGGGGGTCAGGGAATGTCCTAGCAAGGCAGGATGAGACTGGAATAGCAGGAGGGAGGAACCTCAGTATTCCTGCCTAACAARGCCAAGGCTGGGGTGAAAAGGCTGGGGATCAGCGATGAGGTGGATCAGCTGTGCGGGTTGCTATAAGGATCCGCCCCGGCTGTAGGAGAGGAGGAGAGCTGGGCAGAGTTATATGTTATTTCTGTCTACCCCATATGGTCCTGTGAAATATGGGATTTTTGACAGTAATAACATCTTAATGTCTATAGCATCTATTTTTACAGAAAATGTATCTGCTTTTAAATTCTTCTCCCYGCAACACTGCTGCGGTTAGACTTCTTAAGAGCCAGATTGTATAAAAAGAGGGAGATAAAAATAATTACTTATCTCTAAAGGAGGGCTAAATTACTGTAGAGCGACAAATAGCAAGGCCAGCTCCAGCTACACAGGACCTCACTACCTGTGAGCTGAAGCGCCACTGGCAGCACAGAGAAGAGGCGGCTGTAAGAAATTTATCTGTAAGTAGCAAGAAATGGGGTGAGGATGGCAGAGGAGCTCTCCCAATGCAGATCTCCACCTCTGTAGAGGCCTTTTCTCTATTTTTCCAGATGATCAGAACATATAAGCAGTGCCCTCTGCTGCCCAGGACAAATAATGCCAAGCTGTGGCAAGCTGACCCAAATTCATGCAATATTAGGCTATTTTCATGTGACTACTGCCTCTCGTATATGTGTTTGTACAAATTCAAGCAAGTTAGACTTCCTCTTTCTCTTGGAGGCCACTGCTTGCATTCAGTGCTTCTGGTCTGACCAAGCTCAGACCAAATGTAATCAGCTGATTTTAGGTGAACTCCCGTTCTCTGAGCTGGGGGTTTCATAACCAGCTTAGAGAAATAAATGGTTCAGTTCTGTTAGACCAGTGACCTTTGGGTGAGCTTTGCAACAAGAAATTTTACACTGAGTCTCTTCTGCACTGTCTCTAGTGGCCTATGATGCATAYATATCACGTCTCAAATCTCTCTCAGTGGGAAATAATAGGTAAATAATACAACCGTGCTGTTAAAGCATCTGTATTGAATGAGATATGTACAGACATCAACATCCTATTTGCTGATAATAAAGGGTAGATAGAACGGGTGAATCTCCACCCTGGTATTTAAAATGACTAATTTGCTGGTCTCCGTGGGAGCCGCTTTCAGCTGGGGCTGGCAGATGCGGAGGGGAACTCTACGTGGATGTTTCTCTGTGATGTTTTCCTGTGTCTCCATCTACACCATTCCTGCCACTGCCGAGCTGGACGGACTGGTCACTGCGGGAGAGCAGCTTCTGTGGAGCTCAGCTGCTTCCAGGTCTTTGGTTCTGGTTAATCTGAAGACCAGAAGCTGTGAAATGTTCAGGGCAAGCCAGGTGTGATGTCAGGACAGGGTTTATCATGTGTGGGGCTTGGATCTCCCTGCAAGGCGGGATCTCATGGGGACTCCGACATTAGGGTGCTTGGGGCACCAGATGGAGGACAGGAAAGGTCTTGGGAATGAAACTGAGTCAAGAAGCGTCAGGTGCAGAGGTAACAAGTATCCCACGAGGAGTACGTGGCAGATTTTGCCTCCTCTCTGGCTTTGAGCCTCTGCTCTCTACCGAGGTAGTTGTTACTCTTGAGCTTGACCCCTGGACAGCGAGCTGTTGTGCTGGAGCACCAGCCCTATCATTTGAGGTAATCTGAAAGACTGTGGGGTTCAGTTTGCAGAAATCAGTGTGAACTACTCTACTTATCTCATTTTATCTATTTTTATAGAACAATCACAGAGCTCCGAAGAAGACATAAAGCCAAGCAACTCTTAGGTTTGAAAAACTCTCTGGTCCTTTCTGTTAACCAGCGAGTTAAAGCCAATATCCCACCTGATGAGCACAATTCAGAGAAATATTCTTTCTACTGGATTCTTTCTATTTGCTATTTCCTCCTGCCCTCAATTACACAGCACCCACATATGATGTGAAATGACATCTCTGCTTGCAATGTCCACGTTCTCATCAGATCTACTGGTTACCTCCATTCAAGGATAAGGGATTGAGCTGGCTCAACCTTAGCATCTGTGTGCTGGCCCATGCTGAACACCGAGAGCCCAGGTGGTGACACACCACTGACCTCAGCGCTGTCCACGCTCTCCTGAGAGCCCCCGGGACCATCCAAGGACAGCCCCGCTGGGGGTCTGTGCTTTGCTTTCTCCTGCTTTCAGAGCTCCTAGCTGACAGGTAGCTTTTTTTTTTTTTTTTTTTTTTTTTTTTTTTTTTTTTCCTCTCTTTTAGGGATATATTAAGCACATTTCTGGAGGCTGAGGATAATATTTTTGATTCTTATTTGTGCAATGGCCTGTATTCATTTGTTACTGCAGAACGGGGGATCTGATCACTACTGCAAGCAATAGCAAAATCCTTAGGCTCCTGCAAGCTTTTCACATAACGCTTCTCTCTAGAAATTCCTGCTAATCTTTGCCAAAAAAAAAAGAGTCCTTTTTGGAGAAAGGAGGAGGAGGAGGATATGGGCTTGGTTTGAGCTCAGACTCTGGTCTTGTTCCACACCTTTGCTCAGCTGCAAGAGACCGCGGTGCTGAGCAGCACTGCCGGCTTTCAGCAGCYGCACGACTTGCAACCCGTGCTGACCTGCCAAGCCCTGTGCAGAGCAGCGCGTTTGATGAAACGGGCTCCCAGCACAGGCACGTTGTTCCTGGCTCCAGGGAGAATTGGAATCTGCGCGTTTAGGAGCCGCCTAAGTGGCGGTGTCAGGATGTCAGARTCTGACAGTGATGATTATGCCACATGGAGAGGAAGACAGATGGGTTTGACATCTGAGCAGACTGTAGCTGCCTAGTTTCATATGCTCAGTTTAATGCCAAAGGGCAATCAATTTCAGCCAGGACAATTAATTTATTTAAATCTGACTTGATAGATTGGCTAAAATTCTTTACTGGAATCCTCTCCCTAAGGAAGGGTGCCTGGAAAGGCACTGTGCCGTACGACAGCACATAGCTGCACTCTGTCATTTGGACCACACGATGCAGCATAATGTGTGTGCCTTTAGAGAGCAACCATTTAACACTTTCTGCCTGATCTTCCACGGAACCAACTGCGACTCTCTCTCCACTTCTCCTCCACTTGGGTTTTGTTTTTGCCAATCTTATGCGGAGAAGGGCCTTTTGTGCCAGAGTTCTAGCATGATATGATATATGGCATTAAAATGAAATTGAAAATAGCGCTGTAGGTCTGGCTGAGAAGGCGTGGATCGATAGCTACAGCTTGGTCCAACTGTCCAGCAAAGGAAAACCCGGCGTTTTTGCCGTGATGCCATCCTGCCGAGCGTGCACRTCCTTACCTTCGGATCCACAGCTCCTCCAACGCTTTCACAAGAGAGCTTGCTGCGGGCGCYGACCCCTCCTGGGACAAAACTGCCATGGTCAGAGGCTCGTCCATGCGCTCATTGCCTTTGAGTGAACCTGTGCCAGAAAACAAAACCAAGAGGGAGTTAAAACAATTCCTTTTTAAGGGCCATCTTTGCTTGCGCTGTAAGTAGCAGTTTACTTGCAGACAAGGCAACTGTGAGACCCCAGACCTGCAGAAGTCTGCATTTGAGCTTGGATTTTTGATCAAGATTAAGCAGCATTTGCCTGTATATTACATGATCAGGCAGCTATTGCCACAGCTGTGGATGCCACCAGGAAGAGGTGCGTGCAGATTTACTATATCCATCCTTACGTGTGTAAGTGCCTTTCTAGCCCCAGAGAAATGGGCCTCRGCATGGGCCGTCCTCAGTGCGATCCTTTAAGGAGAAAAGGTCTAGCCCTGCCGCGCTTCCCAAGTCARGCCTTTACTATTGCTCTGCGTTCAAGCACACAGTAGGAGTTCAGTCCGATGGAGAAATCAAGGCTAGATTTGGGTGAGACAGCAGCTTTGCTCTTCATTTCTTCTCCGCTTTCCCTCAAATGAACCTGTGATCCGTTCACATGGAGCCAAGGCTGTGTTAAGGCCAGGCTTGTTGCTGCAGTCCCTGGCAGGAGGAGAGGCTGCGGCTCCCCTCTCGCATGAAGCCTCCTCTTGTTCGCGGCCTGTTGATAAACRGCCTGTTGCTCTATCAGAAATATTGTGGGCCAAGTCATGCTACTGCTTCCATTTCAGACGGATGGCAGCCTGGGCACGGCAAAGCTCTCAGCACAGCTGGTTTCTGACGTGCCCTTTTAATCAATTGCACTGATTTTCAGCAGGAAAACAYGAAATTCAGACTTCTCTAACTTCCTAAAGGAATGCCGGGGGCTTGTGAAAAACTAGACTGAGTTGTTCTCTTTGCCTTGGGAACAGGCTAAACAATTTATCCTCATGTCAGAKGAAATTGTTTTTAAAAATACAAACTCTTTATAGTTAAGGGAAAGCATCTATTATGTTTTACAGTGCTCGGGCTATAAGCCAAAGATAGCTGGTGAAAAGGCTTAGACAGAAYGGCTGGATTTACATTCGTTTAGGTTATTTTTCCTGTTCTCACTTCTTATGTCCTATTTTTGCCCCTGTTGGGTATCTTATCCTGCCTTTTCCCCTGCATCTTTCCCCCTTTTCCTTCCTCCCTCACTTGTCCCCGCTGCCGGGCACCTTCTGAAGCAAAGCCAGCAGGTTGGTAGCAGCGAGCTGGGCCCGCAGAGCCGCTGTGCAGAGCAGAGGGAAGCCGAGGAAGAGGAGCTCACCCATGCCTTGATCCACGCACCGCAGCCACGGCTGCCAGGACGAGTTCCTGCTACAGACGCGGCCGGTGACAAAGCAGCCGCTGCCCCGTTCTTGGGCGCGGGGCTGGAAGCAGCGGAGCGCAGGGAGAAGGCAGAGGAGCGGCTTGCACAGTCCCAGCCGGGTTTAAGAGCTGTGGCCCTGAGCTGGGCTTGCTGCAGTGGAGGCAGAGCTGGGGCTGCCGGCAGGTCCCGCTGTGCTCCCTGTGGATGCGGAGGAGCCAGGGACGGGTCCAGCTGCGCAAGGGGCAGCGCAGGGAGTGGCGGGCAGCCCGGCAGTGGTGGAYGCTGCGCGAGCGGCTCCGAGGGAGGAGCGGTGCCTCTGTGCCAGCCGCAGCCCTCGGGGCAGGACCTGGGGCCGCCCTGCAACCCCAGCGCACCCACCGGCCTCCCCACCCGCTCAGTGTCAGGCGGGAGCTCTGTGCTCTGGTGGAAACTTGGAGCAGGCCGGGAACCTTCCCTCTGCCCGCACCCTGCGAGTCAATGGGCCCTTTCACGGGAACAGCGAGGAGGAGGAGGAGGAGGCCAGCAGACACCGATGTTCTTGGGGCACCTCCCAGAGCTCGTGGCAGGGCGGCGGTCCTTGGCCTCCTGGAGGATTGGGCTCCTTCCAGGAGCAGCAGTAATGTACTTTAAATACCGCTTTGCGCAGGAATCGAGTCCATGGCTTGCTCAGCACGCGGAAAGTCGGGAATACTGCTCCTCCTTTCTGGCCRTGCCGCTAGCCAAGGCTCAGAGCCCGGCGTCTCGTTTTGGTTGGACTGAAATCTGGTGGGTTTGGGGTATCTCTGCTGCTTTCCTTCCACTCACAGGGAACGTCGGAGTTCGGTTTCTCTGGGCACCCGGGCGTTTTCCCTCTCAGCAGATCGTGCTTGATTAACGTTTGCCTTAAAACCACTCACATTTTCCTGGAGCCCCGTTCCCAGGTCTCTTGTGCCTGTTGAGAGCTCCCTTCCTTTGAGTGCTGCTTCAGGCCCAGGTTTTTAGGGGCACCGAGGTGTTTCTTACACCCATCTTCACTGTGGGGTAACTGCTTTTGCAGGAAAGTTTGTCTCCACCTTGAAGCCCAYTGCGATTTCTGCAGGCTGGATCCGTACTCATGCTGCTCTTTGCTAGTCATTTCTTTCACCCGCCTTGCCATACAGCTATTTGTATAAATCCTGGTTTTATCATTTGTGCTTTCTGTGTGGCAAAGAAATACCTACTCTTTTTGACAACTTCATGTTTTTCCCTGCTTATTTCTCCCTTAGAGAGTAACGGGGTGGCAACGTTTTGCTTGGATTTCCCACCCCAAAGCAAGCTTGAAGAGCCTCTAAGTCCTCTTGTAAACTCCTCTACTTCCAAGTCTCACAGCAGGGAGATGCTGCTGGGGCCGGACTCACCCGYGGCACGTCCTGTGTGCTCTGCCTCTCCCGTGGGCCTCCTCGTCCCTCTGCTCCGCCGCATGGACCGATAGTACCTGGAGTTTCTTTGGATGGCGATGTGGTGCGTGGGCGCCTCTGGCTGCCCATCAGGGACGGGGCCCGTCTCGGTGAGGACGTGCTGGGGAGGGCCCTGGCAGCGCCCGCCGGCAGCCGCTCCGCTGCGCCCCTGCACGGCCTCCCGCGCGCGGCCCTGGCGGCCTCCATCAGCGGCGGCGCTGCCCGGGGCACGTAATGCCATCCGCTCCACCTGAGGTACAGCTGGACACACGCACACAAGCACAAAACAGAGCAGAAAGAGAGAGAAGTCTGAGTTAATTCCATGTTTCCGCTGCACAGGGCGATGGAGGCTCTGCAGGATTTCTCGCCTGGGATGGCGGTGAGGAAGGCCATCCCACAGYGTGCAAGCCTCCTTCAAACATGTTTAGCCCCGCTTTGACGTGCGCATTGCTGTCCTGTCGTGACACGCYGCAGGATTCCAGCTAGCACTGAGAAAATGACTGCGTTTGCTCATTTAAGGACTGGACCCTCTCATCACTTGCAAGCATCTCACACACGCCAGTTGATTTAGAGCAGATGCAGGCCGTGGCTCTGTTCTTGTTTTTGTAAGGAGTAGAAAGCAAAAGCTGCGGGAAGGTCCTGCTATTCCATGAGTTACCTACGTCCTGCTCCCTGTGCTGCAGGAACGAATCCCTGTTTCAGGGATCAGAGACTTCCTGTCCCTTGTTAACAACACTTGCTTCTGCAGAGCAAGCAAGTGAAGGAAAACCCTGCTAGGACACTTGCTAAGCAGAAGAGAACACCTTACACAGCAATAGGGAGCACCAAGACTTGATTTTATCATTTCCCAGAACTGTCCTCGTAGGTGGAGGCATCCTTGCACATGACCCATGGATTTCAGTGCAGAGGTCCTGCGGGGTCCAGACCTTTCTACTATCCCTGAGCATTCCCAGGAGCCCAACCAGAGCAACAGCCCAACAGCAGCGACTCCTCCTGCCACTGCAAAAGGGGTTAAACCTGAACTGACCACATAAGTACTTGGTGCCAGCTTAGTCTTGTTGAATCCTTAGAGCTGTAAAAGCCTTGCTGAGGACACACACAACTCTGTGACTGCTGGCACTATCATGAATTGTAGAAAGAGATCCTACAGAGGCAATGTGAATATAAAAGTGACAGTTCATGGAGAGAAGGGTGCAAATTAGGACCAAACATCAGTCATTAGCTGCTGTTTTGAGAACTTAAGGAGAGCACTGGCTTGATACCTTACAGGACACCCAAYACTGTAGAGGGTAACAGCCTCATTTTCTGTTCTGGGTTTTCTGGGTCTCTCTGGACCCCAGTGTGCCCCAAACCTTCCTCCTGTGTGGGAAGATGTACTTGTCTACCCAAGCTACTCCAGGTTGGTCAGATGGGACAACTTGTGTGAGTATTCTGTTGTTTTCCAAAATTTTGGAGAGCTTTATCCTTATGAGGGTGGGTCACAGCCTGAGGTCTTGCCCTGGGCCTGCATTGCTCTGCTCCCTGGATCCTTCTGGGAGAGGAGAAAATCTGCTTTTTCTGTTCCTAACTTGAACCACAATGTGCAGCTCATAGCTGCTAAATTGGAATCCTGACTTCAGTTCTGCCAAGACTTTGAGGCTGTTTGGAACTGGTGACTGCTCTGGGCCCACTTCCAGGGGTACTGGAAGTGTATGAAGGACATGTTTGTTGGTTGCGGTGGTGAGTTTGGTTGGTAAATTGCTCCAAGGGACAGAGATTCACTGAGACAGTTTCTGTGGAACCGCGAAATKAAAAGAGCTGCTGTTCGGGACAGCCTGAAAAGGAAGAGCAGGCGATTTCTTTTCCCAGACTTTTCTCCTGGGYTTCCTCCTGTCCCAAGACTAACGTCCCAAGGGCTTGATCCTGTGTTAGTGACTGTAGTGATGGAGGCATTTCTGTTAACTGGACCACAACTAGTGCTACACCTTCAACCCTTCCCACCCCTAGACTCCAACATGCATCTGTTTTCCATTCATTCCTCTTCTATAAACATGTTTATGCTTTGCTGGCCAAAGGGATGAACCTGTAACAATTTTCTCTGTTTCAAAGAATTCTCCATTTCAGAGTTCCTGTGTGCTTTGAAGGGCCTCCCTTTTCCCCTGCTCCTTGGGCTGGGGAGGAGACTTGTGCAGAAAGCTGCTTTCCCCTTTCCATTGCCCGGTGAGCAGGAAAGCAAACAGATGCCCTTGCTGGGGCTTTGTGAAGCTCTTTGGTAGGGAAGGAGCTTTGTTCCTGGCTCTGTGAATCTCATTCATTTGGGTGACCTAAGGACGTAGGTGTGAGTTCAGTAGCGCTGTCAAACTAGCAGAATTACCTGCGTCAAATGCACTTTAATTTGCCAGGGGATGCAGGGTGTCCGTGCCAAGCAGGTAGGTGCTGTTAGGCTACGAAAGAGACTTCAGCCAACACGGCGTTTAAACAGAAGTGAATATAACAGGGGATGAGAAGAAGACTTCAAGGTTTTCTAGGAGAGAAAGCGGGGAGGAAGATGTAGTTCTTGTGGTGTCAATAAACACTTTTTAAAAAAATTATTATTTCTAATAAAGAGTTCAGGAAGAAAATTCATTTCAGAAGGCAATACTTCTGTCTCCAAAACTAATTATTTTGAATAATTAGTTTTGATTTGAAATAATTTGAAAATAATTTGAAATTGTTGAGATGCCATTTACTGTTACAACATCTAATATTATTGATTTGCAGTTGCTTCTTGTCTATTAAAAACTAGGGATGGGTTCAAAAAATACATTGAAGTTTATCAYTGTGTTACTGCAGGATCAGTCAAGCTGCTGCGTGGCAGAGGATGACTCAGACAGGCGGGGACCATCATTGCCTTCCCCTGAGTTTCTGCAGTGAATTGCACAAGTTATTCATCCCTCGAAGCCCCAGGTATGCTCAGTGTCGTTTTTTTCCATGGGGAATGACCCATCCCAAGCCCATTCACACCTCATGCTGGAATCACGCTTCTTGTTGAGGSTCCCCTCCTACTGAATTTGCCTTTCCAGCAAGGACACTGCCCTATGGTTCAGGAAGAGCCATAAAGTAGCAGTCTCCCTGGGAAATGACTGCAGGTCAGATGACAACAGTCAAACCACCGAGTGATGCGTGTAGAGCATCACCGGGATGTGCATCTTGACTCACACATAATTCAGCCTCCAGGAATCTGACAGATTAGAAGTTTTACCTGTCAGCGTGAGAAGTGGCATTTAGCAGCAAATGCCATGAATTTGCTGTCACACAAGAGCAACTGAGTTTGGGAACATCAGATAAAATGCTAGCAAGAACCGTAGAAAGGGCTGTAAGTCCCCAAGCAGCGTGGACGTGGGCACGCAGCAGGATCCCACCGCTGCCTTGGGAGGGTGACCTGGCTGTGTTTAAAGCTCGTGGTCTGGCTGTGGCACCAGCAGTGGCTCTGCCAGCTGCTGGGTCTGTTGCTTTATTGAATTTCTCGCTACCCTTTCAAATTGGGTAATATATGTTGTCTGCTTGAAAGGTCTTCAGTCTTGTACTTGGTATGTGCTTAATATATACCTAGTGATACCGAAATAACAACAAAATGCTTGATTTGTGTTGTTGCCAGGACTGGAAGCGCAATAAAGATTGCGTGATTAATTTGTTGCTATATTAGGGACAGGCTGAAATCTCCAGCTGTGGAATGTAGGAGACTTTTTGGAGCAGGAAGAACGGGTATGAACGTACCCTGGCTGTGTGGCTGTCCCGCGCGGGCGCTACAGTCGCAGGAGGGTAGGAGCCCTGATCCGGTTGTCCTTGTATGCATTCCCCCAGGGACACRATAACAACACCCACCCRCTCGAGTGGACAGTGCGGCGTTCCYGGGCTCGACTGTGTGTAAAAACTACACCAGGAATGTATGAGACCAGAAGAAAGGCAGGTGCTTTTCATACAGAACRGAATTAACCACTGCAATAGGTTACCTGGTGGTGAGGTGTTAGTTTTACCACAATCTAAAAGTCTGACCTGAAGACTGGGTGCCCTTTCAAATAATCTACAACTCAACCTTTTCTTTGAGTTTTGGGTTCATTGCAGATGTTACTGACTTGGCTGTAGGGTTTTATGCTGTAGAAAGGCAAAAAAGAGTCTCCTCCCCTTCTCATATATTATTTTTTCTTAAGTGTAAGCCTTTTTCATTACCTGATCTAGAAGGTTTTACACACCGAATGTAGGAATGGAGCTTTTATTTTGATTTGATGAACCAGACAAGG
The DNA here is from genome assembly GCF_003342845.1 of Nothoprocta perdicaria. Taxonomy (NCBI): domain Eukaryota; kingdom Metazoa; phylum Chordata; class Aves; order Tinamiformes; family Tinamidae; genus Nothoprocta; species Nothoprocta perdicaria. Next base: position 132,858 of record NW_020455520.1, read on the forward strand.
TTCTTTTAAGACGAAATATTATCTCCAGCCCCTCAGAGTGGACGTGGCTTCTTTAGTATTTCTTCTTTAAATACAGCCGGAACGTACAAGCAAACGCCTGTTTTGCTGCATTGGATCACTTTCTTTCTAACGTGTTTTCATTATTTTAAGTGTCTTGTGCAAACTGAAGCYAAACCTTTGCCTCCCACTGACATGGGTCCTTTGTTGCCTCCTTGCAACAATGTGGATCAAACCAAAGCGGAACAAATGCATCATGCATTAGGCTGTGGCATTTTTTCTTTATCTATTATTATTTTCTCCCCCTGTTGTCCTGTATTTTGAGTGGAGTGCAAGCTGTTTCCCCGTGCATCCTAAGGAGGCTGAAGCAGCGCTGCAAGGAGGGGCACAGTCCGAAACCYGGCGGCAGGGCTTGCTCATCAGCTCCCGYGGATGCCGATCCCAATCCCAGTCCTGCAGGGATGGCCATGCGCAGGCGGCCCCGCCRCAGGCGCCCGGCTCCTTGCACGCTYAGCCCTGCGTTTGCGTTGGGAGATATTTCTGTCTGAGTCAGGGGAATAGCAACACCCACAGACGCAGCCCCAGGCACCGGCACATTCAGCTCTCGACAGCTGTGAATTCCTTTAGCCTCCWTGCTGGTCTGAGCCAATGCACAGGCCTTAGGCTGGGGAAGATGAGGCAGTCTCACGTRTCCTGGGGAGCTACCCCAGCTGCACGGGACTCACTTGCATCAGGAGGAGGGGTGGTAACAGGGGCTGGAAGGGAACATCTTGGCTTGCCGCAGATAAGTCATCAAAGAGGGAGCTACTCATCTCTGTGCACGTTCTTGTCCCTTCTCTCGCTGGTTGCGATAACCCCTGCTGAAGATGACCCTTCTGGATAGCTGCAAGGGGTGGCTCAGCACCCCTTGGGTGTCTGCCCAAAAGAAGGCACGCGAGGGCTCCYGCGGGAATTGCAGCTATTGAGGTGCAAGGTGAAGTTCGTGCTTGATTAAGGCACACTGATTTGATTTCCTCCTGGCAGAAACCATGAGGAGCACGGGAGCAGACGGACCAGAAACTATGACAGAGTCTGAAGAGTTTCACAGCAGCAGCCAGAGGAAAGCTGAGATCGGGTCTGGGGAGACTGCCTGAAGGAAATCCAAATCATTTCATTCCACTCGTCTTCAGAAAACAAATACTTTGCAAGGATTTTGTAAATAAGRCTGAATTCTATCATCAGATTCTTTTAACTGAAACAAACTACAACYACACAGACCAGAGCTAGTCTTCCAGGTGAAAAGGGGTAACAGAATGGTTTTATTACCCTGATGTTTTTAGTGATGGCACCTCATTTATAGCAAGCAAAACCAAGAACGAGTTATGTAGTTCATTACACACTAGTGACAATAAAACTTTTATGTCTTCACATATGTTACAGTGAACCTGTTTTAGAAACACTTCAGAGACTAAAAATAAAGGCATTGGGTTTGTTTTATATAGCTCTTTAAGCCATGTACTTTAGACACCATGAGACTAAGCGAACAGGGTTTGAGGACACAGAATAAGTAAAACCCATACATCTAGAACAGCTTAAAATGGCTCTGCTGGCCTTGCTGGATGTAAAAACGTTTCCAGAATTAAGTCTGGCAACTTGGGACCTTCTGTGGGGTAGAGGGAAATGCGCACGTGTAAACCCAGACACCAAGTGAGGGCATCGTATAAATGGCAACTTGCATATAACAGGAATGGATGCTTAGCTTCACATGACAGCTTCACATAACTTTCTGTGTGAAAAATGCAGTAGTTTTATCAGCTACTCTGTATAAATTAACTAATATATACCAATATAGGCATAATGAATAACTTTAAATAGCAACATCTTTTTTCTTTTTTTCTTTTCCTGCTGGCAGAATGACTTGTCTTTTTTGACTGCTTACTGTTTCTTTRCAAGTCAAAAATAATGATTGAAAATGTGTTCTTTCTTTAAATGCCATAATAATTGTAGTCGTTGCTCAAAGATATCTCATTGTGAAGGCATTCTCCCTCTGCACGGGCAGAGTCAGCCTAGTCTTTGGAACTGCATGGAGGAGCACAAGTAGAAATCTCCAGGTTGTTTTCAGCTTTTCATTCTAAGCTGCTAAAACTACTTAAACAAAAACCTGACTTTGTTTTTATTCCTTTTCTTAAAGGGAGGCCTGTGCCGTGCTGTGTATCTCTGCCTGAAGGTTCTGAGAGGGTCTTGCCAAGTAGACGTGGCAGAATCTCCCCCTGCCCGCCCTGGCGTCGCTGCCGTCTCCCTCTGCACTGCCCGGAGCTCCAACCTCTGGAGGAACCCGCCTGCTCCCTCCCTGCTGCTCAGCTGCTCTTGCCTCTCTGGCGCCCGTCCTTTGTCCTTGCTTGAAGATACCAGGTAAAAGTGTCGCTAGGAAGCCGTGGGCTAAACTCCCCAGGTTTTCCCAYCTTGTTCCTGGGAGATGGGTGAATATCCACCCACCCAACGGCTGCTGCTCCTGGGGTGCTGGGAATACTCAAGCACCAGCATGGGGCGAGGTGCAAATGGCAGGGCATGGCCACGGAGCACAGGACACCAAGGCCATGTGCAAGGCCACCAGAAGGCCTCAACCTGCTGCTGCTCTGCCCTGTTTTCTAAGGCGGCTCATGGGACTTGTCAGTCCTTGCTTCTGCTTATTTGAACCCCAAGAAGCTTTCCATGGGAAGCTTTCCATGGAAAGAATATGCAATGTGATGCTTAAACTTTGTCCAGAAATGCCACGGCCTCTAAAAATTCAAAGGGACTAGTACAGAAAGCTTAGTTTGTGATGAAATGGTTCAGTTGAGAGGAGGGGATGACAAATGGTCTCCTGGGAATAAGATTTCACTGCAAGCAGCAAGGTTTAGTTAGGCCGGGTTACATGGAAGAGGGGATTAGCAGATGTCTTGGCTGAAGCTTTTCAGGCCTGGTTAGCAGGTAGGCAGCCCCAGACCCTTTGGCTGCTCTTGGGAACAAGTCCAGCTCCACCGACTGCTATTTCTAGACCTGCTGCTCGTGTGCTAGACACTTGTGGAAGAAATGAGCACAGGTGGTTATTTGAGCTGCTGTGAGGCAAGAACTCAAAGGATTTGCTATTTTATGGTTTCCTGCAGAAGCAGGTGAAGTCAGGGCTGGGTGTGCAGCTCGAGGAGTAGCAGAGCGCTCGGGTTTTCCTGCCGCTGTGGTCACTGGGTGGAGGACGCGAGGGGCGTYGGAATGGGGAGTCTGCGGCAAATCCGGAGGCCGGGAGGACACGGGGAGCCCGTGCGACTGGTGGGACGTGCCCGGCTGGCCTGGAGCGAGGCCGCGCGGCCGATCTGAGCAACCTGCTGGACATCTGCGTCAAAGACGTTTCAGGGGAGGAGACTGGGCTACCCAACTGCGTTAGCTTGTACTGACTCCTGTCAGTTTGTCTTATTTCAGCCCAAATGGGGCTGCTTCCATGGGGAGCTGCTGGGAAGCGTGAAGTATGGCCTGCAGGCATCGCTGCGGGAAGGATCGTGATATAACTGCCTGCAGAAAATGCAGAATAAGCTGCTTCCAAAGCAGAGTTTCTGCACAAACCCTGAGTATTGGCCCCGTGTGCAGGCACCATAACAGCAGTTCTGCGATTAAACTCTTCAGTTCTGCCATTAAACCCTTCAGTTCTGCCATTAAACCTTTCAGACTGTCCTGCACACGATCTCTGCAAGCTGCGGCTGCGAGGGACAAGAGGCAAGAGCTCCCCTCTCTCTGGGCATTTCTTGTCTGACAATTGCTGGGTTGTTTCCACACATACTCTGGAATTTACGGATCAGATGCATCCGTCCCCAATGGAGTTTGGATAAGGCCAGACCTGGATAAAATGTCCATCTAGTTCTTAGTTCTTAAAATGAATCTCAGCCTAGGAGTTTATTTTATTTTATTTTATTTTATTTTATTTTATTTTATTTTATTTTATTTTATTTTATTTTATTTTATTTTATTTTATTTTATTTTATTTTATNATTTTATTTTATTTTATTTTATTTTATTTTATTTTATTTTATTTTATTTTATTTTATTTTATTTTATTTTATTTTATTTTATTTTATTTTATTTTCCTCTCCAGGCTCAGCAATGGCATTTTAAAATCTTTCCTACTTTTTAGTGCAGTTCCCTGTTTCCAGTAAACCTGCCAGTTCCAGATCTCAGTGAAACAGCTGAATCTGCCAATAATTTGGGTTCTCGGGAGGTAGCTTGTTCTTAGGAGGTTTGAGTCCCCATTCGCTTTGTGCATTTAAAAATACACCTAATTGCTGGGATGGTGCTCGCCGCTGTGCTGGATGCACAGCAATTGGTCTCCTGGGAGCGAAAGGAAAGATGAGCTAAGGGGATGGATCAGGCTGCCATTAAGGGAAAAACGGGCTGTTTTTCATATTTCCTGCTTTTATTTAAAAAAATAAATAAATAAAATAAAAATAATTTTAAAAACCCCTCAAGATCACACTTAAACAGCTGCCAGGAAAAATCACACCTTGTCCTGTCCCTGGAGAAAGAGCGGCAGCTCGCTGGCCTGGGCAAGTTTGCAGTTAGTTTGTCACCCCAATACCGGTTCTGTGCAGCCCGGTCTCCCCGCCAGCGGGTCCCTCCCCACGGTGCTTTTACGCCTGTCAGGCTGCTCCGGAGGTGTTTTTCCCTCTCCTTTCTGCTTGCCAATATCTCAACGGGGTCTCTTCTGTGTGGTGTCTGGAGTGCTCAGGACGACTATCCCCCACAGAGCAAGCGGGTGCTCCCCAGGCTTTGGGCTTGTGCCTCTTTATTTATATGACGTTTCCTCCTCCAACCATTTCTCTTGCAGCCTCCCCAAGCAGAGGTTTTTGCTCACTCACCCAGCAGCCCAAGCCCGAGCTGGTCCTTCCCTGGCCGTCTGCGCGAGGAGCGTCCCACAGAGCCAGATCCAACTCTCTCGAGCGTCCCACAGAGCCGGATCCAACTCTCCCGAGCCGCACGGAGGCCGTGGGCCGGTGCCGGGCACCACGGCAGCTCTGTCCCGCTCCAGGTCTCTGTGTCCGTCCGTCCTTGCTCTTACTATCGGGTCTGATCAAAAGTGGAGCTTGCCATCGGACTTGCTTTGCTCACTTTCCAGAGTCACAGCACACATAATTTAAAGGAACAGCTTTCCCTTTACCCAGATAAGTCGGTATAAACATGAACTCTGTGTCCCTGGCACGGCTTGTGCCAAAGGTTTAATGACAGGGCTTTGTTAAACCTCCCCTATAAATCTTTAACAACTGGGCGAAACTGCGGGCCGAACCTGCAAACTCACATTAGTGGGAACAGCAAATGCCACTCTTAAGGCCCAAGGGCTGAGCTGCTGCTCCTGCTTTGCATTCTTTGCAGTCCTTTGAGTTGAAAAGGCCCAAAATTTATGATTTTTTTTAGTTGCCTTTTTGTATTTTCATGTAAGATCACATACCTGGGCACTGGAGTGGATAGAGCAGAGCCACCTGCTTTTARTTTAATGCTTTTACATCTTTTCACACCAAAACTAATTATAATTTTCTACTTGAAATGCTTTAACTTCTTCCTCACATTGTGCTGACATTTGCTGTTCTCCTGGACAGGCTTGCTAGCTATCGTATCATCTGGATGTCCTTCCTCTGGGCTCAGCTTTGGGCCTGCTGCTACAAGCAAAGACAAACGAACCCATAATTTCCATGGATAACTACGCAGTGCTATACTTAGGAGGGAACGCTTCCCTCATCCTTGGATAAGTCGCTGAATATTTCCAAGCCTGCAGYCTGAGTGTTATAAAACCATCATGTTGCCTGCTGAGGCTGGTGCCAGCCTTTCCCTTGATTATTTTTTTTCTGAAATTCACGTAACATGCAAAGTGCTGTTTCCATCTCAAAATACTTCTGTTGGTCATGACAGTATCCTATTCCTTTTAGAATCCAGGCTTATTTTCCGCGGGTCCAGTCTGCTGCACGGAAGCCTGGACGATAAGGGAGCAAAGCTTTGGCTCATCCAAGGTCAGTTCTCATGGCTTCATGGTCACATCACTGGTGTGATAGAGCCCATTGCGTCAGCTGTGGGCCCAGGCTGGGCAGAGGGGCCGTCAGCAGTTAGTTCTCTAATGATTAATCGAGCTTACATCGGAGCTGGCTCTTGCTCCCAGAGCTCAAGGGATGAGGGAATGAAGGATGCGCTGGCATTTGGGCACCTCTCTGTCCCCAGGGTGCTCGGGGTGAATGAGACCAGCCCTGTGCTCAATGTAGGGCTGCACGAGTGTCCTGGAGGTGCAGAGTGAGGGGCTCAAGTTTTATTGCGTCTTGCAGGTGATCCAGGGATCACAGATGACAAGTGATCCAGTGAGTCCTTACCCAAGCAAATGGGAAAATGCTCTAACGGGGCAGGCTGCTTGGAAACACGCCACCTCTCACAGGCAGTGCAAACATCCTGGGACAAACCTGAAACTCCCAGGGGGGTTGTCGGAAGCAAACCAATCCTGCAGCGATGGCATCATCCTTTGGGCTGCGAGAGCAGATTTTGAGCAATCCAGGGAGAACTTTGCTTAAAGAGTTAGGCTGATCATTACTGGGAGAGTAAACATGGGGAGCAGCCCTTGGCTCGCTCGTCCTGTGTGAGTCAAAAGTAACTGAACTGGGATCAATGGAGTGTGTATGAGCCCTGAGAGAGACGAGCACCCCATTCCTTCTGTTTTCCAGCAGTTACTTTTCCCTGGGGCAGCAGAGGACTATGAGGTGCTGATCACAAATGTGCCAAGGCTCATTTCCCTAACCGGAATGGGAATAAAATTCCTAAATTCCTTGTGCCCCACAAGCTCTTCAGTATCTACCTCATATTTCCACGGGCTAAGCCCATTCCTATTTCCATGCTGGCTTTGTGCTTTCCTCTGGCAGAGCAGGCGTTCATGCACGGTCTGTGTGATTTAGGCTCTGCTCAGGTGATGCCAAATTCCCTGGTGCCTGCAGAGCAGCCGGAGCCTTTTAGCCACGAACTTGCAGGAACGTGTGGCCACTCCTCACATGGTCCGATGACCAGGAGCCCTCTCGAACCGACCCGGCTGCTGCCCGGACCGGCACCCCGGCAGGAGTCCGGGCACCGGAGCTGGGAGACGTCCTGCGGGCTGAAATGCAATGAATTCGGGCTGAAACCGTGCACGGGAAATTGCTACACGTACAGCAGCCTACAACAATAATACCCGTACAGTGACACACATGGATAACTTCTGACCGCCTAGATAGCAGTCTTTCCTTAAATGAAACCTTTGTTTTCTCATTAATCTCCTTTCAGGTACACGCACATCCGCGTGCTTCCAGAGGCCGTTCTGCGGCGGTCCTTGTCAGCTCCTGCTGTATCGATCCTGAGAGGTGGCACCTGAACACGGGCCTCCCAATGCAAATGCGCCATTGTTCACTCTGCTGTCGTTATATTATCTTTTGCATTATTTTTATATCCTCTTATTAACGCACCCACACACCCCATTTGCATTTTTCAACTTTTTTTAAAACATTTTCATTGCAACATTCATACATAAGAGCAAAGAAATACGTAGAACAATAGAAGAGCTTGACTCTTGCTCAGACCTATACCTATTTTAAACTCCTCTGGTGCCACAAATTCTGATTTACGCCAAAAGGAAAAAGAGGGGATCATACCCAGCATGTCCACAGTAAGAAGTAACTAATATTTTTTTTTCCAGAGAGAGATATCCCCGTTTGGGAAAGCACTTTTTCTTTCAGGACACGGTAACCTTTTTGCAGGCAGAGGGTGGTGTCCGTGGGCGATGCTGCAGGCCTGGATGCCAAGAGCGCTGGGCCGGGGTGAGACCCTGGTTGCCCACGCGTGGTCGGGTCCCACGTGGGCTGGCAAACGGCAGCGCTCGCCCTGCGCCCCTCGTTTGGTTCACGGCCCAGCTGATGTGACCCCGGGTCTCGCTCTGGGTCTGCTCCTCCCGACCGCAGCCAGGGAGGATGAGCGTCGGTGCGGGGATGGGGAGGGAGTTGTGGTTGCTCAAGACAGAGGGGAGACGGAAAAGCAACAGCATCAAACTAAATCGGGTGGTTGTAAATCCACACCCTTGCAACTCCTTGTTTGCCTTGCACAACTGCCTCCAAGTGCGGGGGTTGGTTTCCTCCTCTTTCACTATTAGCAATATCTGGCTGTAGGACTTTTATTTGGTTTCTTTTTTCTCTTTTTTTTTCATAGTTTCTTACAGCTAGATCACTTCAGAGACAAGAAGCACTAATGAGAGCAGTGGGAATGCATGAGAGGAGGAAGCAGGAGCAACGGCACGGAATGAGAAAGGCAGCCACCCCTCTGGCAGCCGCAGCACAGCATCAGGCCTGTAACGTGAGGCAGCCACAAGCCCCTGGTCCTCCTTAGGGGCAGCCACAAGCCCCTGGTCCTCCTTAGCTCGGGGCTGTTGGCAGGGGCTGCTGCAGGCCCTGCCTCCAAGGCACGCAGGAGCCCCACGGGCAGGAGGTGCTGCTGCCCTCCCATCCCTGCTGCAGCAGTGACACCTGTAACGGCACCTTATCCCTTCACATTATCCCTTGTATTTACATTATTATTTACAGTATCCCTTTACGAGCTGGGGGAGACTCCTGGGTTCACCCACGTCGTCACCTGGAAGCAGCATGTTGTTGGGAGGAGGCGGGCAGAGCACTGGGAAACACTGCAGAGCACGTAGAGCCGCTTCCAGCCACGCTGGGGTTTCTTCGGCCGAGCTTCCCTGGYGCTCAGGAGCGCTCTGCAAGTTGTCCCTGGGAATCCCTGGGAATCCCTGTGCCAGGAGGAACTTCTTTCCCGCTCTGCAGATGAGGGGACAGGGAAGTAAGACAGCACGCCRAGCTCCTTAACCACTAGCAAGAAAGCTATTCCACAGCCCCGTCAGTCAGGCGGGCGGTGTGTGCTGCTTAATTAGCACGGTCATGGAAGTCTCTCACTAGCATTTGTCCACCTCAGCTGGAACCTCCCCTCGCATGCAAAACAGCTTTGCTACTTAAATGTGGGCTTGTGCACACATGCCAGCTGCTCCCTCTCCTTGGGGCTCCCAGGCAGCCATCCCTGCCAGTAGAGGTGATGCTTTAGGCTGCAGACTACTTGGCAAGACTGCGTCAAGCCTCCCTTTTATCCAGCCCAATCCTCTTTGAGGTGACTTCAGGGACACGTTGAGTGGAAGAGGTATTTCTTTTGCTAAAACTCTTTGGTTTTTGGAACGGTGGGCATTGCTAGGAGCTGGAGAGGCGCCCGCAGTGTTTCATAGGCTCAGGTAGAAGTGCAGGACCTGTAGTCTGCCATCAAATGAATGCCAAGAAAAATACCTGCTGCTCCAGGTACAGTTTCTGAGGGGCTAAGAAAACCCTGTGCACAGCATTTTGAAAGGAGAACTAGATGGATTCAGTAGGAAAGCATGCACAGAGGAGACTGAAGATCCCCTTGTAAGCGCGGTGCTAAGCTTTCCCACTAGCAAAACTTTCTGTTTCTAGGAAAGTTAAGTCGAATCCTGCTGCTAGAAAGAAGTAAGCCTCGCTTTGTACCTTCCTAGGTTTGAATTGTGAACGTATTAAGTCCAAGCTTGTTGTTTGACAGGTTGGGCTGGCAACTCTCCTTTCCAGGCTTGCTTGGAGGGTGACTTGTGTCAGCCCAGCGCACRCTCTGGAGAGCGCGGCCGCCTTCCCCGTGAGCTGGAGCTCCTGCTGGAGCCAGCCTAGGGGCACGAGGGAGCTGCAGAGGAGCTCAGCAATGTCCCCCTGGAAATACCTTTTCTTCTTTGGGAAAAAACAAACAGAAGAGGTATTTCAGCCTAGTGTTCAGCCCATTTATCAGTTTGGGAAACACTATAAATGCAGCTGTGATGCTGCATAGAGAAGGGCTGGAGCCGGCTTCACGTGTGTGTGTTGCAGAGCAGGATTTTAATTGGGTTTTGCCTGTGCCTCTGGTTTTCCCTAGAGTAGGAGGTGTTTGTTTGTCTGGGACCTGCCTGAATTCCTGCAGGTGCCAACAGGCTCCTGCACAGAGCAGCAGAGCGCTCGCGAGGAACCCAGCGAAGGGGTCCAGCCCTTCGCCTCGCTCCTGCGGGATTGGGATTAAAGACATACTGGCACCTTGCTTTGGATCCCAAGGTGTTTAGGATGGGTGTACAGAGAAGCAAAGGCCTGCGGAAATTTATCTTTTTTAGATCTGTAACCCATGATCTGCTGACAACCTTGTTTGCCAAATTAACTCATCAAATGCTCCTCCCTCTCCTAGCCCCATGCTGGACTCGCAGGCCCAGATGATGGTTTCTGTTCAAAGATGATCCAGCTGATACAGGTGTGAGCAACACGTCTCCATGTGTGCATAGCTCTGCAAGCCTCCTGGATGCAGCTCGGGCCTCTCTTTCCAGAGCTTTGTCTCTTGGAGATACTGCCATGGTCTTGCTTGGGTCCTTGGCTCATCCTGGTTGCAGCAGCACTGCCACCTTCTCCCTTGCAGGCCAGCTGGCACATGGCATTTCAGTCAGGCTTAGCAAGAGAGCAGCACCAGCCCCAGCGAGCCGTGGCAAGCGGATCTCGGAGGGGACGAGCGTGTGTGGCTTGAATCCCTGTGCTGCAAGGGCGCCTATTGTTCTTGCCTTTGAAAATAAATAGAGTTTAAGAGAAGACTCATTTCCTTTCAACTATCTGGAAAATTTTATTTTTTATGTATAATTCTATATATAAATTCTTTATATTAAGGACATCAAGCTTACAGAAAAGCTCTGTGTTGTTAATTTTGTGTGAAAACTAGAAGCCCTAGTTGTGGCTCAGTGTCTGCTGGAGGATTCACCTCGGGGGAAGGCAGAAGCTGAGTGCTGTCTGTAAGCGTACGGAGAGGACACGGATGGGTCTCTGTTCAGATGGATCTATAGTGTGTGTGTGTGTACATTTGTGCCTAATGCCTGGTGTGGGGGTGTGAGCGTGCAGATGTTCACACGTGCCCCSGTGAGGGTCCTGCCTCGATGGCAGTCGCGGTTCCCACGCGTTCCCGGCTGCATTCCCGGGAGCCTCCGGCTCGTTTCTATGGCAGCTCTTCCCGGCCCCACAGCATCCCGCACTCCCTGCTCCCAGCGGAGCTGACAGCCACCCGGGCCGAGCCGTGTTCCCCGAGGCAGCGGCTGAGAGGAGCAGCACGGAAGGAGGCTGCGGGCGTCGAGCCCGGAGCTRGGTGCTGCAGGCTGCACTGTGCTGCAGCGGTGCCTCGGAGCCTTTCCTGCCGCCAGGTCACCCAGTTTGGCAGGGCAGCCACAGGTCCTTTGTTTTCCCTGCCTCCCTCTTGGCCAGGCCTGTTGGAGGCTTCCCTGGAGGCAGCAGCCGGTCCCAACCCGGAGCACCGGGACACGAGGCCCAGCGGCAGCAGGCCCGTGGTGCCAGGAGGGGCTAGGGTACCTCCACAGCGTTAGGAAGAGACTGGCTAATCTCTCTTTAAATAGCCTGGAAATGCAGTGAGCTCCTGTAACGGGAGCTGCGAGGGCGCAGCCAAGAGCAGGGCTACAGAAATAGCTGGATCCAGGCTGCGAGGTGCCGTGTGGCACCGGGAAGCTCTTCCCTTCCCTTCGTCCTGCTGCGGGGAGAGCTGAGATCAGCCCCTAGGAATGTTGCTGTTAATAGCAGTTCTGCTGTGAGGTTTTGCTTTTCTTTTCCCCAGACCGCTGCATCTTCAGTGCCGGAGAAGAGGGCGAAGTTGCCCTTCTGAGGCAGATCCCCCTCTCCAGCAGCCTGCACCCCGCTCCAGGCTGTAGTGCTGGCTCCAGCTAATGCAGCGCTTTCTTTTTTGGATCAACCAAACATCCCACTGATATTTATAGCATAGGAAAGGTGAAAGCGAGGAGTATTGGAGTGTTTGYTATATAGCTGTAGACTTGGACCAGAGCATAATGAGGTTTTCCTGTGTTTGGAGGCCAAACTTAACTCATCTAAGCTGTCCCAACTCAGTAACCAGCACTGCAAAGAAAATGTTATCCAGTTTATACAGTTATCCTGGCTGCTAATAACATCTTATCTTCTCTCTTGTAAAACAGAAGGGTGAAAGCTGCTCTCCAGGTAGATACCTGCACCTCCCCTGCTGCTGCAGAAGCGACTTCCATCCTGCCTCCAGCTAGCCCCAAATTAGCAAGAGAGCCTTTAAGAAGGTAAGGATCTGACGCACGGTCAGAGCCGCTGCAGAGCTTCCCAAGACAGAGTAAATGGGAGATCCTGAACAAAGAGCAATGCAAGTTTTGCCTCAGCAGAGGTAGGAGGCATTTGAATTTCTTACTCATAGTGTATTGTCATCTTCTCCCTGCCATCCTGCCCACTCGATGCGTCAGAGATCTAAGGCTTTTTTTTTTTTCCCTTATTATTTATTTTTTTTCCTTCCTTGCTGAGCAGAGCATAATCAGGCCTTCAGCCTCTGGTGCATCATGTCAAAGATTTTTTTTTGTCGATTTTTTTTTTTTTTTTGAGATAATTCCCCTGAGCCCCTGGGTTTTTACTAGAGCAGAGGAGCTCACGGAAAAGGTTTTCTGCCAGAGAAGTAGGGCAGTGTGGGCCAAGGGGGAGGAAGAGGGGCTGTGGTGCAGGAGCGTTGAGCCAGCTTCCCTAGGGTGCCCTCACGTTGGCTGCTCTTGTTCCAAAGTACCTGTGGGAATAAGGAGACTCTTGCYTGACTAGGTGTCACCCAACTGCAGCTCCTTGCAGTGGATCACTTTGTTTTCACGTCCTGTAGGGCCCCTCGGAGCTCTTGTTCGGTCCTTTGGGTCACTGCTTAGTCCTGTGGGTCACTGCTCTGTTGCTTCAGGCAGGCGTCTGCCTTCCCCTTCCTCTTACAAATCTGGTGGAAATTCCAGTTCTGAGGTCTAACTCACCAGGTCCTCATCCTGCGCTCTCAGACCTCTGAGCTCCTGATGGTTGACTCCTTCCAAGTGGCACCACTTAAATCTTCTCAATTACAAACTAAAGCAAGAAGAAATCTGGTCTGTCAGTTTTATTTAAAATCCAAACAAACACAACAAAAAAAAAAAAAGTCAGTTTTTTCATTAACAGTCTGGCCTGTGTTGTGTGCTAGGGCATGAGTCCTGTTTGGAAGGACAAAAGGAGAAAGTGAAACCAAAAGGAGTAAAAATTGCATTTCAGTGCAGGACAGGTCACCTTGGGCCAGGAGACACGGAGCAGTGGAATCTGCCGCAGCTAGTCTCAGCTTTGCTTGGCCAGGARTGGGTCCCAAAGTAGCTTGTGTCTTCTTCTTTCTCTAGCGCAATGGCTTCGCTTCCCATTCTGGAGCAGGAGACGTTATTCCAGACGGGCACGTGGAGCTATCGAATTCCAGCCTTGCTCTACCTGCCCCGTTCCAGCACCGTCCTGGCGTTCGCCGAGGAGCGGGAGGATGTGGTGGACGAGCACGCCAAGCTCATCGCCGTGCGCCGAGGGGTGCACGACCCAGCCTCGCACCACGTGCAGGTACCTGCGTGGGGAGCGARCGGGGGAGGCGGCACCAGCACCCTGCTCCCCTCACCCCAAAGGCGCTGGACGTGTCTGCACCCCCCCGCTGCAGTAAATGGCTGTGCTTCTCCCCAGATTTATGAGTCAAACACTGCCTCCRCGTAAGGCAAGTTCATTATGGTAGACACCCTTTTGCTGTTTTCTTGAATTCTAAAAGTCCTGTGGCTACAGCAAAGATGTAGAGGAGGGACAGAAAAGGGGAGCGACAGGAATGGTGAGCAGTGAATTAGCAACCAGTGCGCTTTATTTTTTTTTTTTTTAATTTCATCCTTTTAGAACTATTTTCTGTGTTTAAAGGACAATTGAGAACAGCTAGTCTCCCCACACAAGAGCATCGTCTGGTTTCTCTGTGCCAGCGAATTGGCTACCTTATTAATCCACAGGTTAATAATAACAGTTATCTTGCTGGGTGACTGGGGGTGGAGGATACTCTATTTATAATCATTTCTTACAATTGAAAATGCATTCATGTTATTTAAAACATATATATATTCTTCTATTCCAACCCTTAGTCAGTAAGTGGCTGTCTTAGACTATGGACTCTTAAGAGTTTCACAGAAGCAGCCTCAGAGCCCACCTGCACTGTCACTTAATTCAGGTGCAATCCTCTCTAATTCAGTTAAGTGGAGCTCAGCTGGTCATAAACGTGGTAATTTCTGTTCATGCAGTAGTTTCTTAAAGTAGGAAAGTTAGATATTCTCCCCCAGAAAAGAAATACTGGTTGAATAGGCAAAGATAAGACATGAGCAAGAAGGGCCWACTGCAAGACGGGGTAGAAGTGAGTCAGGGTAGAAAATCTGGTTTATTTGCTAAACCAGAAACTCTAGGAATAGCTTTTTAATWGCAACAGAAGGGAGAGGAACAAGATGTGTTGCATGCTGCTGCAGATAAAGAAAGACAGAGGGGCTGGGGGAAAGGTAGAGGTGCTCTGCCGCTGCCTTGCAGTGTGATGTGCACCAGCTCAGGGCCCACGTCCACTCAGGGCTCTCTAAAGCCTTGAGAGCAGCTCCAGCACGATGCTGCACTGCCAGAGGAGAGGCCGATTTGCCCGTTGATCAGAATGGGAGTGCAGAAGCTTCAGTGGGAGATGAATCCACACCCAGTGTACTTGCAAACGACTGAGCGAGCTGGCCTCCTGGGAAGCACTGACATAGCACAGGGATTGTAATACTCTATTTTGACCACTCTGCCTGTCTGTGTGTCCACATTACATGTACATRTGTAAATGTGAATTTCTGAAGATTCTGCTACTATATATTTGTGCACAGTGTCACTGGACACAGATCTTGTTGATCTGTGAGGAGCATCCGCTCCTCAGTGAGTGACAAATAGGAAGGAGATCAGCCCATCTATCTGGTGAAATGATGTGCATGAGTGCAGTGCTATCCAAATAACATCCATTTATTTTCATTTACCCCCTCATGATGCCAATATATCATCTTCTCACTTGTTGCCCTCTTCACTGACTTGTTACTTCTCTCTTGTTCTGGTGCTTCAACCTGTTATGTTTGCCCAGGCGTTCTCCCTCTGTCATGTGCATTTACTTGTGACCTTGTGTTTCACTCTTGCCTCCCTTCTCATGGGCCTTGCTAGTGGAGCGGGATAGAGACCATCGACAGTGCGCAGCTGAAGGACCACCGATCCATGAACCCCTGTCCTGTTTACGATGAGGTCTCGGGGAAGCTCATCCTGTTCTTCATAGCTGTCCCCGGAAAGATCTCCGAGCAGCACCAGCTCAGGACAAAGATAAACCTGGTCCGTCTCTGCCAGGTCACTAGCTTGGACCAGGGCCGCACGTGGAGCGCTGCCCAGGATCTCACCGAGGGCACCGTTGGCAGCGAGTACACGAACTGGGCCACTTTTGCGGTGGGGCCAGGTCACGGCTTGCAGCTGCACGACGGGGCCCGCAGCCTCGCCATTCCCGCCTATGCCTATCGCATCCTCGGCCGCGAGCAGCGCCTCTCCCCTCACGCCTTCTGCTTCCTCAGCTCKGACCACGGAGCCACGTGGGCGCCGGGCAGCTTCGTGGAGGAGGAGAGCGCGGGGGAGTGCCAGCTGGCGGAGGTGCGCAGCGGCGGCCGGCCCGTGCTCTACTGCAACGCACGGAGCAGCGCGGGCGCCCGCGTCCARGCCGTCAGCTACAACTACGGCCTGCACTTCGAGGGCGGCCGGCGCGTGGAGGCRCTCGTAGAGCCTCCCTCCGGGTGCCACGGAAGCATTGTTGCCTTCCCGCCTCCCGCCAACGCCAGGAGCCAGGATAGCTGGTTGCTYTATGCCCACCCTACAGACCCAAAGGGCCGAAAGGATTTGGGAATCTACCTCAACAGAAGCCCTTTAGATGCAGCATCCTGGACGAAACCAAGTGTCCTTTTCAAGGGTCTGTGTGCTTATTCAGATCTGCAGTATATGGGGGTGGGTCCAGAYGGCTCGCCCCTCTTCTCCTGCCTCTTCGAATTCGGGACTCACCAGCAGTACGAGAAGATAATCTTTGTCATGTTCACTTTGAAGCAAGTCTTCCCATACACGTCATGAGCATTGACCTATTCAAGATCCCTCAGAAACCATCTTTCCTCATACTACTACTTACTCTCACTTCTCAGCTTTCAGCAAAAGGTTTTTCTTACTCCCTTTTTGCCCTCATTTTGTTTTCGGTTTGTGACGTCTATAGATTATGAAGTCTATTAAACATGCTGAAACTAAAGATGTTTGGATTCGTTTTCCTTTTTCTGCTCTGCCTTCTCTCCTCTGTCTGCCTTCTCAAGCATCTTGTGCTCAAGACAAGCATGGCTTTCACACAAGGCTTCTCATCCTGGGCCTCYCCTGGGCTTGATGAGAGCTGCACACGCAGACAACGTGCGGACTGGTGGACTAGGGAGGCAGCAGTTTTGTGCTGACCCAGCGGTTCCCCCTCCACCTGCAGATGCCTCCCTCATGAAACTGCAGTGACTYGGGCTAAGGGCCCTCCTTCTGGCCAGCTGTGCTTGAAGAGGCCGTTTTGAGGCCTTGCTGCTCAGGCAGGACGTGCAAAGCTCCTGTCTTGGGATGTTCCCTCAYGGTCCCATCGTTCCTTTCCCAGGCAGCGACAGCGGGATGTGTGCAGGCAACAAGCAACATCTGGGGCTGAGCTAGTAGCTTTGCTGGTCTCCAAAGTGCAGGATCGGGACAGGTCTGCAGAGGGAGCTCCCAATTTGTAGTCTGGAGGGGAAATAATTGCTGCTGCTCTTAACACAAGTGCTGAGCTATAGCCCGTGGAGAAACTGCTCTTAATTCTGGCAGTGCCATGGCTTAAAGGTATGGTTCTTGCAGCTGGAGGCATTCCTGGCCCGTGGGGCAGTGTGTCTAACAGGTGTGTTGATCTGCTTCCCATGAAGCGCAAAGGCACGAGTGGGAGAGGGAGGGAGCCTGGCCAAGCCCCGGGCAGCGTGAGAGGGCTCCAGCTGCAAGACTTGACGRAATAGCTGGATCTTCAGCAGGTTCCTGAAGGAAATGGCCCCAATTTGGGTGAGAGAGAAAGCCTCTTCTGAGGCTGAGGTGTGATCTAAGAGGATGTATTATATACTGTTAGGAGACGGTGTCCAGAAATGAATCGCTACCAATGGAAACGCTTGAGCAGATGGTGTCAGGAAAGGTTTGACCATGTCTCTGGCCAAGATTCTGCTCTAACACTCGGTCTGTGCTTGCTCACCACATGCTATATGCTGGCGTGTGCACATCTAGAATAGCGCCAAGCGTGCGTTTGCTCTGTCGATGAAGGAGGAGGGTCCCTGATTTTCTCACTCCTCCAGGTTTCTTGCAGGGCACGTGGAGCCRCTGTGTGATGGCAGAGAAGCACTGCTGCAGCCCACACGACCGCGCTGTAACTTGCCAGGTCCTGCCCAAGCAGCAGGTCAGTAACACGTTGGGCTGGAGCAGCTGCAAGGCACCGAGCTGCTCGCTGAGCACGACTTGCTGGGTATCATTCATCTGCTCTTTTGATGTGGGCCAGGTTCTAAATGCGCTTTTGTGGCCAATAGCCCATCACTGATGCCTGGGGAGGGAGTGCTATATTTAGACTCTTGCGTAGCAAAGCGCTGCCCTGTTGATTCAACTTCCCTTGTCAGGCAGACTTGGGGTTTGCGACATCAAAATGCCACTTATAGCACTGTTCATCTGGCCCGATACACTCTGCAAGCTGAACGCGTGGGATTTTGGGGTGGTCTGGAGTGATGCTGCAGACATTATGGACCTGCTGGTCCTTCTCAGACCGCTGAAGTTACAGCTGGCTGGTACAACGTTATCTGTTCATCTGCAGCAAAGTCAGGTCAGATGAAAAATGTTTACTGTGACGCCTTAGAAACAAGTTAGACTAATGTCTCAAAATAGAGATGAATGTGTGCTTGGTCTGCAGGCTGCCAGTACTGCAATCCTTGATTGTCCAACATTGAAATGTGTCCCGGTTCCCTGTCTGTGGCCTCATTCTTTGAGATAAATTAAAATTAAATATTGCTGCCACTGAGGTTACCTAATAGATTCTGTTGAGTCTACCTTGGATTAGCCTGACAGYGTTCGCTATTTGGCTTTTGCTTTATGACGGCAGCCCTTGCGCGATGCGTTGTCCTGACCATGGGATGACGGTATCTGCTCCTCTGAGCGGATCCTGTCCCTTGTGGAGACCAAGGGCTGTGCTTGCTCCATTTGCAGTGTCACCACCCGCAGCATGTTGCTCGATACATAATGCAGGGCACAGATACCTGCTCCTCCTTGATGGCAAGTGTTGTAGCTCCCCTCTCAATAACCCCTCTCATATCTTCTTCCTCAGATCCACTTCCCAGCCTCTTCCAACACCAGCACAGATGGAGAGAGAATGTGTGGTGTAAGTGTCTGCTGGACAAGAGCCATCCCCTTCTCTTTGCAGGATGGGGTCGGGCACTGGCTCTGCTTTGGGAATCAGGCTGCAGGTCACTCAGGACCGCGCAGGAGTCTGTCCCCTTTGTCCGACGCTTCCCATGCTTGCCGCAAGAAAAGCAAAGCAGATGCAGTTTCCTCCTCAGGCAGTGCTGTGCATGAGCGTTAGGGATCACACAGCTGGTTTAATTCATGCACCAGGGTTCATCTTTTGGGCACCTGAAGCTGCATTTTCAGGACTAAGAAATCCCTGCAGAAATCAGCCTGAACATCCAAACCACTCGGGTTTGGAGCCCATACCCTTGTTCATGTCTCCAATCTGAGGAGTCCTGGGCACAAGATTCATGCATTTGAAGGGAATAACAGTAGCTTGCAAAATATTGAAGCCAGTGGAGGGCTGCATGGGAGCAAGTATTACAAATCCAGCTAATGAGTCTTGCAGCTGCATAACAAGGCTTGTAGCCCTCTGCTACCCTCTGTGAATGTGCTGCAGATCAGCAGCAGCTTTTTGAAGGCAGTTTCATTCCAGCAGCTCTCACCTCGTGCAGCAGCAGCCTCTGTTCTGCTCCATACATGGCTCCACTGCCTGGAGCGCGCCGCGAGGCCGAGCCGGGCACCAGCGTTCCCAGCAAGAACAGCGGGCAGCGAGGGCTGCTCTGCTTCTTCCTCCAGCTATGCCAGGTCACACGCCACGGGTGGGACTGTCAGAGCAGGTACGTGATCCCCTTGGCACACGCAGCTGCTCTTCCCAGTGGGGAGCGGGATTTGCAACCCGGCTGTAGCTCACAAGAGCCTACGGTGACTGTGCACGTGGAGCTGTGCGATGCCTTCCAGCACCCGACTTGTGTCCAGTCACCTGAATCAAGGGGAGCTGGTGGCCAAAGCCCCRCGTGGGGCAGAGTGAGGCTGCGTTAGGGCAGCGGGGAGTGCCAGGGAGGCGCAGGGATGAGCGCTGCCCTCCCTGTCTCATCCTCTGGATTTTGAGGCTGCTCTGGCCTGACGCGCGGCAGTGGGGGCAGTGGTGCCGCCTTCCGTGGCAGCCGGGTGCTTCCCCAGGCCCTGGTGGGGAGCTCTGYGCGGGACAGAGCCGCCTCTGCGCTGCTGGGGCCCTGCCCGCGCTCCTGTCCCTGCGCGGCCGTGCCAGCTGCCCGCACGAGTGCTGCCCTGGTGCGGCCTCCACCRCGGCAAGGCCTCCACCCTGGCACAGCCTCCACCGCGGCGCTGCTCCACCACGCAGCCCAGCGAGGCACACATATGGACATAGAAAAGGGAAGTGAAAGCCCCCGGCTCTGCCTGCCCTGGTGCAGGTGACCGCCAGCATGACTCTGCCCCATCCCACCTTTGGGATTTAGCTTAGGAGAGACCTTCGGATCCGTCTGGCAGTAGCCACAGGGAGCTTTGGTCACAAACTCCCAGGCAAATCCACCTGAGGTTGTTCTCCTGCATGGAAACAAACAGGGGCAACTTTCAGGGCCTCTTTGGGAGGGCCATGCAAGGCAGGAACGGGGCAGTCGGTGCCGAGGATCCTTGTGGCCAGGGATTTCTGACCAGCATGGGATGTGTCCATCACAGAGGAGCTGCAGCGCACAAGACAGACGGAAAGATGGAGATTCAGAGGGCCTCGTAACAGATGAAAAAAGGGGCAGGCGCCACCAAAGCCTGTGGGACTGAGTCAGGCAGGACAGACCGTCCCTGAATGGGACTCGCAATGCGGGGCATTACGACACGGAGGTGGGGGGACAGTCGGGGGCCAGGGCTGAYCGCTGGCTTCACTTGCAGTGACAGCGGGGGCTGCGGGAACGCGTCGCGCCCGTGCTCGGGCCGCGCGAGCGGAGGAAGTTGTCCGTGGCCGAGTTTCCTTTCCCTCTCTGTGCTATTGAAACAGGAAGCCGAAGCAGCTCGCTGGGTGCAGAGGCGCGCGGGCGGCTCCACAGCTCCGGCGCTCCGGGCGCCGCGGCCATGGATCAGTGCTGGTACCACGGCAACATCACGCGTGCCAGGGCTGAGGACCTGCTCTCCAAAGTGGGCAAGGATGGCAGCTTCCTCGTGCGCGCCAGCGAGTCCATCGCCTCGGCATACGCGCTCTGCCTGCTGTAAGTACCGCGCTGGCCCGGYGCTCTGCCCTGCAGGAGCCCGGAGCTGTGTGTGGGGTGCAGGAGACCCCGCGGGGTCGGGGGGAATACCCTCGTGCAGGGATGGAGAAGGGGGCAAGCAGCCAGACCCAGGCGCGCTGGCGCCTCCCGGCCCGGCTCCACGAGGAGCAGGTGCCTCCCGGCAGGCCCGAGGGAGCAGGGCCCGCGGGGAGGAACAAACCAGCAGCTGAGGTGAAATGTGGGGCACTGCAGCGCGGGGACCCTCCATGCTCGCCAAGGTGCTCCTAACACACCACACGTGCAAGCGGAGCAGAAAAGGTGGGTGCCGCAGGGGGGTAGCCCCAGGGCAAGCAGGAGCAAGGAGGGACAGTTGCCTCGCACGGGCTCGGTGGCCACGCTGCTGGTGCAGGAGCGTTTTTGTGCAGTATCGGCCGTGTCTCTTGCTGAGTGGGGTTGTACAAGCCCTTTGACTGGTGCCGTAGCCTCTGTGAGCCCAGGTGGGCACCTCGGCACGGCGACAGCGGGGATTTCGTGGAAAGGGAAGGGAAAGTGCTGTAAAGATGTCTGCCACCGTGTCTTTGCATAAGTTTTTCCATGGTAAATGTTTATGCAGCCAACTTTGAAAGCCTTTTGTGAGTGGAGAGACCCGGGATCAGGAAACAGAAACAATATCATGACCAGGATTTTCTGAGCCGGGAGCCAAAGGTTGTGTTCTTGAATCCCGCCTGAAGCGCTCGCAGGAGCAGTTTAATGAAAGGAGCGGGGAGACGCAGCCTTGTCCACCGAGCGGGGCCGGCCCTGAGGAAATTGGGAGTACAGGGCCAGCTTTCTGCTGGCAGCGGTTTGCAACTGGTCTGCAAAGAGACAGGGCTGAAGTGGGGAGGAATGACTTTTCCTTGCRAATGTCACCTTGACAAAACAGCAGAGCTCTGCCGGAGCTGAAACCACCTGTGAGGACGTGTCAGGTGCAGCAGGTTATTTATCGACTGGGAGGTGTCTGAAGTCTGAGATCTTCAGTCACTTCTTCAAAACCAGGCTGGAAAGAGAGGGCAGTTGCAACTCGGGACTGCTAAAGGCTGTTTCACCAGCCTGGCTCATGCTGACATTGAGAAAATGTGTGTGCAGAGAGGGGAAACAGAACACCAGGGAACTTACTCTGAGAAAAACCAGTATAATTTTCCACAAAACTGTAATATTTATGAAGCAGGTGAACCTGAACGCAGCCGAAGGGCTTGCTATGTGTGGCTTCACCTGGCAGCAGGAAGCCGCGGGCGCTGGCAGCGCGGCTCCAGGGCGAGCGGGCCCGCGTGGGCGCAGGCCAGCAGGGCTGCAGCTGCAGGGCCCTCTCCCGGCGCCCGGCCTCCCTCGGGAGCCGCGAGCAGCGGCGCTGGGCGCAGCGCGGAGAGCGGCCGCGGAGCCGGGATCGCTCCTCCCCGGCACCAGCGCCTCTGCCCGCGCTCACAGTGGCCCATAAAAGGCAAGAAGCAGTGTCATTTTCCTCTTCCTTTTTGCTTTCTGTGCCTGCACCGTTTGACTTCACRTTTTGAACACTAGAGCTGGGCCCTGCAGCTGCCCTGGGCAGGGCTGCCTGGGTCTACAAGGTCAACTGCTTGGCTTAGGCGAAAGGCAGCACCTGGAGAGGCGTCGCTCCGAGGGATCCGYAGTGCTTGTCCCTGTTCCCAGCTCAGCAGCAGCCTTTCCTCCCTCGCTGTTCCCTGGCTCCTGCCCGTCCTCAGCTCGAGGCCCTGTGCTGGTGTGAGGAGAGCGGCCTCCTCGGGCCATGGGGAAGGGTTCGGGGGGTGCTGGTGGTGCCGGAGCTGCCGTGGTTATCGGCCTCAGCATCTCCGTGCACACATTGTCTCTTGTCAGCTGCACGGGTGCTTCTGCACAGCTCTGCATATCGGCGGGAGGAAATGGTGTAAGAGAACTGCGCTCGCAGATAAAAACAAAACCGATGCCCTCCCTGGGGCTCGGCCCCAGCAGGCAGCGACTGGCCATGGCGGGACCAGCACCGCTGCGGCAGCGCAAGATGCTCCAGATGGGCCCCGAGCTCCCATCTGTGACTGCCTGCTGGCAGCATCCCGCAGACGGGGGAAAGGGTTGTGAGATGGTCCCACGTGGGGTGGCGAAGCAGCACCGACGCCTGGGAGCAGCTGCAGTTCTGCGCCGTTCGCCTCAATGTCACTGAGAAGACGGAGGCTCCTACGCATGTGTGACCAAGTCCTCCAGGCACCTCTGAAGAGCGCGTCTCCGCTGTGTGAGCTTCCACCTCGCGCGGCTCGTCGGGGCTCCCTGCGCCGGGTGGCCCGTGCAGTGCCGTTCCGAAAGAGTTGCCAGGAGCCCAGGGCAGCCGGCAGAGACAGGAACAGCTCCAGCTTCGTCTCTCCCCAGCTGGAGGGCTGCGTGGCCCACACAGCACGGGGTGCCATGGGTAACGGGGTGCCGCTGTCGCAGGCTCTGCGCCTGGATTCCCGTGCTCCTCTCAAGGGACGGGGTTAAACCAGTCTGTTGGCTGAGAGCCTCGTTGCCAGGAGTGCTTTAACAGAGCGCTTTGTGGGTGACTCGAGAGGCTTGATCAATCTGTTCTTCACTGGGGAAAAAAGTAAAAAAACACGTTTTCAGCCAACACTTCTTCGGCAAGTGCCATGGAGCACAGCGGCTGCTGAGGAAGGTCGAGCTTAGCTGCTAAGGAAGGTCGAGCTTAGCTGCTGAGGAAGGTCGAGCTTAGCATGTTCCTGCCCGCTCTGCCCTCCCCTCCTTGGCCCGGGGCTGCTGCCTGCGGGGGCCCTTCGGGAGCCAGCGTCTCCCTCTCCTCTCACCAGTAACGACCTGGTTGTGTCTAACCGGCACAAGATGCTCTTTGTGGCTTATCTCCTGGCTCGCGTGTCCCCTGCGCATGGGCACGGGGCCGGGGTGGCCGCTCTTACTTTGTGCTGGCCGCTTCGATCTGCTGCGTGGAGTGTGTCCAGCACTCCAGTGCCGCGTGGTGGTTTAGCTGCAGTCTATTCTTTATTTTGTTTTGTTTTCTTTCTCCCCAAGGCATCTACTAGCCCTTTGCTTTACTCATTCATTGCTGATTTTGGGCCAGTGTCTTTTGAAATTCTGCTTTTTCATTCCTTCCTGAGACGCCCACTCTACTGACAGCCGGAGCCATGTGGTGTTTTCTCTCTTTCCGGCTAGGAGCCGAGCTGAATAACTCCCTCCGAGCCCGCGTCTGATATCACGTTTTGCAGTGACATCTGCAAACGCGTCTCGGTGACTGTGAGCACTTCAGGTTCATGGTAGCTGGTGGACACAAGCAAAATAAAAGGAAGTATTTAAAGCCTGATGCATGAAGTCACCCCTCAGTCCTGGAGTCTTCCACTACCTTCTCCCCCAGGCAAGGGTGTCATAAAGCAATTCCTTCCTGAGATGGTCTTAACCACCTTTTTTCTGCTCTATTCCAGCTTCCGGAATTGTGTTTACACCTACCGGATTCTGCCTGACAAAGACAATAAGCTAATTGTCCAGGTAAGCTGTGCTCAGCCCGCTGGGTTCCACGGAGGAGGAGCTGGGGTTGCTCGCGGTGCMGTGCCGAGCTCCAGCGCCGTGCCAGGCCCTGCCACGGTGCAGCCTTCGGTCTGTCTGCCACCTTTTGTGGAGTGGGAGCGTCCGCCGCGGGAATCCTCCTGCCTCGGGAGGCAGCTTTTCATCAGTGCTCGTGGGTATTTTCAGCTCCAAATCATGGTACAGTTCACCTGCACCCAGAGAATGCAGGATGATTTGCACTCTCAGGATCCTGAAGGGAGGGAAGGAGTTTCAGACCACCTTTTTTTATTCCTGGAATGCTGTGGGATACGGAACAAGCCACTTCCCCTTTCCCGACCCTTTCTGAGCTCTTTCACGTTTTCTGAGCTCTAGGGGTAGGCTTCCCTTTCCTTTTCCAGTGCAGGCCTGGCCTGGCACTGGTGGAGGGGTTTTTTTGCATTTTGCCATTTTTCATGGTTTTTGCATGGTTTCAGGTGTTCCAGGTCAAGCTGTAGTAGGAGAGGTGCATATTTTTTCATTCAGAGTTGCATATTTTTGCATTCAAGCTGAAGAAAAAGGGATTTGTTTGTGTCCCTCCAGTGTTTTGTCGCGTGCCACGTGGTCTGCCCTGGGTTTCCGCACCCGTGCTAGCCGTGCAGTGGTTATCACAGCAGGGCTGCAGCCCTTCTCACCTGCCTCAACTCAGATCAGACCAGGCACATGTCTTGGGGTGAACCGCATATGCCAGTCTAATTCCTACAGTCATAGGTGACTTTTTAAAATCTCTCTCTTCTCCCCTTCTCTTCTGGGACTGCTGAGTTTTCTTCTGCTACTGGAGACTTCAAAACAGGCCAGCAGATCTGTGGCCGGGGTGAATCAAACTCGCATCCTGCTGATGGAAGCCTGCCTAAGGAAGGGGGAGGAGTGACCCAAACCCTTGAAACACAGGATCCGCTAGAGCAGCTAGAGGACCTTCTCCTTGGGCTGAGARCACTTAGTCCCTGAGGTACCCCACAGGAGCCATGGGGTGCCATGGGGCACCCAGCCCGGGACACGTTGCCCACTGTGCAAGGCGCTGGTTTGCTCCTCAGCGTGGTGCAGACCGAGGCCCTTGCAATGGTAACGTCCCCTCATCAGGGGCTCCTGTTCCCATTGGACCAGCGGGGAGCTGAGCCCCRGTGTGTTCAGGAGGATGTGGTTACCTGAAGTTACTTGAAATAGCCCTCACAAGGTCATGCCCCAAAGACTTTGCCAGGATTGGGTGTGTGTGGTATTCAGTTCCACGGCTCTGCTAGGTCCAACGTGAGTCTCAGCTTCATCTTTGGCCCATCCTGTCCTTGCAGGGGCTCCTGCCTGATGGCTSTGAGGGGTATCCCCACATACCCCACACAAATGCACTAGCACTGGTGTCCTGTCCCCAGATCACAGCTGTGTAGTGAAAGCTGTGACCTCTGCTCCCAGCTGAGCGCTACCTCCGCAGTCAGCGGCCAAGACAGGAGTCTGACCCGCGTGGGCTGAATGGCCCTTGGCGGGTCCTGTCTTTCCCTATCAACCAAGAGCCGGGTGAACCTCTTGGGCTTGATGCCACCTCTAGGCGGGCTGAAGTTAGAAGAGGAAAATGCCATCACAGCTCATGCTTGTTCAGCGCCTGCTGAGGCTGCCTGAAAGGTGCGGGGAAGGGAGAAGGTGCTGGAGCTGGCTGGTCTGGAGAGGGGACAGGCACAGGGAGGCGCGGGCTCGCTCTGAACCTGTGCAGCTTCATCTCGTTGGTTCATCTCGTGAAGGCTTCACAGCTTGTGTTATCTCTCAGCCATCCAGCAGTCACTGCTCACCGGCATCTCGTCACTCGTGAGAGCACTTCCCAGGTGAGGCCTTTATTGACTGAGGAGTGCGGGGGGATATTCTGATGGGCCTGTGCAGCGCTGCAAAATGGGGCCACCACCAAAGCTGCCTTTGGTGAGAGCCCCGGGGGCCGAGGCTGGTGTTTACAGGCCAACGCTGCGCTGGGTGCTGCGGGTGAAGCTCCCTGGGAGCCGGGGCACTGCAGGAAGGTCCCGGGGCTCCACACCAGACACAGCTCACGTGCTCTGCGCTCCTGCACATCCTGGCTTGTGGGCATAGTCCTGCCTGTTTCTCTCCAGGTCTTAGGAAGTTCTGCCCAACTGCTCAGTGCTTCCCATAGACCTGCTCCAATGCTTCAGCTCAGCCATGCAGCACTTTGTTGAGAGAAGCAAGCACGGAAAGCTGTTTTCTTCTGGCATTGCGTGAGGAACGGCACAGAGGCACAGAAAACACAAGTGTTTTTAAAGTTTCTGCCTTTCTTCTGCCTTCTGCTTTGCCTTCCCATCCTCGCTCCCYGACTCTGCGATAGAAGGAAGCGGTGGGATGTGGCGTCCGGCAGCTCGCTCCATGGGGAACACGGGGGACCTTCRTGTGGCAGTTCTGGGGCCAGGTCATGTTTGTGTCGAAACCCACCATTGTCACAAGGGATTTATGTTATTTATATGGAGTACTATCTATATTTACCGTTCATTGCACAAGGGAGGGTCTGGTCCTACTTACTTGTAGGTCTTTACTTGCCTGGTTGGACGCTGTGGATGCCCTGGCCCTGTGTTGTACTGGGGGAGCATCTCAAGCTCGCCGTGCGCGGCGCTGCAGGCGCTCTGGGAACGCAGGTTTCATGCTCTGGAGAGCAGTGAATGTGAAGACAATTTTAATCCTGGGAATGGAGCTGATTTCAGAACAGTATCTTGAAACGTGGCGGGGGAAACGCATTTCTAGCACTCACAAATATATAATCAAATCATGTTAAGCTTCACTTTATTACCGCAGATAGCAGCTATTCCAACTGCAGTTTTTTCTCCTAAGCTTTAAGGGCGCTTTGAAGCAACCCGTGAAGCTCTCACTGCTCCTCACAGGCAGAGCTCAAATTAACTTGCAGTGCGGCCTGAGCAGATGCCATGTACTTTAGGCTTCTGTAATCTATCCAAAGCTGTTTATACAAGGAAAACGCTCTTTCCGCTGTTGCATCTGAGGTAGGAAGAAACATAATACATTTCGCAGGTCCTAAAAAACTGAAAGAAGCCACATTTAATGATAGAGCGCGAGGCATTTCCTGGAGCACGCAGGGCTCTGCCACTGAATCACGCCRTATACAAAACGCTCCGTCCAAACAACCCATATCCAGCTTTTGTCCAGGTTCAGCCCTTGCGGCATGCTTCCACTTTCCGGAAAATATCAAAAAAATGGTCAGGGGACATGGYGTGATTCAGGTTAAAGTTATTTTTTTGCGAGTGTCAAGAAATGAAGTTAGATATTGGAAGCTAATGTCCATGATGAAAAACAATCCCTCCGTTTTTTTCTGGGGAGATGGTTTTTAGCCCAAATTGAACTTCATTTCTTGCCAAAAATTGCCATTGATGGTTGTTGCCACTTGCCCACTAGTGAATGTGTTAACGGCATCAACTGCACATGTAAGAGCAGACTGCTCTTATTTTAAAACTCTACCTTAAAAAAATAAAAAGAAAAAAAAAAAAGATTTTTGAAAGTAACATAAATAACATTGCTGAAAGCTGCAGGTAGGCAGCCCTCACTGAATGTACAGAGCTGACTTAGCTGCACTGCCTGCAGAATATTTTGCGATCCCGCAGATGTGGGCCTGCTGGAGGGCTATCTCTACACGAGCATTGTCTTGGAGAGCAATTGTTCTCCTTTCTGGCCCTGAAGAGGCTGCAGGCCCCGCTGCTCCATCCCGGTGCTCCCGTCGCGACGCGGCCCCGCGGAGGCTCCGCATGGACGGCTGCGAGGGCGGCTGCCCCGGCCCTGCGGAGATCTCTGTCCCAAATCCGGGCCCCGTGTAAGGGGAGCAGGCAGTAACCTCTGGAGAGGGACTGGGGTTTATAACAGGGACGGTTGGCTTGTTTGGGGGTGATTTCATAGAATCATAGAATCATAGAATGCCGAAGGTTGGAAGGGACCTCAGAGGTCATCGAGTCCAACCCCCCTGCTCAAGCAGGGTCACCTAGAGCACGTGGCACAGGGCTGCATCCAAGCGGGTTTTAAAGATCTCCAAAGAAGGTTGTTTTCTTTGTTTTTACAGATTTTTTCACAGCAGGAATACATAGGCTGTGCTGTGGGACACCTTGACCTCTCCAGGAGCAGCAGAAGGAAAAAAAAATCCTCTAACACTCGCCTGGCAGAGGGGGGAAAATAACTGCAACCTTGTACAACCTACATTACCGGGAGAAAATATTCTCCTTTTTCATTCATATAATGGCTCTTAGCTTTATCATTAGCTATCAGGCTCTCAACCTAAAGCATTTGATTGATTTCTCTCGTCTATACTTTCTATTTTCAAAGAGTTGGGGTGAAGTTTCGTAGCAGGCTCTCAAGTCGTCGTGAAGAGAGCGGATTATTCCCTTTGAGCTGTTTTCGAAACGTTTCGTTGCTTCGGGTAAGAAGGTTTGGTCTTGTTCATGCAGCAAATGAATGAAATGAGGGATCATGGAATCATGGAATCATGGAATGGTTGAGGTTGGAAGGGACCTCTAGGTGACACACAGGGTCACCTAGAGCAGGTGGCACCTTGAAATAAAGTACACGTGGTGGCCCAGAGCGAGGTAACAACCAGCAGCAGCGGCTGAGGCCTGCGGGTGGAGAAGCTCCGCAGCCCGAAGGCAGGGAGCGGCGGCACCGAGGTGCTCGCTGTGTCCAYGTGTCGCACCGGGCGCTGACCRTGCCGGGCGCTGACCRTGCCGGGCGCTCCAACACGGCGCTCCGTGTGGGGGATCCGCCCGCCCGGCCTCCCGCAGCCGTTCGGCTTCGGGAATGCGGCTTTGCTAGGGTCGTGTCTCCTCCCTCCTCATGGATATTCTGTATGACTGGTGTGGGATSCACCCAGCAGGGGAGGCAGGCAGGGAAATTGGGAGGCATTTGTGGATCCTCTGCTTTCCGTGGCAGCGTTGCCTGTGCTCCTCCTGCTCAGCTGGCTCTTGAGCACCATGTTTTCATGTTGATCTCAGTGGCAGCTGAGCTGGGCACCTTCTGAAGGAACGAAAATGGAAGTTTTCATTGGACTTCAAGAGCTGTAGCTTTAAARTGGAAAACCAGAAAGCGCAGGACTTGAGAGGAAATTACGCAAGTTGCCAGAAGCAGCGCGCTCCAAAACTTTGGCTTACAGGCTACCCACACGCTGCAGAAGTGCTAAAAAAGAAGCTTGCATCAGTTCCCCATGGCTCTGCAGCCCTTGCTCATCACCAACTCATCTGATTTGCAGCGGCAGCTAAATTTAACACCGGGCCCTGCTGTTCTGCCGTGGATTCACACTGCCAGTCGCTCGTTGTTGCTATAAATCCTGTATATCATGAAGCAGAAACGCTGCGAGGGCTGCTCGTTCTGTCGGTCTCTTCCAGTGCTCTGAGTTGGATCACAAAATGTGGTGTGGTTGGTTTGAGCGCTTTATATAGCGYGGAGGACAACCTCAAGCAAGCAGTGGTGGCGCGCGCTGTAAATGCTGTTCTGGCTCGCTTGTGTCTAGTAGTATTAGCTATATATTTAGCAGGAAGGATGCTTCTGTGGGACCTGGGGAGCGTTGGAGTACACCCGGGTCCTAAAGCAGAGCTTGAGCACATTGTATTTGGCACTTTGGTCTCTATTTTGGGTGGGAGAACACTAGTTCAGAAGACCTCTCTAGGTCCCTCACCTTTCACATCTTCTACTAGCTGCTCTTCAAGATGCAGAGCCTTTGTAAGGAACTAAAGATGGTAGTCTGAGAGCCAGCCACKCTCTACTGGAGCACCCATGCACGTTACCTCTCTTTGGCAGCCTGTTTTAGCAGTGTCCCAGTTCTGCCGCGGGAGCACTTCCAACCCGTGACCATGGCCAGGCTCCAGGCTGACGGGACGAAGCTGGGGCGGCATCGTGCAGCGGGAAGATCCCATGGGAACAGAAGGGCAGATCCGGCAGGCAGGATCTCCGTGAGCGTCACTCAGTCGGGGCCACACTCCATGTCTGAAAGCGCTCAGCATTTGGGATTAAGCAATTGAGTCAAGAAAGGCTTCAGGTTTTAACGCAGGTTTACACCATTTGAGGCAATTTGGAGATGAACTCCTGATTTTCCCCCTGCCCTGTTAGCAGTGAAGGCAAAAATGCATATTTGGACCCAGTTGACCTGCTTCCCGCTCTCAGGAATAGGATTTGCATCTCATGCACATATTTCAGGTGAGCAACCTGAACTTGAACAAACGTTCTGTGCATGCTGGTGTGAGAAAGAGCAGAAATGGTGTGGCCTTCCTATTTTTTATGGGTATAATGAAAAAGGACTGGTGAAGCAGTGCCAGCCATTGGTGCACACTGTCTCTTAAGTCAGTGCTGTGCTTAAAAAAGACAGCTCATGGCAGAGGCAAGATGTAACCACATCCACCAGTTACTTTTTAGAAACAGACAGAGTTTTCTAGGCTTGACAACATGGCAATTTTCTTCTTCCTTTTTTTTTTTTTTTTCTTTTTTTTTTCTCCATCTTTTAATTTAGTTATTTGTTTGAGAAGTCTGGTTTTTACCCAGGAACACAGGCTGGAAACAAGGCATACAGAGTTGCAACCAAAATGCAATTCCTTGTTTCCCGCTATTGATAATCTCCTCTTCCAGAACCTCCTTCCCCGAAGTTTYTGTGCTTTTCCCCAGCACCTTAAACGTGGAAGGCTGACGGCACCAGAGCGATGTCACCAAGCCAGGCGGAGCATCAGGACTAACCCATGTATGCAGGAAGGCTCCAGAACAGTCTCCGTTGTCTCCCTCTTGGAAGAGATGGGGACCGTTCTCTTCTGGCTCTCTCTGATTCACAGCTGTGTCATGAATTGTGCTTTTTTTCCCAAAAATGTGCATGACTTTTTCTGGATAGGGAGGTACTGCTCCAGCTGGCGGTCATGGTCTGGGCATCCCTGTCTTCRCCAGGGACGTCTCCCATCCTCTCCAGGTGGGACTTGGACACCTCTCCCGTGGTGCCCGCCACGCGGCTCCGCTCTCTTCCTGCTGTTCGGAGCATCCCGCGTTCCGGGGCAGCTCCTGTTGTGGGAAGCGGCTGCTTCTCCCAGCTGCAGTTCCTGTGTGTGGGTGCCATTCCTGCGACTGCGGAGCACCGGGTGGGCTCTAAAGATAGTGCCTGCTCATAGAACAAAGCTGAAACCCAGGCTCGTTGCTCCAGGGTGCTTTGCAAGTCACCCAACAGCCATTTCTGGGCTATGGGGCTCGGCTCTTCAGAGCAATGGAAAAACTGGCCTAAATGGGAGCTGAAAGGAGATTCAAAGATTTGAATCTAGATTTCCTCACTCACCATCATCAAGACAAGCTTGTTCCCAACTAGGACACTTTAGAAGAATTTTCCAAATTCTAAAAGTAAAAGAGCTCCTGCCAGTATTTTGCACCGAATTAGAGGTGCCCTGATTTGCAGCCTTCACGTAYGTTGATGGAACTGCAGGAACGTTGTGAGCCCATGGAGAGCTGCCGAACGCCTGGCTGCGGGTTCCGATACCTGCCTCGGGGCACTGCGGCTGCAGAAGCCCGGCCTTAGGCAATGTAAGCAGATGACCAGTTTCCTAGTTCCTCCTTGTGCCTTGGCTCAGGAAAGGAAAATGCTTCCTCTTCCTCTGGAGGGCCCCAGGCTTCCTGTGCCATCTATTTATACAGCGCGGCGATGAACCCCAAGTTAACCGCTTCCTTGCTTGGCTTGGCTCCGGCTTTGCAGCTTCCAGYGCTCTCCTCGCCCTTCGTCCTGTAGTCCCCCTGCATCCTTGAAGGTGTCCTCAGAGCTGCTCCTCAGCAAAGTGCTCTCYGGCTTTGTCCAGGGGGTTGGTGGCTGCAGGAAATGGCTTGGAACTAGTGATGGGGAAGAGACTTCTCCAATGAGGCAGTTTGGTGGCATTTTCACACCTGGTGTGAAGGAGGAGTGGCCAAATCCAAACCTGCCAAAACATCGAGGTGGACAAATCTGGGAAATGGATTGCAAGGTTTAGCCCAAGGCCAGTAGCTAATGGTTTGAAATGGTTGTGCAGTGAGTTTAGAGAAAATGGAAGGGACGCTGGGGCCTGGGAGGACCTGCAGGACTGAGGGTAGTTTCTATAGAACAGGAGATCCTGGGACACGCTGTGGGAAAGCAGGCTTCCAGAAAGGCTGAAACCCTCCCGAAATGCAGTGCAAGGAGGCAGAGGAAGGAGCCTGTTACAAAATGCTGCTGCTTCTGGTTGCCCCAGAGACAGAGCTATCCTTGGCAGCACAAAGTGCTAATTCAGCCTTCCCTCCTGCTCGCACCCAGGCTGCGTTTGCCCGTTCCCAGCCATGTCCTTCCTTTGGCCATTGCAAGAGAGCAGACATTTCTTGCTACGATCCAGATCCTCCGCTTCCACAGTTGGCATCTCCGAGCAGGATGCTCCTTAGGGCTTACACCAGCGTTACTCCTGTTTAGCTCCTGCTTCTGCTGCATTTGCTTCTTAAACCAAAGAAGTTCATAGATAAAAGCAATGCGTCAAATGCAAGCAGCAGGTGAATGAGCTTGTTCAAAACTGTATTAAAATTTTGCATTCAAATTTTTAAAGGCAATCCTTGCAGTCCAAAAAAAAAAAAAAAAAAAAAAAAAAAAGAGAGAGAACATATCCTCCCTGCGGATGTCCAAAGTCTGGCCACATAAAAAGTTATTCCTAATTGCAGGCAAAGTTTCCACAGCTAAGCAGTCCTGGGTGAAGTGTAGCTTCGTGCCTGTGAAACGGTGTGTGTTGAGCCTTCTGACAGCGTGAGCTGCAGCTCCTCTGGAGCGCTCGCTGTGCTCCATCCCTAGATATAAATAGTTCCTAGCGTTTCTCTTTTAAACCAGTAGAAGAAAAACCATCTTTGGGACTGGAAGACATCTGCTCTGCACAGCGCCCTGCTCTTGAGGATGTTCTGCTGTGTTCTTGGGTTGGCTTCTCATGGGAAGAGCCGTCATCRGGCGGGCACGCAGGGAGAGCCCAGCCTGCGGACAGCGGTCGGAGCCGCCTTTCCAGCTCTCGGGTTGGGATAACGCGCTCCGCTCCAGGGTGATGGGCGGCTTGGACAGCTCTTTCCTTCCCGGCCAGGAGGAGCGTCAAGCTGTGCAGACCAGGCAAAACCTGGAGAGGACCCCTGGTAGGGGCTGGCTGCAGCGGTGCAGCCTGGTGGTCACCTCCTTGGTGAAGCAGGTTTGCCAGTCAGGACAGCTCCAGATGAACAGATAAAATCATTTATCACTTGGCCTCTGAAACCTCAGAAACCTTACTTGTGTGTCTGCCACCTGCAAACATCATTTTCCTGATTTTGGTGGTTAGGACCATGCCAGCAAGTTTAGTTAAAAGTCAGCTGAGAAGCTCAGTGTCACAACTGGTGCATCCCATCCTCATTGTACCATGGCTCTCAGCTTCCCAGGTCTTCATCTGGATATTTTTTGTGGCAATGGAAGTGCCTTGCTGGCTTTTTTTTTCATTTGAACCTGGTTCTGAACCTTTGAGCTGTGGAAGGGGCTCTGAAATCTAGATTGAGCCATGTTTGTCTTGCAGTTCCACAGAAAAAGTCTTCCTTGGTACTGCAAAATAAACCATGGTCTAGTGTTTCTGCGCTCGGTGAAAGAAGCAATGCAAAGTAATAGCCCCAGGGAATTCTTTGTTATAAGGGACTTCCAAGCCAGGAGCACCAAGTCGGACCAGAGAGCTCTTCCATGCGGCTTTGCTGACCCTTTGAGGTGGCCATTTCGCTGATGCTGACTGGGTCCTGCCTGCCTGTCTTCTYCTGACCACAGTGCCCGTGGTTGGACGYGGAGCAGTAGCAGGGCTGGCTTCCYCTGGACACYGAGARGGCTTCGTTTCTCTCTGTTTGTTTTTCCTCCCATGAGGAGCAACAGTTCTGTGGTAGGAGARGTCCCAGGCCAYCACMACCCCTGTGTTTTGTGGGCTATTTCAGGCATCCGAGGGYGTTCCCGTGAAGTATTTCAAGAACTTGGAGGAGCTGATTGACTTTTACAAGCAGGAGAACATGGGCCTGGTGTGGCACCTCAAGTACGCGGTGCCACGGGAAGAGGAGGAGGCAGCAGATGAACCAGAAGAGGATGCTGGTAAGAAGCCTGCAGAACGGCCGGGGCATYGCGGTCCTTGACACTGACTTGGAGCCGCAGGTGGGCGGATTTGAGCACAGTCTGCAACCAGGTGGAGCAGGGATGGAGGGATGTGGCATGGGCCCGCGGCCATGATGGTCTAGGCCTGTCTGAAACTCAGGCTTCCTCCTCCTGGGATTTCCTCCGGATCATGCCCTGGATCTGTCATTGTTCTCCTAATTTCCAGGGGAGAGTTATGCTCACAGAGCCATCCTTCCGATGCCACCTGGAAATGCTGAGCATTCCAATAAAACTGGTCCCTGCGGTGCAGGCCTCTGCGCTAAAGCTGGCGTTCGTGTGCGCCTGCGCACGGCCCAGTGCGTCTCTAACGGGAGCTGGGCGTGGGCATGGAAGTGTGGTATGAAATTCTCACAGGGAAGGAGAACACATTTTTTTGAAGCTTCTCAGGAAAGGTGTTGCTGGGTTTGGGCACTAGATCTGCTGCTCTGAGGGAGGAGGAGGAAAGTACAGCAGAAGTCATACTGAAAGGGGTGAGGAGCAGGGCGGGGAGGTCCAGCCAGGGCGGGAAGGTCCAGCCAGCACAAGGAGCCTCCAGGCTGAGGCCTAGCCCCCAGCGTGGGTGTCGCTGCGGCGGTGCCAGGCCTTGGGCCAGGGCAGACCTGGCCCCGTGCCAGCGCCGAGCCCGGCGCGGGTTGAAGGGCTCGTGATCCGGGTGCTGGACCGGGCTGATGGAGCCTTTCCCTTCCGCCCTGCCAGAGCTGCTGCCCACGCCRCCCGTCCTGCCTCCCCGCAACGTCCTCATGGCCCTGCCAAGCGGCGACGCCAAGGAGGCGCCTGCGCTCCCTGAAGGCTCCCGGGCGGCYGACGCGAGCAAGCTGTCGCTCCCCGAGACGCTGCTCCAGCGGCTGCA
The DNA here is from genome assembly GCF_003342845.1 of Nothoprocta perdicaria. Taxonomy (NCBI): domain Eukaryota; kingdom Metazoa; phylum Chordata; class Aves; order Tinamiformes; family Tinamidae; genus Nothoprocta; species Nothoprocta perdicaria. The sequence continues at coordinate 167,859 of NW_020455520.1, forward strand.
GGCGCAGGACACGAGCAGGTGAGGCCCGTAAGGCTCGAGTCACCGAGCAGCCCATGTCTGCGCTCTCCTGGGCATTCAGGCTGCATGGGGACCTCGTTGGTTGTAGCCACACTGGCTTATGTAATAAATAAATGATGTTCTTCTATATTCCTCATTTGTATCACCACGCAGAGAACAGAATCAGACCTACAGGAGGTTGGCTATTCCTTAACGGTAGGACTAGAAAAAAAATCTGGAAAAAAGGGCTTTCTTGARGCATAAACCATAGGTTGAGTTTCTGCACTGAAACATGGTTTTCTAAAGTAAGAGGTGGCAACAGCTGAGAGAACTCGGCTTGCCTGCTGTGTGCCCAAAGCACAGGTGGTATCGGTCGCCCTGGGCAGCTCTTAGGAGGAGCAGATGATGGCTCGCAGAGATGCGCTTGGGCTCAGCTGCCTGCAGCGGCTCAGCTGCCTGCAGCCAGGTGGAACCTCTTGCCCTTGTGTGGCCATGGGACAGCCCGTGAGGGCCAGAGTCCATCACCAGAGAGCCCCCGAGCTGCCGACTCCTGTCTAAATAACAGAAAAATAACAAAGCTGGCTGATATTTAGGGACACTGAGTGAGGAAATTGTTTCTGACCTATCTCCATCTTCCACAGTGTCTCTGATGAGCATCTTAAGCTCATCCAGGATTACCTGCGATTTCACATCACCAGTGATTTTGAGATGGTGCAGACTGGCTCCAGCAATCTTCCGCAGCTGAAGAAACTCCTTGCACTTCTTTGCAAAGGGCTCTTCAGGTAACCAGAGGCTCCCTTTCCAAGATCTGTCTGATGTAGGTGCCACGTGCAGGCTGTCAGAGCCCAGGTTTCTGGCATAGTAGATCTGCTTACCCACCAAAAAATAAAAGGTRTATTTGTATCTCATGACATGTGATTCTAGTCCAAAGGTGTGAAATCCATGTAAAAGACGTGGCTCTGACAGTGAAGCTTCCCCGTAGGTGGTTTCAGTTGATGGATTTTTTTTTCTGCTTTGTTTAGAAAGAAACAAAGCAAAAAATGCACTCACTGATTAACTGCATAATTTGGTAATGCATAGATGACACCCACAGAATCGTCAAGCACAGGCCATTTATGGAAACAAGCACATATTAGCATATAGCTGTGTTTTAAACAAAGATTTTTCCTTCCCATTACAGCACTGTGATCCTGGGATTTCACTGTTGTCAGTAAAGGAGTGCAGCTCAGTAATGAGGCAAACCAGCCTGGGCTCTACAATTTCCATGCTACCTATCTATAGCCTTTCCTAGCCTAGACAGGGAAAACTCCAACAGGGAACGAAAACCTTGCTGACTTCCCCATATTTTCTGTGGTGGAAAAACATGGKTTTTTTTCCCCCCTTGGTACTTTTAATCCAGCAAGGCTAGCCCACATTTTTGCAAAGTTCTTCAGAAAAGCCCTCTGTGGCAGAGGACCTCTACTTCCCTGGTTGCAATACCCGTCTCCCCAGGATATTTAGAAGTGTGGCTGGTCTTACAGCCCCAGAGCTGACCAAGGCAGAAGGAAAGCAAGAGGTGGCAGCTTCCTCCAGGCCAGACCCCGACAGGACTACAGGGCAGGTTTGCACAGAGCTACCCTTCTTCTGCACCCTGCCCAAGGGTTTGGTTTCTCTACGCCTACACGGGGGGAGACCCAGGTGTCTGGCTAAGAATACACCTCAGCAATGGAAACCAGAATCTAATGAACTCGCAAGTGAGAGTGTTGTGTTACTAAAATATCTGCAGTACTTCTGTTCTCATGACGGCTGGCTTTTTCCATTTCCCACTTATTCTACTGAACTCCTTACAAGGGTTTGCTACCCGGATACATGACTGATATATCTGATTTATGAGGATAAACGTATATAGGGCGGTAGGAACGAAGGAGGGGCTACGTAATCCTCTCAACACCTTTCATATTGCTGGGTTTCCTGCAGGATTTTTGGTGCGTGGGTGTTGCAAGCCTATAGCAGAGCTGGTCCCTTCTTCTCCAGGTGAGCTGGGCGCAGGAATGCGGCAGCACCGCTGGACATGACGAGCTGCCTGCCCAGCGCCCTCCCAGCAGCCCCATGTAGCTGTGGAAATGTGTAGCCTTATGTGCTCCAGGCCCGGCTCAGTTAGATGAAGCTTCTCCATTTTGTTGCCAGCCTAGTAGCTGCAGGCTCTTCCTTCTCTCTTTGGTTTCGGTCTCAGTCAGACTTCTCTGCTGAAGCTCTCCCTTGCCCTTTGGACTGTCCCGTGAATCAGCACTGTCCAGCCCCACCGCGCATTTGTCTTGGTTAATACTGACACGCTTTGGCATTTAACTGGTTTCTGCAGTCTCCTGAACCTCTGAGATTGCCTRCATTTTTGGCTGACTTCCCTCGTCAGGCTGCTAAAGTCAGATTTAGTCAGTGGCGTTACCTAAATTTAGTTTCTATTTACCTCAGCTTTCCTCGGGCTGTGCGTATTCCAGACGGATGCACAGTTAGCTCCTTGGTTGGTTCTGGTGGCTGTGTCCTTTTCTTAACCATAGTCGATGCCTTCGTTTTCACAAAAGAAAACAGCTTGAAGCGAACCGAGAGGGTGGGAGCAGAGCTAAGTGCACCATGAGGGTGGGAGCAGAGCTGGCTGTCTGTGATCAGTGTCCCCGCTGCAGGACGTGCRTTATTCACGGGCAGGATGAGGAGCTCCAGCACAGCCAGGCCTGGTCTCCTCCCCACAGCCCCTTCCTCACCGCTGCCCTGTGGTGAATCCGGGGCCAAGCCCCCAGTTAGACAGGTGGAAAGCTGCTTGTAATGGGCTGGAAGCTGCCACCACCCTAGAGTCAGCGGCTGTAGGCAAGTATGGCCAGAGGGTGCGAGCAGGCGCGTCGCGTCCGCTCGTGGCAGCCCCGGGGACAGCACGGCTGCTGCCAGCGGACTTGTCTCTTTGACAGCTCCTGCACTACAAATAAAACAAARCTGAGACTTGCGAGGCCGCTGGGCGCTTCTGTGAGGCATTCGCTGCTAAAAATGTGAAAATTCAGGGGAATCCTCGAGGGGCCGTGAAGCTGATTCCTGCGGAGCTCAGGGCCAGTGCGGTGCCCCCACGGTGGGACTACCCACGTGAGAGGACTTTGCTCAGGGTTTCCAAGGTGAAACCCATTCAGTGAGGTTTTCAACATAGCCCTCCTCAGAGCTGTCATTTGGTCGCTCGTCACCGCTCTGCACTCCTCTTTACTCTCTCTGTCTGGTTGTTTTCCACAGCTTTCCATTTAAAGCRACTTTTCCAGGCACTTCTGATCCCAAGCTTGTGCAATCCTGTGCGGTCACAGAAGTTTCTGAGGCTTCAGTGAAGGCCACTCCGTACGTCCTCTATACTAGAGAGGAGAAAACAAAAGGAGTTGAACATGAAATTAAACCCATTTGGTGGTTGTGTTGAGTTTGAATGCCTGCAGCTGCTATTTCCCAGRCAGACGTGCATGTCAGGGGTTGCACCTTGCAGTAAAGAGAGGGCAGTTTTCCCATGAGAAATCTTTTCTGAGCAGGTTCTGGCAACTGCTGCTCGGTGTTTCTGAGATGAGCTTGTATGTCCCGTGGCACAGAAACTGTCCCATCATTCTGGTCCAACTGAACTTCACCCAACACTCCTGCAGCTGCCTTGCAGCCCCATGGGACGTGCCTTGAGCCTGGGGCCGCAGCTGTTGGCATTTGCCCTGGTTGATCCAAAGCCAAGTTGTGGTGTATCAGGACTAGCTTCAGCAGATCCAGGTTCCTGCTTGTCCTGTACTTGCATGTGCTCTGTGCTGAGTCTCTGGAGTGAAGTTTCAAACATGAGYGCTGAATTTAGGCAAATAGTCACCCATGGGTTCAGCATCTAGACACAAATCTTCAGACTATGAGACGTACTTTCGCTTTGGAGCAATTTCCCCAATAAACAGGGAGTGAAATCCAGTCCATGCAGCKCAAGGAAAGTGAGGGAAATCATTAAGAGCCACAAGCATCCTTGTGTGCTCCCCTCCGTCGCCTTCCTTTCGACCCGTGCTCCCTCGGCGCTCTTCCCGTGGTAAGTCTCGTCATTAGCAGAGAGCTGCTTCTGTGCCAAAGTCACGGAGCGGCCTTTTGACAAATGAGCATCCTGTGGAGCCTAATTGGGAAAAGTTAAAGGAATCTCACTGTAACCTRCAAGAGGTTCCAGTTCAAGAGATGAAAGGTAGCTCTTTTAGCCCTTGCTGTGCCCGGCACCACCCTGTCATGCCAATTGGAAAGTCCRCAAATTAATTATCTCCTTGCCTGGTGTTCCCAGCCTCTCATGGCAGCCTCAGTAGCTGCAAGGACAACCTTGTAGGCATCAGACTTTGAGTTGGTGTCATTGGCTTGATGCTGGTTTTAGCGTGTTCTCTGGTTTGGCCCAGTTTTGAGGGAGATTTAAGAAGTTACCGCTTCAAAGCAAAAGCAGAAGTAGGTCTGTGCAAGGAAGGCAAAGTGAGGGGCCTAACGCAAAGATGGCTTCACTGTCATAACAACTAACGTCCTCAGCGCTGAAGCAGCTGAGAAACGCTCTCCTGCCTTAGACCTCTGCCATGTCTCTGTTCCCAGTGAAACCTCTCGGACGCTGTCATCCCTGGAGTCCATCCAGAAGGTGTTTGAACAGCAGCTGCACCCTGGGCTCCACCAGCGCTCCCAAGTAAGTTGTCTGCAAGGTGGGAATGGAGAGCAGAGCGGCGGTCCGGTCCGATCTGTGCGGGAGAGGGCAGCAGTAGGCTCTGTTCTGCCCTCCCCTTGTCACCACAGAGCWGCGGCTGAGGTGACCGGTCCCATCTCCAGTTTCACTCACCCACAGCCCTGGGCTGCCTCCTCTCCTCCCTGCCCCAGAAGGAAGGGGCAGCATCCTGCCCCTCGCGCTCCCTGAGCCTGTGGGCTGGAGCTGTGCGTCTGCCCTTCCATGAGGTTCGGGCCATGCTGAGGAGCGTGTGGCTGAGGCTGCAGAGCATCCAGGCTCGCTCGGCGGCTTTGATAACTGTGCATCTCTCTCTCTCTCTGTGTCTCTCGTGGATATCAGATGCTTGGTGAAGCTACTCCAGTCAATATCCAGCTGAAACTCAACCAGCTGATTTCTTTGCTGTCCTCCATTGAAGAAAAGGTAATGTTGTAGAGCTACTTTCATTTACTCTGGTTCGGCATCAGTGCTGTTCTCTGCCACCAAAAGACTCCTCTGCTCTGCCCTTGTTGCTCTCTGCGCAGCGTGGAACCACCCAATTCACATCTGATTGTGTGACTTCCACAGGCGAAAACACTGTTGATTGAGGGCCCCGATGCAACACACCGGCGCTCCCTCATCCCCCCTGTCACCTTTGAGGTAAATGTTATTCATTTAGCCAGGCTTACCTCAGTGTGGAAGGACAATAAAGGCAATATGTCTCAGTATCTCACTTCCTGGGAACCCTGCTATGCTCTTACAGAGATAACAGAGCTATTCCTGAATATGGTTTAGCACAGTGCAGTTGKCTAAGGGATGTCTGGTGGGACTGGCAGTGACACTGTGTATCCAGGAATTCAGTCAAGTGCTGCTTTTCACAATAATTGTGACTCAGATGTAGAAAATGGCTTATAAAAATGCGTTGTTTTCCAACAGGTGAAAGCAGACTCTCTAGGAATTTTCTCCAAAATACATCTCAAAGTTGATGTGGAAATGGGAAAGCTGATTATCAAGAGAGCTAAGGATGGTCCAGAAGACAAGTTTTATACTCACAAGAAAAGTACGATGCTTAAGGTCACAAATGCTGGACTAGACTTCTGGTTCTGTGGACGATTGGGAGGGGGACCTGGTCCGATCCGAGTATGACAGATGTGGTTCAGAGCAGAGGTCCTGTGAGCCCCCAGCTGGAAACCCCAAAGCAGTCTGCAGAAAACAGGGAATCAGTTTGGGGTAAATGCGAGGAAGGGGCAGGTCTTGCTAGAAGATTTTCCTCAAAGCCAGTTGCAATAAGCCCATTTTCTCTTGAAGTGCACTGTCACAGGAAGGAAACATTTTGTAGGAACATGTCAACTTCAGTGTGGCTTCTGATGGCAAAAAGCCTGAGACTCCATTTCAGCAGCTTTCTTCAGTAAAATTCCCCTTGATTTTTGTTTTCATATATGAACCAATAACTGTACTKCTGAGTAATGCTAGTTTTGATCTGTGAAGGGCCAGTTCAAACATTTTCCCTTTCTCTCTGTGATGTCCCTGAACCAGCAGCTCTCTGAAGATTTCTGTGAGTTTTTGTTTTTYCTTTTTGAATCTTTTCCAACTTTTCTAGGTACCTCACTGCCAAGCTCATTGGGAATYAGCAGAGAGCGAATTATGCCCTCTGTCTTTCTGCACAGTGGGAAAATGACCCAATCACCACTAAAGTGTAGCCTGGGTCAAGGGAGCCCCAGAGGCAGAAGTCTAGCAGGCCTGGACCTGAGTGAGGCATCCTGTTAGTTTTGGTTGTGCTCTAGTTTCAGTGTCTTCAGCGCGTGACACCCAGGCTCTGCTTAGTCTTGCAGCTTATCAAGTCCCAGAAGGTCCCCAACAAACTGGTGATTGTGCTGGAAACAGAAAAAGAGAAGACGCAGCGCAAGGAATATGTTTTTTCAGACTCCAAGGTACACGCACCGCCTTTCCTTCCTACTGACCTGAGGCAGGTACATGGCAGGGAGGGAATGCAGGGCGTTAGGGCATTCCTTTGGGGAAAGAAACTGCTGGAGGCTGGGCCTGGCTTTGCAGCAGTGAAATCTCTCCTTTGCTCTGGAAACAGCCAGGAAATAAGTGTATTGTGTCAAGGAAGATGCTGGGGAGGACAAATATGGCCAGGTGCCTTCACTGAGGCAGGAGGACATGTCAGCAAGCAGGGAGAGATGCAGGAAAGAGTCTGAAGAAAGGGCAGTTGTGAAACGCACATACAAGCAAGAGGAAAGTCTAGACTTTCTTCTTACCAGCTCAGCACGTTAATTAAAGAAGTGCACAACTTAAGTAACTGAGAGAAAACCACAAGAAAGGCAGCCTCTTTGAAGGCTTCAGGCTAATGGAGAGCTGATCTGCCCTTCAAGTTTGTGCCCCAGTTCAGCTCGTTTTTCAAGAGGTCAGTGTTGGTGGAATTAATCAGCTCATTATGTGTCTCCACTCATCCCTTCTAGAAGAGAGAAGGGTTCTGCCAACTTCTGCAGCAGATGAAGAACAAGCACTCTGAGCAGCCGGAGCCTGATATGATCACTATCTTCATTGGCACCTGGAACATGGGTATGGGCTCCCTTCTGACACAGGCACCGCTGACGCTTGTGAATATTTTCTGTGCTCGCTTGCCATGACCAGCYGCAGATACGGTGTGTGTTCAGGAGCAGAGCTGTGCGCCAGAGCTGAGCTCTCCACTGGGATAGGGRTAGCTGCTCGCTAGGGTTATTCCTGTGTGGTTTGACACTTCCCATGGGTGCATGGGTCAAAGCACCTGGCCCAGTGGAATTCAAGCTGTTATTCACATCTAGAGAGAAGGGTCTGGTTCAGCTGCTGCTGCCGGTACCCACCAGCAGCAGACGGCTGAGGCAGGGGCAGTGCCGGCCAGGAATGCAGCCCCTACCTTTATGCCCTGGCCTTGGTACACTAACAAAGCAGAGGAAGGTGGTCACAGCAATGCCAAGGAGGGCTTAACMTGTCTGGTGCCTTAGGATAGTTTGCCCCGCTGAACAAGTGAATGTGAAGCATGTTTATTTCTGTCCCCTTAGGTGGATAAGTCTGTATCCTGTGTTTGACTGGATATGCTCTGACTGACTTTGATGTTGGATTTGTTAACAAAAGGTGCTGCGCCTCCCCCAAAGAAGATCAGCTCCTGGTTTCTTTCCAAGGGGCAGGGGAAGACCCGGGACGACACCGCTGACTACATCCCCCACGACATCTACGTCATCGGCACCCAGGAGGATCCCCAGGGCGAGAAGGAGTGGCTGGAGACCCTGAGGCAATCCCTGCAGGAAATCACCAGTATCAGCTTCAAAGTGGTGAGGGATTTCTACCAGCTGTGTGCACATAACTCAGAGGAGAGAGGGGTAACAAACCACATCTGTTTGTGGACTCCACGATCTGCCCAGAGCTGCTGAGATGGGTCTGTTGCTGCRGACAAGATGGGGTGGACAAGGCAGATGAGGTGGGTCCTGCCAGGCCACTCTCTTGCTTGCCTGGTTGGGAGCAAAGGACAGATGCTGAGCACCTACCACAGAYGGTGGTAGTGCTTGAACACATGGATGGCCCTAGTAAAGAAGCTCTGGCCCTACATCTCAGCCAGAGCTATTGCATGTCTGAATTAAAGGGTGACAGCCCATAGGCACAATCATAAAAAAGACTAGACCCTGTTAAGACCAGCTTTGGCTATTAGTGAGTTTCAGTGATGTTAAGAAACAAAGCTAAACATACCTGGTAGGCCACAGGAGAGCATGGCTTATATTAATGGCTCGCCTGGTGATTGGGAAACATGTTTTGTGCAAGCAAGGCAATTCAAGTATTAAATAGAAAAYAGCACCAGAAAATATCCAGGCCCTTCCTCCAACTTTTGATTAAAATAACTGAGAGCAGCTCCTGAGCACAGTAAGAAAATTTGTATGGGAAAACTACTGGAGAAGGAGTCAGGAAGGCTGGAGCTAGAGCACAGCTTGCAGGTCTGGGCAGAAATATAACCCGTAGCCTTCCCATCCTTCAGATAGCAATCCACACTCTCTGGAACATCAGGATTGTTGTGCTGGCCAAGCCCGAGCACGAGAACCGCATCAGCCACATCTGCACCAACAACGTGAAGACGGGCATCGCCAACACGCTGGGTGAGCAAACGGGCTGCCCGCTCCAGGGGCGCAGAGCTGCTCCACCTGGCTCCACACAGCCTCTTGGCACGTGCGGCGGTCTCTACGAGACACCTTTGACCGTATTTGTGTGACACTGGMCATCTTTAGGTTGTATCCCAGTGGCACTAGGGATTAGAGCTTGCCCTGCAGGAGAAGAAGTGCATTTSTGTGTGTCCTCAGCTCGTGTATATGTATTTCCAGCGAGAGCCTTGTGCTGGCTGTTGRGTTGCTCTTTCTTGTGTTTCGGAAGGAACGGCAGCTCTTTCACTTGAGCTAATTTTTAGCATCCTTTAGGAAATATGTTACCACACACTGTGCTGTAATTACTAATTCTTTCTGTGCTGATAAGTCAATTTATTTCTTTTCCCCATCTTCCACTTCACTTAGATGTGCTAGCTGCTTCATTGTCTTTCCTAGACTYGGCTTGGAGCTGGATTGATTTCTTGACAGTTTTGGCTTCTCTTTTCCAGGTAATAAAGGAGCCGTGGGGGTGTCGTTCATGTTCAATGGAACCTCCTTGGGCTTTGTTAACAGCCATTTGACTTCAGGAAGCGAAAAGAAACACAGGTAAAGCACATCTGCCCCTGTCAGAAACATGTGTTGGCCTGGGGTGGAATTCTCTACGCCATACTTGAAGGAGGGACCACCAGTGGGTCCTGAGTGGGCTGTTATGGCAATAGATTTCTCTTAAGTGTCTCCTGGGAGGACAGCACGTGTCAAAGACCCTGCTTGTCCTGTCACCATTTACATGAGTGACTTTTGCTATACAGCCAAGACACACGAGGTGRAATGGTTGGTGAAGTGATTTCAGAGCCAAGCATAAATAACTTGCCCAATACTTGTGGGACCTGTCGTGCAAGCCAAGTGCAATTCCTTGAATTACAGTGTTCAGGAGAAATGCTGGCAGGCTTTTCCCACCCAGAAATAATGTGCTGCAAGAGATYACCTGCGTCCTTGCTGGGGGAGGTGGTGTGAGCATGGAGCTGTGGCGTGCAAAAGAGCAGTCCTGCCTGGTGGAGCATGCCCATGCCATGAGGAATTACCCGGAGGGAGGCTGTGGAGCACGGAAATCTATCTGGGATACACCCAGCTGTACACCCAGCTGTAAAAACCAGCTTCTGTGGTCTAGGCAGGCTCGGTGCAGCACGCAATTGGGAAGCAAAGATCCTGACACTGGCTGGAGATGAGCACATGCTGTGGGGGACTCTGCCAGAGCAGCTGCAGGGAACACTCCTAAAAACAAAGAGGAAATGAAAGATGAATGAAAGGACTGGCTTTGTCACCTGTCCTTGACCAGGACCCAGGAAACACACGTCATGGGATTTCTGCATAGGGTCTTTGCCACTGAGGGAGTTGGCATGTACGGAAGTGTTTCCCAGTGCTTGGAATAGCTGCCAAAATTTGGTTATGTATCTGCTGATGAAAGATCATAGCAAAAAAACTAACGCTGGACTTCTAGGAGATGCAGTTCAGGGAAGCACAACCCCAAGAAGTGACAAAGGTGGCTTTGGGACAGCTTTCAACCCTTCAGTTCGGGTGGAAACAGCGTGGCACCCAAGGCAGAGCAGCCAAGAGCTGTTGTAAATGTGACTGTCCCCTCCTCACAGAGGGCTGCCCTCTTGCCCCAGCGCCCCCCAGGCTGCACGTGCCTGGGAGGCTGCCCGATCCGTTGCCGATGCTATGGGGTAGACTGGATCACCTGGAGAAGCCGAGCACGTTCCCTAGGCCTGTCTCCTGTGGGGCAAATGAGGCAGGTCCTCAGCTCCTGATCTGCTCCTCTCTAGCTGTTGAGCCAGATYGGTTCCCGCCTCGTAACTCAGCAGTCTCTGCCAATCCGGGCACTTGGAAATTGTGCAGTGATTTAGTACATCAGGCAGATGTTTCTTGTCTTGACAGACGCAACCAGAACTACACGAACATCCTGCGCTTCCTGACGCTGGGAGATAAGAAACTGAGTCCCTTTAACATCACTCATCGCTTTACACATCTTTTCTGGCTGGGAGACTTGAACTATCGCRTGGAACAGCCCCCAACGGTGAGGGACGCTACCTGAATCCATGGAGAGATGGAAACACCATCTCTTGGCATAGGAAGTGGCGCGAGAAGAGGGGCGGAGAGGATCCCCGAGGCATAGGTGTGCCACCATCCGAGGGAGAGTGAGGCAATCCTCCCTGCCCACCCCAGGATTAATGGCCCCAAGGCGCACCCGGAATGCCATCCGGCACCTTGTCTTTCTCCGGGCATCATCACTTCCCCCAGGCTCCACATTCCTGCTTCCCACTGGGAGCGAGCATCTGTCTCTGAACAGCTAGATCCAGAGATTGCCTTTCTGCTCTGYTGGCTAGTTTATAACGGCTCCAAATAGGCAAGCCAGAATGAAAACTGAATAGATCTCAGTGGGTGGGAGATAACAGCAGCTCTGGTGTTCATGCAGATCCGGTAGTGGTGTGTGTGTGTGCATGCTCATGTCAGGAACACATGGAAATTCAATGCTTGTTTGATAGGCAAACATCCAGCCGTGCAGCAAAGATTAGGCCCTTTCAGTGAATGGAAGAGTTGAGGAGTGTCAGGAGTATGATGTGGTGAGGCAGTTCTGAAGCATTTGATGGCTTTCAAGTGGGAGAGTGTTTATAAGAAGGTTTTGCATCACCTGCAGCTCTGCTGTTTCCCTGTTGGCAGGAAGCAGAGAACATCATCCAGAAGATCAAGCAGCAGCAATACCCAGAGCTGCTGGCTTTCGACCAGCTTCTCCTGGAGAGGAGGGACCAGAAGGTGTTCCTGCAGTTCGGTGAGGTTCTCAGTTTCTTCAGCAGCTTCCGCTCCCATTTGCCAGCAGCTGCCCATGCCAGGGTTGATATTGTGGGACAGGGGGCACAGAGCAATGACTGTTGGGCCCACGTCAGGATTCCCCAAGGGCCACACTGTAACTGAGCTCTCCGTCTCTTTTAGAGGAAGAGGAGATAACTTTTGCTCCAACTTACCGTTTTGAAAGAGGTTCCCGGGAGAAGTACGTGTACACCAAGCAGAAGGCCACGGGGGTAGGTGGAAACTGGTTATCAGCTCCTTCCTTTCAGAAATTTAGGCCAGAGCAGGGGAAGTAACTCCTACCAAAGACAGTGACCTCAACCAATCTCTCCATCTTCTCCTCCTGTAGTGTTTTGAATACAGTCAATGCCAAAAAAAAAAAAAAAAAAAAAAAAAAGATTTGACTCAAATACGTGGTACTTGGGCAAGTGAGTTTCCTGTTCTTCTTGTGGACTGGTCCTTTCCCTTCTTCTTGACATCAGTTCTCCTTTGGTTTGCAGATGAAGTACAATTTGCCATCCTGGTGTGATCGAGTGCTCTGGAAATCATACCCCATGGTGCACGTTGTGTGTCAGTCCTATGGTGGGTAGATAACAGATTGTAGATAGCAAAGCAATCCGCCTGAAGCGGAAATGATTCAGAGCAGAGTCTGTGAGATCTCCCTCCGCTGCCAGGCACTCAGCACAGAGGGACCTGATGTAAAACCAGGCAGGCTGGAGCCAAAGCCCTCTGCCTGTAACCTTGCAATGCTGGAGATTAACGCTGCTATTCTTTTACATGCAGAAGACCTCTTGAACCGCTGCAGTCATCCAGCTTTAGGCCACACAGTAGGATCACTTTTAGGCCAGTCAGTTACTTCTTGGCAGAGACAACCCTCTTTTCCTGTGCTGCTCCCATCAGGAGCTCCCTGCTTGGTGGTGCCAGCAGAGCAGCCTCCTCTATATGGTCCAGCATGCAGGGCCTGGAGCTGCACACATCTCTCTTCTGTCAGAAGAGGACCGAGAGGTTGTGTTGCGTGGTACCAGGAGGGCTGCCTGCTCCCCTTCCTACTGAGGAGCAGCTTCACCAAGGTGCTGGGCTGGGAAGAGCCCACAAAACCTCCTTAAAACAACGCCCACATACAAGTTCCTGAAATGTCACTGACTGCATCTCCATCCAAGCAGTGAGTGCAATGCTGATGGCTTCCTATGCAGGGGAGCGAGAAGAGGGGTCCTTGAAGTCTCTTGAGGGATCAGATGGACTGATCTGATGAGATGTGTGGTTAAGCGAGCACATCTGGGGAGTCTGGCCTCTGCCTTACTGCCCTGTGCTGCTCCACAGAACAGACGGACCCTTTGGGCGGTCAGAAATGCCTAGATCAAGTGAGGACCTCATTGACCCCGCTGTGACTCTCCCGCCACGAGCTGCCCTGCCGCACCGTCCTGTTCCTGCACCATTTCTTGCCCCCTTAGAGCTTTAACTAGCACCCACATTGCAGAGGGGAGGCAGGAGCCTGACCCTGCGTTTCATACTGGGGCAACCTCACATGGAGAGGTGCCTGCAAAACGGACTGGAGAAACCATTACTGTCCCAATGCCAAACTTGATGCATTTTTACCAAATAGTGATATTCGCACGGGATTAGGCAGAAGCCTCTGCCTGGAGACGGTTGCCGTGGCGACGGCGGTGTTTCCTGGGAAGCRGCCGGGCGGTTTCCGTGCGGGCGACGGTCGGTGCCGGTGCCAGTGCCGGCGGCGCGGCCGGGCCGCCGCTACCGCCGCCCTCTCGTTGGCAGGCTGCACCTCGGACATCGTGACGAGCGACCACAGCCCCGTGTTCGCCACCTTCGAGGTCGGGGTCACCTCGCAGTTCGTGTCCAAGAACGGTCAGTGCGGCCRGGGCGCGCGCGGCCGCCTTCCCCCGCGGGCAGCGAGTGCAGCCGGGGTGGAAGCCAAGCTTCAAAAGTCACCTTCTTACAAAGCACATGGAACACTCCCTCTGCTTGCTGAAAACATCCTCGTTTCTCCCCCCTTGCTAGAGCTGAAGTACACGGACTCCCAAGGGGAGATAGAGTTCCTGCACTGCTACGCCACCCTCAAGACCAAGTCCCAGACCAAGTTCTACATTGAGTTCCACTCCAGCTGCCTGGAAAGTGAGTCAGCGCCTGCCCGTGTTTTTGCTGCCACACTTGCTTGTTTGCATCAGCTCTCCTTCCTCTTGCTGTGATCTAAACAAATTGCTGTGAGGGTCACTTGCTTGACTGCAGAAACCAAAAGGGATGCCCTCGAGATCCGTTGCAGTTTGCAAGTCATCTTACCCTGTCAAGTCCAAGCCAAACACCACGGCCATTGAGCTGTAAGTCAGGCTGAGACATGTAGCYTTGTGCTGTGTCTTCCATCTTGCTTGACAACCTGATCGGCTCTTCCTCTGCAGGGCAACCTGTGTTGTTCTTGCTTATCACATAAAAAAAKCTCTCCTTAGCAAGCGCATGATCAAGTACATTTCTAATCGTGCCCGCTGCAAGGGATTAGGTGCTTGAGGAATAAAGGATGTGTGTTGTGCTAATAGAAACTATTTCCTTCCCCTGGTTTGGAAAGAATAAATCAGAGGATGGACTTGAAGTGAAAGGAAAGACGGTGAGAGGGTTCTGTAAGCGGGGTGTGTGTCCGTGCCCCAGAACGTACCCGTGTCCCCGGGCTGCAGGGCTGAGCCTCAGCTCTTTATGTAACGTGAGCCTGCGTGGCCTTGCGGTGGTKTTTTTAGCGATTCCCCAGCGCAGAACTGCTCCCGTAAGTGGGACAGTGCCTTYGGTGGATGCTTCATCGCGTTATCGCGTGGCAGGGAGCTGTGTCAAACACACTTCCATGAAGGATTATTTTTTGGGCTGTATCAAAATTTGCATACATTTCTATGGAAACAGTGTATTACGAATCTTAAATTAGAATTTCAAAAGTGTGCTATCTTGAGTGGCGTAGGAAGAGCTGTCATGTTCTTATCCTCCAGTCCATGCATGCAATGAGCGTTTTGGTTGCCAAGCTTAACTGTAAAATAAAATCATTTAACAACGCCCTAGTAAGATCACTGGTAAATTTACCCTGTAAACATTCACCTCAGACCTTAAGTGTCTTATTACACCTAGAACTTGTGTCCAAATGGGAAAAATGATTGCAGGTCTTTTGGAGGTCTTTTCACCATGTGAAAAGGGGTTTGTAGCCAAGTTCTTGCTGTCTCCCTTCTGATAAATTCCTTTCTTCTCACTTTGTAGCTTTTGTAAAAAGCCAGGAAGGAGAAAATGAGGATGGGAATGAAGGGGAACTTGTGGTAAAGTTCGTTGACGCTCTTCCAAAGGTAAACTGAGACTCTGCTTCCATATCCATATGGAAAAGAAGCCTTCCACGTGTATTCCATAAGCTACGTTTAAGTGTTTTGCTTATAYAAATGCTAGTTTAAGGAACAGATTGTGGTCTTGTTTACTCTTTCAAGAGTTCATAAGGATGCAGGATGGGTTTAAGCTAAATGGAGTATTTAGCTTAAGAAAGAAAGGGCTTTCTTACTAGTGTACTTACATTGCATCGGGAATTTTACTGGTATGATTTTATGTTACTCAAGAGTGTAACTTTTTATCTCAGGTTCTTAGTGAACATAATTATGCTGGTAAGTCTTTTGAACCGCTCTGGATTTTCTTTTAGATAGAAGATAAAACAGCATAGAAGTAGTTCTGTCCTAAGGTTTCATTGCCCTGTCAAACAGCATTTCTTCTTGGTATTTCTGAGAAATGTTAACTCTTTTTCACCTGATTAAAAGACCGTCGGTGGTCAGCAGTAGTGTTATGTGCTCTGGCGTCAGAGAGGCCCTAGCCCTGAGACTGGAGCCGTTCTCCGTTTCCTGGCGCGGTGGGAGCTGGAAGGACAATCACAGCTCTTGGGTTCGGAGCCAGTGAGCGTGCCAGCACCTTTCCAAGAGCCCAAAGGCAGAACTCTGGCGGGAATGCCATGCACAGGCAGAGTGGGGAAAGACCCTGCAGTGTCGCAGCAGCCAGGCAGCTCTCGGGGAGCAGAGCGTAACCGGGGTGCAGGCCGCTTCCATCCAGACCAGTTTCAGGGTCTGGCCAGCAGAGCTGTGCACCGCGGCGYGGGGAGGGCTCTGCTCGCGGGGCCTCCGCCGGTCGTGAGCGGCACAAATCTGTCTTCGCAGCTGACGCCCATCATTTCAGACCCGGAATACCTCCTGGATCAACACATCCTCATCAGCATCAAGTCATCAGACAGTGATGAATCTTACGGTAAGTGTTTAGCTCTGAAGTTCTGGATGAGTCAAAATCCACTTAGATTTTTCCAAACTCCTGAAAGAGCRGAAGAGAACAGAGTTAACCATTACAGATTGAACATCTGTGATGCGCCGAGTTCTGACTTAGAACTGAAGACATCCAAAAATACATGGTGGGCAATACTTTATGAAGTAASGATGGATAGAGGACTGTGACCTAGAGGCCACATCTGTGTAAGCTATGCCAGCCCTAAAAGAGAAGAGAGCATAGAAAAGAAAAGAAAGCATTCTGCTGCCATTAACTGCGGAATCGGTCTCTTTGAACGGTTTTATTCAGGACATGTAAATCTCACTTCAGCAGCACTTCCTTGAAGCCTTTCTCCTGGCTACAGAGAATTCGCTCTCAGCGCTGCTTGCTCCCAAATTTTAATCAGTCAGGGACTGCAGCCCTCATCCAGAGAAGGTTCTTTGCTGAAATCCCACTCACCAAAATGGTCAGTCACAGGTTGGTACTTTTCTCACCAGTAATGGAAGCTCCGAACTCTGTAGTCACCTACTGACGCCTGAAATGCCCAAATCCTTCTTGCATATGTGAARAAATAGAATGAATGTCTCTCATTCCCCAAGAGATTTTTATAGTCTTACTGTGATCCAAAGAGATTCTTTCCCATTAGCTCAGCCCCATCTGCACAGTGATAGCATAAGACTGACGYGAGAAATGGTTTTCAGTGCTTTGTTTCTCAGTTCCAGACTCAGTTCCTTCTCTTCCAGGGGAAGGCTGCATTGCCCTGCGAATAGAAGCCACAGAATCCTTAGTTCCTATCCATGCTGTACTCACACACCATGGCGAGAAGACCGGAGTCTTCCAGGGTGAAATCAAGTTACAGACATCACAAGGAAAACAGAGAGAGAAACTGTATGGTAAGGAGTCGGATCATCCCTGTAATGGTCACTCTGGAGAATTTCTGTCTTGATAAAGGCCTCTTAATTGTCAGGCAATTGAAAACTACCCCTGCAGTGGTTTTGCTTCCATGTAGGCAAGAGCCTTTGATGTTGGCTACAAAGATGTAAATATCATTTATTCTCTGGAGGATACCTGGGCTTTTTCAGACAAGAACAGCAATTACATTTGGGTTTTTCTCTTTCAGCATTTGAGTAAATTTAGCAGACTGAGGGGGCCCCCTGTCTGTCACCGATACCTATTTTGTTGAGCTAAGATACTTCTTTCCAATGCAACAGCTCCCTGGCAGGCTACCAGAGTGCTCCCCAGAGGCACCCGGGGAACCTCTGCAAAGGGCATGTGAGATTCTTGGGCAGCACTTCCTCAGCTAGCAGAGCGAAGCCTTGCTCATTATCATCTCACTGCCTCCTGCACTCCTCTGGGAGACAAAAGTCAATGTGTGTTTCCTTAGAAAGGAGAAACTGTTCTGTGAGTGTCAGCTGGACACCAGCTGTGCCCAGCAACCAGCTATCGTAATTGCCAAGGACACAATAGTAAAGCGCTCAAATCCATTGGTATCGAGGCAGCAGAAACGCCTGCTGCTCCTTTCCATTCGGGAAAACACCTTGTGTACCTCACGTGGGATTTTCTCAATACCACGTGTGTTTCAAAGGCATAATCTAAAGCCAGCTCTCACTGAAACGATTTATTTCTAAGTGTCCGTTTGATAGCGGGTTGCTGAAGTCAATGTCTCAAGAAAAGAAGTCTAGCTAGAGTTTTATCGTTGAATAATGCTTGCTTCTCTAGAATTTCATGTTCTGAAAGCAGTTATTGAGAATGGGTTAACTCCYGGTAGCGTTCCAAGGCAGGATGCAACCCTCACACGGACTGCTTTGTTCTTGGGGAAAGTCTTCACTAAGCATTTTCATTCRGACAGGTTTTTCATCAAACACTTACAATAATAATGCCATTTAAAGTGGCCGAGTCACTATGGAGGTGGYTCAACCTATTCTGTTTCGCAGCTGGGCTGAGCTCAGTGTATGATGGTCAGATACCACAGGTCAGCTAGCAGGACTCGTTAGTGCTGCAATGCAATTGCTTTGGATTGTGTAGCCCTAAATTGTATGAATGTGCTTCATTTCACCTGAGGAGCTTTGTTACACTCACAAGCAGTATGCCTGACGGTAAAATCACCCATATATGACTGTTCTGGGAACCTGGGCATTTGTTTGTGAGCATTTCAGGGCAGACTTTCTTTCCTGTGCCAACAAGTCATGATATACACTGAGGAGCAGTTGAGAACATGATAGCAACATCACTCTTTAAAAGCAGCTCACTGACATTCTGATAGATGGAGAGAGGTGTCTTAATAAAAGTAGCAATAGGGGGAGTGGAGGGAGCCAGGATGTGAAGCCACCAGAGCACTCTTTTTATGCCTTTCCTTTCTCTCCAGACTTTGTCAAGACTGAACGCGATGAAAATGCTGGGCAGAAACCAAAGAGCGTCAGTAATTTAGACCTTGGCAAGGACTGGGAGCAGACTAACAGGTAAGGGGCACATGGCAACAGCTATTGCAGTGGTTGGTTCAGGGACTGCAGGGCTGGGCTTGCTGTGAGGTGTTGTAGCGTGGCAGCACCGGGACGCTGCCTTTGTGGCCCTCTGGTAGGGTCTGCTCAGTGCTCCTGGGTCCGAAGCTCCAGAAGATGGAAGTGCCTCAGTCAGACGGGGTCTCTRCTCCCCACTTACACCTTGTCTTAAAGAGGGCCGCTTTATTCCCAACAGAAAATCCAAGCCTACTCATCTGATGGCCAAGGAGGCRGCCGCCGTTGCCCGCTATTGGGGGAGCGCTTCCTCTTCTCCGGACGCCACGGGGAAGGAGGAGATGTTATGGTAACCTTGCTGCCTTTCCTCTGGGAAGCGGTGCTCAAAGTGCCTGTCTTTCCTTGGCAGGAGTCACAGGGCTCCTCTGTGTGAGGCTCCCCTTTCCCTCCTGTTTCAGTGTTTGGTAGAGCACTTCTCGCCTTCTGCCTGCTGCCCTACATGGACGTCCCTCTGAAGGCCRAATGTCCCTCCTTGTTGCTCTAGTAGTGTATTCCTACCCTGTACGATGCTGCCAGACCCTTGCTYGAGCCGTCCTGCCATGGCTGCCCTCCGAACTGCAGCTCCCAGGCACCTGTGGCAGGTCTGGCAGCTCCTACACGTGGCTGCTCTCCGCAGTCCGCACGTGGAGGCGTCTGCTGCGGTCACGCGAGTGCCTGGGCTCGCAGGAGGAGCCCTGACCGTGCCGCTGCCTCTCCGGGCACCCAGGGAACTCCCACTTAGGCTCTTATTCTAAAGCCACATTGACAAAAAAAGCAATAGGTGGCATTGCATCGGAGCAGGCAATGGGCACCCACTCGCTTGTAGCTGGCAGGGGGACAGAAGAAACGTGTGTTCCTGCATGTATCTTCCTAACAGTGTCTCTTCTCTCTGGCAGCTCCGCTCCCGCAGACATCAGCAACCCCAGCTACATGGCCATGGTTGCGTTTCCTCAGCAGTGCCCCGCCAGCAGCCAGCTGAAGCAGATACCCTCGCCAGACCAGCCGCCTCCTCTCTGGAGCTACGAGCAGCAGCCCAAAGAGAACGTGCCCGTGACAGGGCAGAGAGAGGCGTCCTCCACATCGCCCTCCCTGTCACCCCTTTCTCCAAAACCGTCCCTGCAGCCTGCCGGGAACCGCAGCTTTTGCAGCAGGAGTCAGGAGCACCTGTGAGTCTCTGCCCRCTGCACCTTCCCCTTCTCCCCTGCCCTTCTGCACCGTCACAGTTGCATTATCTGCAGGGAGATTGCAAGGTACAGCCTGCTTCGGCCTTTGCCTCTAGAGTCAAGAGAGAAGTGAAGGTCATGAGCCAACGTCACCGACCCAATGGAAACGCGCGTAGCACCTCCTCCACCTTTTGTGAAGGGAAAGCCAAAAATACTCGAGTATGTGTAGCGTTCTGCCAAGCGCGTTCCAGAGAGGGAAAGAAAAGAAAAGAAGGCGACAGAGCAGAGTGTAACAACACCAAAGAATAGAGCAGAGTTTGGCTTAGCCCTTTCACARGCTGTGAAGGAGAGCTCCTTTACCTGTCCTATGTGGACTGCTTAAGCCAAATCTCATATTATTATAAAAACAATCCATCTTACTGCAGAAGTTAGTATCCGTGTGCCGCATCTGCCACACGTGTTACTGCCACACTTCAGCTCAGCCATACATTGAAATACATCCCTTGCCTGCCAAGCGTAATAAGAGGATGAGGCTTCTGGAGCCTTGTGCTTGTGTGCGACCAGCGTGTTCACTCCAGAGCTGCTGCTCACACCGAGACCTGCTGCTCTGAGCCTGGACCGGTGAATGAAGGTGATGCTCTGCAGGCTGCAGCTGCCCCGCTGCACAGCTCTGCTCTCCTTCAGCTCCGCAGAGCCTCTGTAACATCAGTGCAAAGCGTGGGGCTCTGCACATGCAGGGATTCATTTGCCCCACAGTAAACAGCTAGTACTTACAAATTGTGCATGCAGATGCATGGAGGAATTTTATTCCTTCTTTTGGAAGGCTGTGAGGCATGGGTAGCAAGAGGAGCTCAAGCTCAAAATGTCAAATGGTGTAGTGTGATGTGGGCCCTTACGCCGAACGTCCCGGCAGGTGTTTCAATCCCCTCCGGCAGATCTGAGGGTTCTCATGAATATCTGAACTCCGCTTTGTGCCCRTAACAGAGCCGTCCAGCACTCGGCACAGCATGGCTCCCGGTCTCATACCTCTTGAAAGAGAAGCCAAGTGTCACATTGACCAGACCGTGGTCCAGCTGCATGTGTACATCACTAACTCTGTCTGCTCTCAGCTATGATATGAATAAAGATTTAAAAAGAGGGAAAAAAAAAAAAACCCCAAACCTCTCCCCCACTCCCTTCTCTCCCCACATGTGTAACGGTTAAGCTGCTACCCCTCTGCATACTTGTTTTAACTGTCTGGTGCTCCTTTGCTCTTTCTCTTGCCGTGGATGGGTGCRTGCTCCTGCCTGCTCCTCACGAGTGTCCCGTTTTGCTCCCTGCAGGCCRCCCGAGCTGGGGAGAGCCTCGGCAGAGCCGCTGCTGCAGGACGAGGGGCAGCAGAGGCCCGAGATGTTTGACAACCCCCTCTACGGCTCCATGGGCTCCCGGGGGAAGGCAGCGATGAGGAAGGAGCCGGAGTACGCCAAGGCGTCGCGGAAGGAGCCGCCGCTGCTGCACGAGCAGAGCTGCCACCCGGCCAGGGCGCCGGAGCTGGAGGGCAGCAAGGCGCCCGGCAAGCAGCCCTCGCCGCCCTTCCTGGTGCCCACGCCGCGGTTCCGCTCCTACACCTGCTCTGCCCAAGGCGAGGACAAGAACACGGGCGAAAAGGCGCAGGGCAAACCCAAGGCGGCGGAAAACCCGTCGCCACTGAAGAAAACGGGGAAGCCGCCGCGGGGCGAGGCGGGCTCGAGCGGCGCCGGCCAGCCCGCTAAGCCGCCGCTGCCCTCCAAGAGCCGCGCGGTGCTGGACATGCAGAGCTCCAAGGGCCGGGACTACCGCGACAGCGCCGAGCTGCCGCACTGCGGGAAGCACCGCGCGGAAGAGGGGCCGCTCGGCAGGACAGCCACACCGGTGCGTGCGCTGGCAGCGAGGGGACAGCGTGTGCCGGGGCTGTTAGCTGGGCTACCAAGGGCACAG